>NC_040889.2:29288851-29588851 GCF_900634795.4 Betta splendens | reverse complement strand
ACGTCAACAGCCTCCCATTCGACTTCAGAGCCAGATTTTGGTCAAACATATGGTTGAACTCCACTACGAGGACGAGCTAGCCAGTTTCGCTGTTACATTGGATTCAGTGACCGTGACTGGGCAGGCTATGTGCTTCCTCAAAGGGGTGTGGCGATCAACTTCGCTTGCGACACACCCCTAAAACAGAGCGTTGTAGACGAGAGCTTAAAACACACATTTTCAGACGGGCCGTGTGGGCGATCTACAGCGCTTTTTGGCATGAAAAGTTACAGACACCTTACTGAGACATCAAGGTCCAATAATTTAGCAATGTGGAGCATGAAGAAAGCGTGTGCATGGAACATCAATGAAGAGTCTTCACGTGATGCTAAACAGCATTTGTTACCGCTGCTACATCCTGGACACCAGCGTTTCATTCTCACGTTCTCCTGTGTCGCTACAGTATTTACAAACCACCAGCTGAACTTTGTATGAATTGCAGGTTAACGTTGTCTTTGTTTGATATTTAATGCTCATGTAAAGAACTTATGGCGCCGCCTTTCTCCTGCTGCCGCTTGGTTTGTTTTCTGCGGCATTTCGCCAGCGGATGCGTTATTTTGCCGTAAAATGAGAAGCTCAACTAATCGATAACAGGAAATCATTATCGATCAATTTGCGTCATCGATTAATATTGATTATTATCAATTATTATTGAATATTATCGATTATCATTATTTGTCGATTCGTCGTTGCAGCCCTACACACAACCAATCAAAGGCCTCACCTTCCGGGACAAACCCACTGCTCTCCGCTCATGCTGCCACCTTCCACGTTCTGCAGGCTCGCCTTTGAGCTGACAGCGGAATGGAAAGCCGTCTCCAGGTAGCTGAGCGGTAGCGTCCTGTTTACAGGCCGGTGAATCTGGGCTCCACTCCACCAGGTCAGAACCGCCTGACTGCCCACATAGAAGTGGACCAAGGCAGGTAAGGACTCAAAGGTCTCTCCTTCTAGGCTGTACTGGAGCCGATTGTGAATCGCCGTCTTCTTGATGAGGAAGTGACGTGTTTTGTGCTCCCAGCGGCTTGTGAGGACAAAATCGCCCTGACTGGACTGAGAGTCTCTGATGAGAAACTCGCCGTGGTTCAGCACCAGACTCTCTGACACCTGGAGACAGGAGAACGCACTCAGCTTGCTTGTTGCTAATATTTGTTGGTCCAGACTCCAATAGCACGTGATGCTTCTGCCAGCTAGTCCAAAAATGCTGCCAGCAGCAGTTTTACTTCCACTTTTTCAATTATTGGACATGTTCAAGTTATAATCCAATAAAATATGTATTTAAACTTACAGAGCGACTTGACTCTTAAATCAAATTAGATCTCACTTTAAAAGCTGGATGTGCCTGAAGTTTGTTTGCTGAAGAAGCCAGATCCTCAGCCATATTGGCACAGAGGACATTGTGACAGGCAGGCCCACAGCTTGACTCTGACTTTGAAATGATTTCATTTGTACCATTTTGTTGGACATCTTTTCAGTATAAAGTCCTGAGATTCAAAAAACAAATCATGCAGCTTTGGCAGGATGAAGACTCCCTTGTGGTTGAACAGCTACATTACTTACTACTTACTTACTACTAAGAGTTCTGTGATTCTAAAAGGTAAACACATATATATTAAACACATGACTAATTAAATATAAATTGCTCGCTGTAACCATTTTTTTTGGATCTACTTACATTAAGTTTCCTCTTTGTTGAGCTACATCTGAGCAAAAAGCAGCATCCTACACACAAATCTACTGTAATGACATAGCCTGTCCTTAATCTCTCTACAGGTACATGGAGGTGTCCGACTATGTTACTGCTATGCAAAAAACTTCAGACACAACATAATTGTAGCCTTTAACCTTTGCATCATATGCAAGAACACAGACAGAAACATGCATATGAGTAGGAGTGATGGGTTATAGGCAACCTGACTACAGCTAATTGATAGAATAATCTAAAACTAGCTAGTGACCAGCTCTTGAGCTCAACAAATGACCACTGGCAATTTATTAGCTGTGAACTTGACGCTGCTGGCTAAGACAACGCTTCACGGCTGAGTGTGTGAGGCAGACCTCCCAGGGAATGCATCCATGGTACCAGGCGTGGCTCTTCAAGTTTGTCCCACTTAGCTCCAGCTCTTCTTCCAGCTGCTTCCTCAGCTTCTCAGATGGCGGCTCCAACCGGAACTTCTCTCTGGAGAACTTAAAGAGCATCACAGGTGCAAAGTCAGACACAAAGACCCAACAAAGCATGTATGAGACAATTAGTAATGTTCAGAGCACCATGCAACCAGTGCTAATAACCAGTGATAGTAACCAGTGATAGCAACCAGTGCCAGAAACCAGTACCAACAACCAGTGATAGCAATCATCGCTAGCAACCAGTATTAACAACCAGTCATAGCACCCAGTGATAGCAACCAGTACTAACAACCAGTTCTTTTTCGCTCTCTCTCTCTCCCCTCACCCCAACCAGCCGCCCACATTCAGCCTGGATCTGCAGGAGGTTTCTTCCTTGTTAGAGAGGGTGTTTTTCCTCCACTTTTGGTATCATGTTGGCGCTATATAAATAAAATTTAATTGCTAAACCAGTAAGAGCACCCAGTATTAATCTGGGTACTACCAACTAGTGCTATCAAGCAGTGCTAGCACACAGTGATAGCACGCAGTACTAACAACCAGCGCTAGTAACCAGTGATAGTAACCAGTGATAGCAACCAGTGATAGCAACCAGTACTAACAACCAGCGCTAGTAACCAGTACTAACAACCAGTGCTAGTAACCAGTGATAGTAACCAGTGATAGCAACCAGTACTAACAACCAGTGCTAGTAACCAGTGACAGCACCGAATACTAACAACCAGTGCTAGCAACTAGAGCTAGTAACCAGTGCTAGCAACTAGAGCTAGTAACCAGTGCTAGCCACAGTTTTAGTTTTCAGCGAAGGCTTCTGCAGAATTCACATTGTCCTCTCAGAGCAAAAGAATTGTGGGTAATTCCTTAGCTGTGCTGTGAGTTTGTTAACAAAACCGAGGGAGGCGGCACCAGGGGCCCAAGGACACACCACAGAGCCAAGCTGAAGTTCTGGCCTCGTCGCTGTGGAAACGTCATTGTGTGACGGGTGTCATCACTCAGCAGCACTTTGTCTGTTGTGTTATAGCAACTGAACAAAGTTACTGTATATCAGCGGTGTACTGCGGCTCTGGGCCAAGAAGGTTTTCTTCTGCCCCACACACACACACGCACACAGACGCACGCACACACACATGCATGCGCACACACACACACGCACGCATGCGCGTACGCACACACACACACACACACACACACACACACACACACACACACACACACACACACATCAAAGTGCCAGGACCACTTCAAATTAAAGTAGATGCGTGTGTGCTTGTGTGGTGGAGAAAACCTGGTAGCTTTCATTCATTAGCATATCATTAATTGCCAGCTTGTCGAGTGTCCAATTATAACTCAACGAACTGGAATTTCTTCACCACCCTCAACCTTTTCCGGGCAGGGATGCTGGTCAAACTGCTGTAAGGTTGCCATGGTTGTCATGGAGACAGCCTCAAAGTACCACTGCCTAGGGCCACGTTCCGGTCTGTGTGGGGACGATGGCAGCAGCAGTGGACAGAAAGGGCCGAGGCTTTTCTGGATGCGGTGCCACGAGGAAGTGAGAACAGCAGCATCACCAAGATAAGGAGCTAAAATAAAAGCAAAGTCAAAGAGGAAACTTGCCTTCACATATTCTCCAGTGCTGTCAGTCACGCTCTGTCGCCTAAAAGAGAAAAGAGAGGTGCAAATATGACTCTT
The DNA here is from genome assembly GCF_900634795.4 of Betta splendens. NCBI lineage: Eukaryota > Metazoa > Chordata > Actinopteri > Anabantiformes > Osphronemidae > Betta > Betta splendens. The sequence goes on along the minus strand of NC_040889.2, from coordinate 29,585,002 downwards.
AGCTGTATTGTATGACTCTGGGGACGAACTGTCACAACAATCATCACACCTTCTTGGGTCCTTACGTTCACACTTGCCTGCTGGCTGCTACAGATAATAAAATATTAAAGCTACAAGCAGAACTTAACAGAACATGACGCAACACTCACCAGTTAACATTAATGTGCTCATTGTCATTTTACAATCATAATATGTGCAGCATTTGCTGTTTCAGGGTCTTCAAGGGAAACAATTCGAGGATTTTGACAGTAAACAGACTTTTGTGTCTAAACTAAACTATTTGGTGTATATTGAAGCCTTCAGGCCTGTACAGTGGTACATGTGGTAGTATTAGTGGTGGTAGTAAAGATAATAGCAGAGTTTGGGAAGTGCACTGTTGCTCAACTCTGACAGCAGCGTGTACTAACCCGACACCACCCAGCAACCGTTTGCAACACAAGCTTCTCCATTGAGGACTGGGAACATTTCTACTTTTGCTCCAAACCTCGATTCTGCAAATCATCTGGTCTGAAGGTGAAACAAAGGAAACGTCCTTCTCTTTCACACCAGCTGGTTCTCAGCAAGTCTGAACTTCAGCTCAGTACACACTCTTCAGCCCATGTTTAGAAACTGACGGAGGAAAAACCCCAGAGAGCTGTTTGAGTTCGACAGCAGAGACGGGTTGTGTCAGAGAATGTGAGCGTTGGCAAAGTGAAACTTCCTCAACAGTCACATCAGGGGAGGTGACCTTTTGTTCCCAAACACAAACTGTGAGGACACACAGCAAACACACGGCGTGCGTCAGCTGCTCTATAGAATTCATGAACTAATTACGCCATGAAATAAGAGACGTAATGAAAGCAAGTCTGATTTATTGGGATTAGGAAACGTCCTCATGATGAAACCTTCATTAAGGCTGTTGAAGCTGTTATGTAACGTACAGGAGCTGAAAACGCACATTCGACTGAAACTCGGGGACAAACTTTCAAAGAACTGTGACATTTTCACACAGGTTTCGCTTCACTTTAACTTTGTGATATCAGTTCTGTTAGTGTGGTTGTTCTGTGGCGCCAGCATCACCAGCCAGTGGCTCAGCGTCCTCCCAGACCCAGGAGCTGTGCTTCAAAGCTCCTGGAAACCCTCATCATGCCTGCATGAGGCCACGCACACATCTGCCCACATCTGTTTCACTGGAACAACAAAGTGCAAACGGAGGCTTTTTCCTAATGAGGTTCAAAGTGAGGAAATCACCTGGTGCCAATCAGGAGCAACGCCCGAGGCTCAACGTGGCCCGACGGTCACATTCAACATTGTAGAGTCTTTGCTGATTCCTTCGTGCCTGGACAACATATATAACACATCTGCATGTTCATAAGGAAAAATACCCTGAGTAAAAAAGTAGAGCAGATACGGAGGAGCGTCAAGCTGTGGTTCCTATGAGCAGCTCACAGCACAGAGACGGTGACGATGCGCGCGCGGAGTGGGAATAAAGTCCTCGTCCCCGGATCACATTCCTCTTATCTGAGCCACAGTCCGGTCCACAGCCAACCTGCACGCGCACGCGCACGCGACTACACTTGTAAAAGTTTTTCTCGAGAAGAGGTTTTGCGCCGTTGGCTGCGCTGACGCTCCGCAGACTCACCGCCGACGCTGCTACGTCTCTCCTCTCCTCGTTCCCGGCGCGGAGCGACCCACTCCCACAGACCACATCTTCCCCGACCCGACACCAGCCCCGAACCCGCTACTGCTGGGTCTGACTCGCTGTGACGCCCGGGCCGCGGCCAGTGCGCATGCGCCCTGCTACCGCACCGCGCGTTTACGCACGGGTGTTGTTCTGGTTCAGGGGTTCACTCACTGACATGTAGAGTAAATCGCAGTACGGTATTGGGTCTCGTTAGTAGCAGAAGTCGTGGTTCTAAGCGTTTTCACACCATCATTGTTTTCAGATGCTCGGTCCGTTCAGTCCATTTCCAGTCCAACGTTGGGATTACAGCAGGTTATTGTGTGTGTAGTAAATAGACTCTCACCCGTCTCCAGTGGTCACTTCCTGCGCAGCCACCGCTGTCCCGCTGCTCTCCTGCGTGTCGGGGCCTCCTCGCCGCTCCTCCACGTGGCCGCGAGCCGCTTGAAGCCCCCGGTCCATGGGAACGTACACATCCTGAGCAGAACCCCCCGTGGGGCCGTTGGTGGCCATGTGTGGAGGCTTCCCGGAGCCCTGGGCTGCTGACGCGTCCGCGTGCCTGTGGCCTTTGGATGCCGGGGTCAAAGGTGAAGCCCCGGCTGGCGTGGCTGCATTCGCAGGCCGATCCAGGCTGCTCAGACTGAGGCCGGACAGAGCCGCGAGCAGGGGGGACTCTCGGACATGATCCCCCGCCTCCCACTGGCTCTGCCCGCCACTCTCCCCCTCCTCCTCCTTCTTCTTCTTCTCCTTGAAGCTCTTCTTCAGCTTCTCACTGCGAGGCACAGTGCCCACATGTGTGTACATGTGTCTGGAGCAGGCGTAGCTGGAGCTGTGGGAGTAGGACTCCATGTCATCCACTGACTGGGCCTCGGCCGCCGCGCCGCTCAGCTTCCCATCATGCTCTGGGGCTGCCTTGACGATGGCCTTTTGGCGGCGGGTAGAGAGATTTGTGAGGCTCCCAAACCACTTAAGACCTGAAGAATGAGGCAGTGAGTGTAATAATAACATCATGCAACAGGAGTTTGTGCTATTGTTGCACACCCTCCTCATTCGTTCTTCATTCCTGCAAAGTTTTTGAGAGTTTTTTGTTATTGGTTAAAAATTAAATTACACAAAGACATATTTTTCGCTGTGGAGCTTGTGGTGAATTTTATTCATCCAGTGGTAAAGCAAAACTATTCGCCCTCTGAGCGGCACCAGAACAGTGGAGAGGAAAACCCAGCAGAACCAGGTCGGGACCGGCCAAGTCATGCGATTATGAAGAAATGGTCGTGTCATTAATGTTGAAACTCTGATGTGAGGTGTGATGCAGTGCAGGAAATGACTCTTATTTCACAGATGATGACACGCAGCCTTCAGGAAAAACTGAACTTCATTATCGTCAGATCAAACAGCTTCGCTCCAGCTGTTGATTCCTGCGTATTTGTGAATTTCCAGCTGGGATGAATAAAGTACCTATCCATCTACCTTTCTATATATTGTTTGTTGTTTTATTCAGCGTGTCAGCACCTCGATGACAGACCTGACCTGAGTCAGAGTGGACCCTCTGTGACCTTCTGCTGCCCAAAAACACGCCCTTCATCTGGACCCTGAAGGCACCTTCAGCTCTGTGCTGCTGTAAGTGATGCTCAACATCTGGAAACTGTCTTTACTGAACTAAGTTAAGTCTAGTAAAACTCAACTTCCGTGACTGATCTGTGTCTAGAAATAGTAAATGTACAGAGACACCAGTGTCTTTTCTGGGCGGTGGAAGAGGGAAGTGACCTCTACCCTCAGATTCCCATCAGCAGAGATATTTTTGTGACTTCAGGGACAGTGAAGGCATCGCTGTGCGGCTGTGTGATGACAGGCCACTGAGCGTTAGTGACCTTCTGTCACGGTCCAGCACCGACGGGACGTGATGCCGCTTCTTCCAGGCCCGGCTGGGCTCAATGAACGGCCCTCAGACGCCTCAGAAACACTGAGCTGCTGTCCTTCAGCCGTACCGGCTCCATTCACAGAGCACAAAGCTGGCTCTGTACAGCAGTTGCTAAGTGGGACAGTGAACACAGAAGCAGCGCAGTGATGCCACTTTCAATAGATCACAGCCTTCAGTGACGCTGCACAAATAAAGCTCCATCGCACGCTGGAGGCCAGTAACGAGGTGCTCAACTACTTCATGGACTCCATCTGCTGATGTGCAGGATGTTGACTGGATCCGAAGCCTTTTACCCAAAACACTAATTAAAGTTTGTTTGGCATCAACATTAGACTTAAGACTGAGCAGCTTTATATCTGAGCTGTGGGTTAGGTGCGTTACAGTGGGGGAGCATGGAGTCAGGGTTCATACAAACACAAGGACGTGTACGCAGCCTCAACAGCTCGACTGGAACCGGACTGAAACGCAGTGAAACAGGGCGCTGCATTTACTGCTGTCGCACTAAAAGCTGCTGGTGCAAAGATCAGACTCCTGGTAAACACAAAGTTAGTCAAGGAACTCACTCAGCTTGCGTTTGTTCATGATCCACAGGTTTCCTGAGCTTCACCTTCCGCCGGCTCCTGCAGTGAGACGCTGAGCCGCATGCTCCGACTCTGCTTCCTGTCTTTTCAGCGCGGAGGAAGTGGTCTGAGCGCTGGCGTCATGTTCAGTAGATGCAATCAGATGACAAGGGAGACTGAGTCTCCCACTGAAGGCACCACAGCCACAGCCTGAAAGCCTAAGGAGAGCCAGTCACTGGGTGACTGTAGGTCCATGTAGGTGTATCCAGGAAATGCACAACGAAATATCCCAGAATCCACAGATGCAGGTACATTAAATTCAGCAGCAGTAGATGAGGTAAACTCTTCTGTTATCACCATAAAACATCTGTAATCTGAGGAGCACAGCTGTAACTCATGTGAGAACAGGGGAAGCTCCAAACTGAAACCTTCAGGGACCTTGTAGGAATTACTGCACACATACTTAACGCTTCCTGCTTTTCCTCTGGGCTCCACATCTGGCTCTCCTGACCCAGATGTTCCTCCTATAAAACACAGCCACACGAAGCAGGTTGCACATGATGATTTGTTTTAATTTAGACTTTGCTTCCTTTAAGTCATCTGAGTCCGACCTCCGACGTGGCCCTGAACGCAGCATAAATACACAGATACTGGCATCATTCCCACATTGACACTGGCTGCTCTGTCTCTGCTGCTCCATTGTTGAGGCGCAGCTGCTTGTTGTGACTGACCTTCTGTCTGAAGCTGACAGAAAAGAGTTGTTATGTTGTCTGGAAGGAGACGTCTGCATCACAGAGAACGTCACAGCTCACAGAAAACGTCTGCAGCACGTTCTCATCTGATACGTGGAAACAGAAACGAGCTCCACCACAGCAGCTTTGCACCAGCAAACACATCCACTCAGTTTGAAACTAAAACAGTTTGGCCTCCTGCTCGGAGTCATCCATCCAAATCAAACCACAGCAGCTTTAGGAATTTGCATTTCTTACTTATTTGAAGATTGAAAACTAATTTTACCTGACTGTATAGTTTAGTGTGTGATGCTTGTATTCCCACGTCTGATCCTGTGGAGCCTGAGCAGCCTGTAGTTCAGCTGCAGCTCTACGCTTCACCATCAGATGGCAGCAGAACGCCTCGTCTCTGTAGTAGGTGTCAGATGTAATAACATTCCTTCAAAGAGGTGCAGCTTTGACAACAGTAAGACATTTACAAGGTCACAGGCACCGTGACCTTCAAGCAACAAAACCTGATCAGCAGAACTGTTGTTCAGTAGTCAACGTTTTTGTAAGTGTCTGGGAACAATTACCAGAAACCCACTGATGAAGAAATGTGAGAGGAACAGAATCCCTGATGTTACTGCGCTTTGCAGTCTGCTGCCACAGAAACACGACGATGTGAAGCTTCTCTTCTCACAAACACAGAGAACGTGAAACGTGTCCGGCAACCAGCAGCACCATCTGGCCCAAACCCGCTAATTTATGTTCTTCCCTCAGTTCAAGGGAATAAACACAGAGTCTGTGCATGTTCTTTAAAGACACTGAGTCCGTGTCCTGCTGCAGTGGCCTGAAGTGAATGGAACCGATTTGAATGTCTTTGGTTTTCATCTCGTGTGCTGTAAACGGGAAACGTTTTACAGACCTCACATGACACGAGCTGGAGTCAGCAGAGAGGAGAACGTTCCTCGGGTCAGAGGTCATCGTGAGTCTCAGCTCCTCGCTAGCGTCGTCACGCGCTGGAATCATGATGAGCTGGTGTTCACTGCAGCTGCCTCACACGCAGAGCGTCCCTCCGAGCTCTGTTTGCTGAACACACCTCTCCTGGGGCTCATCCCAGGTGATGCTACCGGACGTAACTCCCAGCAGAACCGGACGACGGCTACAACGCCCGGCGCTTCATCACCGCACAACATGAACGCAACAGGAAGGAAGAGAACATTTTAGAAAACAAGAGCAGAGTGTGTGTGCGTGTGCATGCGCGCGTGTGTGTGTCTGTGTGTGTGCGTGCGCGTGTGTGTGTCTGTGTGTGTGTGCGTGCGCGTGTGTGTGTGTGTGTGTGTGCGCGCGTGTGTCTGTGCGTGCGTGTGCGTGCGTGCGTGTGCGCGTGTGTGTGTCTGCGTGTGTGTGCATGCGCGCGTGTGTCTGTGTGTGTGCGTGCGCGTGCGTGCGTCCGCATGTGTGTGTCTGTGCGTGTGTGTGTCTGTGTTTGTGTGTGCATGCGTGCGTGCGTGACCTTGGGTGCCGTGAAGCTGCTGGCATCATGCAGCGGCTCATCAAATATTTAGAGCTTGATCTAATTCAGGACGTCGAGGTCTCGAGGTGCTACAGAGGAGAAGCCTCTGGAAGTTAACATCCCATAATTAACACTTCCTCGTGCCCTTGTCAAATTTTTTCTTCACCTGGTTCACAGTAGAAGGAAGGTGTTTCACCTGTAAGTACACACATGCATGTAGTACCAGTGTGTAGTACTGTATCTGTGTGTGTAGTATCTATGTGTAGGACTGTATCTATTCAATTCAATTCAATTTTATTTATATAGCGCCAAATCACAACAAAGTTATTTCAAGGCACTTTACAAAGTAAGGTTTAAAACCTCACACAACTAAACCCAACAAATCCCACATACAGCAAGCATTTAATTTGACAGCAACAGTGGAGGGGAAAAACTCCCTCTCTAACGAGGAAGAAACCTCCAGCAGAACCAGGCTGGATGTGGGCGGCCATCTGCCTCGACCGGTTGGGGTGAGGGGAGAGAGAGAGAGAAAAGCACAACAAAAAGAGGAGCTTGGTAGCTAAAAGCTCCGCCCCCCGTTCTACATTTAAAGACTCTAGGAACCACAAGTAGCCCAGCGCTCTGAGAACGAAGCGTTCTGCTGGGAGCATAAGGAACTATGAGGTCTTTAAGATAAGAAGGAAATTATCATTGAGTACTTTGTAGGTGAGTAGGAGAATTTTAAATTCTATCCTACATTTTACAGGCAGCCAGTACAGAGAAGCTAATGTAGAAGAAATGTGATCTCTCTTTCTAAGTCCTGTTGAACTCTGGCTGCAGCATTTTGAATAAGATGTAGGCTTTTTAAGGAGCTGTTAGGACATCCTATGAGTAAGCAGTTAAAGTAGTCCAGCCTAGAGGTAACAAATGCATGGATCAGTTTCTCTGCATCGCTCTGAGAGAGGATGCTTCTGATTTTAACTATATTTCTAAGGTGGAAGTAGGCGGTTCTGGAGATTTGTTTAATGTATGATGTAAAAGAGAGATCCTGGTCAAAGATGACACCAAGGTTCCTCACAGTAGAATCTGAAGCTAATGTTATGCCATCCAGGGTGGCTATCTGACTCAAAGGTGTCTCTCTCAGATTTTTAGGCCCAACAATAAGAATCTCGGTTTTATCTGAGTTTAGTTGAAGGAAGTTTTGGGACATCCAGGATTTGATGTCTTTTAAACAACCCTGAATTTTGACTAGTTGTTCTGTTTCATTTGGTTCTATCTATCTGTGTGTAGTACCAGTATGTAGTTCCAGTATGTAGTACCAGTGTGTAGTATCTGCGTGTAGTACATGTGTAGTATCTGTGTGTAGGACTGTATCTGTGTGTAGTACCAGTGTGTAGTTTCTGTGTGTAGTATCTGTGTGTAGGACTGTATCTCTGTGTAGTAACAGTATGTAGTACCAGTGTGAAGTACAAGTGTGTAGTATCTGTGTGTAGGACTGTATCTGTGTGTAGTACCAGTGTGTAGTACCTGTGTGTAGTACCAGTGTGTAGTATCTGCGTGTAGTAACAGTGTGTAGTACCAGTGTGTAGTACCTGTATGTAGTACCAGTGTGTAGTACCAGTGTTTAGTACCAGTGTGTAGTACCTGTGTGTAGTACCAGTGTGTATAGTACCTGTGTGTAGTACCAGTGTGTAGTACCAGTGTGTAGTACCTGTGTGTAGTACCAGTGTGTAGTACCTGTGTGTCGTACTGTATCTGTGTGTGTAATATCTGTGTGAGTACCAGTGTGTAGTACCAGTGTGTAGTACCAGTGTGTAGTACCAACGTATACGTGCAGCGTGTCTGTTTGTGTCTTTGCTGCCTTTGTCATCACTAGGACTTTTCCAGCGTCTCTGTGTGGAGGTGACTTTCATTTCTAGCTTCGACTTACTACAGATCCAATGTTCGTTAGAGCTTTGAGTAAATAATAAATGATATTCTGCATAGTCTACTTCTGTCACAGGGAATAACTGACAGTGAGGCTTCTGTGAGTTAGTTCATACGTGACGTGCAGATTGAGACTGGCTGTAGCTCTGACCCCCTGCTGTGCTCGGTTTGAGAGGAGGCGCGTCTCCATCTGTCCAGCTTGGCTCACAGTGAAGTAGAAGTACAGTTTCCTTCATGTTCCTGCAGCCACAAACATTGAGATAACATCAGTATGTGACGTTCAAACCGAGGCCCAAACAAGCGGTGGGAGGGGTTTTGTTCAGGGATGTTGGGGGCGGAGCCTAAGCCGGCCGTATAAATATGGCCGAGCCACAGTCAACGGCTGCAGGACAGAAGTAGGTGTGACTCAGTGAAGCAGGAAAATGTAACTTTCATCATCTGCATCTAGATTCACAAGTTTACATAAATTTACGATGCAGCTTGAACTGGTAAATGCTGAAGTGAAGAGCTGAGCTGTGGATGATGATCCCAGTAAGAGTTAATGGTTCATAGCAGACATCTTCACCTGCTTCCTATAGTTGTGCTGCTTGATTTGTTTCCTGTACCTGCACCTCCATTAATACAGTACTATCCGTATGTAAAATAATCAGAGATTAAGGCATAAAACTCTTATATTTAATGTTCTGGTTTGAGCTGTCACTCCAACCATCAGTCACTGCAGAGCTTCTAAGTCTGAACCTGCCATTGAAATTCAGCAGCGGTGGTGAAGGACACAGATCAGAGACGGGCAGAGCCCTCAGTGATTAACGGTGAGCGTCTGGTTACTCCAGCAGCAGTAAACGCACGACAGGTGATTACTGCTGCTACATGTGCTTTCATTTTACTAATAACCTGAAGGTCTGTGATGCTTCTGAATACCTGGATCCTTCTAAAGCAAGCAGGTTAAAGGAAAACTTCACCGATTTTTAATAAGGGTTAAACAAAAAGACTTCGGGTAATATTTAAGAGTAAAGTAACACTCAGATTGCTCTATAATTTTTATTCCTCTGTTAAGACGCCTCGGCAGATGGTTTGCCATGGCCTCAAAAACTACAACTAGTGCTTCCTGGTTTCCTCTGTATCTGCCCCAGCAACGGTTGGGCTGAGAGGGGGCGTGGCCAGGCTGGTTTGACTTTGACACCCCTGCATTAACCTCGTGCATTAGTATCGTCACAGAGACCATTGGAAACGACAACCGTCTTGTTGTTCCTTCCACTAACAGCAGATGAAGAAAAGAAGAGGGTTTTGGATAAATGAGGAATCTGTGGCTTTCTAACAACTGTCTGCTTTGATTCAAAATAAAAAGCTGCTGGATGACTTAGAAACAATGTCTTTATTCAAACACACTTTGACCAGGAAACACTAGTTGTAGTCTGTGAGCCAAAAGCAAATAATTCACCAGTCTGTGTTGGAGAAGGAATGACTGATAACCTCTCTGCATATAAATTATGGAGGAATCAGAGTGTCCTCATTCTTAAATACTACCCATCATTCTTTGGTCAAGTTTTCCTTTGGAAACTGGAAGTTCAAATTAGCAGATTATATTTTTACCAAGGAGGTGATTGGATGACAGACGAAGGAGGTGAAGGTGTGAAGGTCTGAGGTGTTTCTACTGCTGCGAGATTCACAGAGACTTATAATATACATCAGTTCACAGAGGATTTACTCACACTCCTAAATAAGGCAACTGTTCTTACTGTAACGTTCAGTGTTGGAGGCTCGAGCTTTTTATTCACTGGACAACAAGGGGGCGTTGGCTGAGACCCGCTTCAGGCCTGTGGAGGCAGGAAGGAGCCACAACTCATTTAGTTAAATCAGTTGTCATGTACAGTAGCACTGAGCATCTGTGAAAGGTCAAAGGTCACGAGTAATAAATAACCAATTGCAAATCAGTAAATTACATTCTCAACTAGATACAGTACGTTGTGTTCTGATAAGTGCAGTTGTCAAATGAAGATAAGAAGCTGAACAGTTCATCTGAATGAATGCATGACAGGCTCCTCCGTTTATGTTATGTTCCTTTTTTAAAGCCCCTGACCATGAAGGTCTGGCTTCAGCTCATCAGAGCAGACTCTACCTGCTGAGGAGACTGCGGTCTTTTGGAGTGAGGGGCCACTCCTGAAGACCTTCTATGACTCTGTGGTGGCATCAGCCATCCTGTACGGTGTGGTCTGCTGGGGCAGCAGCATCACAGCGAGGGACAGGAAGAGACTGGACAGGATCATCAGAAAGTCCAGCTCTGTCCTGGGCTGCACTCTGGACACGGTGCAGGAGGTGGGTGAGAGAAGGGTCCTGGCTAAACTGACATCCATCATGGACCAGGACTCTCACCCACTGGAGGACTCACTGTCTGCTCTGGAGAGCAGCTTCAGTAGCAGACTGATCCACCCTCGCTGTGTGAAGGAGAGATATCGTAGATCCTTCCTACCTGCTGCTGTCAGACTGTACAATCAGAACTGTTGACCACGTCTCACCACAGTCACTCACCCACTGCATCAGTGGTTTATATAGCAACCTGCTCTGCACAATATTTGTGTAAATCTGTGAACAATCATGTATGTTGTTACTATTAAAAATCTTACCCATTACTGTGCAATAACCCTGCAATGACCTCATACTCACTCTAACTGTACTGTACTGCTTTGTACTGTGCCAACACAAACTGTTCTGTACCTGTATTCTCGCTCATCTGTACTGCTGTTGTGAGACGTAATTTCCCCACTGCGGGACTATTAAAGGTTTTCTTATCTTCTTATCTTCTTATCTTATCAGCGTAGTCTGAACCGGTGCTGGACTGGCACACTGAGCCTTATCACAGCCTGTGTCATATAATTCTAGACAGTGCAGGTGAGGACGGGTCTGAAATCCAAACAACAGCAACGGGCCGAGAGGATATAACAAGAAGCAACAGCAGCCCTAGAAGCAAAGAAGGACCTGAGCAACAGAGAAGGTACAGTAGCAGCGACAGGAAGCTGCACAGCCACCGCTCATTCAGCTTTGTGCTCTGCTACTACTGTACTGCATGTGTACAATAGATCTGGACCAGGCTGAAGCCAGAACCAGTTAATCCTGGATCTGCTGGATGTTTGTCTCTGACGTCTCAGAGTCAATGCTACAGTATATAAATAAACTGAATCAATTCAAAATAAAAATAAACAATTGATATTGAAATAATTGATTGTGTAGAGACATCCCTCTGTGTTCAGACACTGATTCTACACGTGATTTCCTGCTTCCAGCCACGTGAGCTGCAGGACTCAGATAAGACCGAGCCAGGTCCGGTCCGGTCTGCCAGCTCTGTCTCCTCATCTCACTCATTCCCTCATTCACAGTCTGTCTCGTCTTCATTTGTGTTTCTCCTCGTCGCCTCCACATCTCACACCTTCCAGCAGAGGCTCGGGCTCAGGCTCCTCCTTCAGAATCCCTGGAGCCTATAAACAGACCAAAATAACTTATGTGCATGATCACATGTTCATGCTTGGTGAAGTTTTTTTCTGAGTGCTTCTGTCCTGCAGCGTCTTTTTATTAAATGACTTCATTGATCTTATCCACACTGGAAACGTCAGCAGCAGATGCTTTAAGGCTGGATCGAACTGATTTGTCCAGCTCATGGTCCTTGTTGGTTCTGTTGGTTCTGATAGGGGTCATCATGTACCCTGCCCGGTCTGAGGCTCTGCAGCCAAAGATTCAACAAGCTGATGCTGTCTAAACAGTGTATTTTTATATGTAGCCTCGCTTGGTTTTCAATGATTTTCACATGGAGTCTAATTTGCTACTTACTAATTAATAGCCTTTTTTTGTGTGGATTTCTGAGCATCAGTCTAGCTGCTCGACACTTTGGTGATTATTAAAGCTTCATAGCTCTACAGGAGAGTAATAAGCCTGGTCCAGAGAAGACAACTGGTGCTGACGAGCTGCTGCTGCAGAGGCAGCGCCTCGGTGTCCGCTCCACCTGCTGCTCAGTGACAGAGTTGACACCACACTCGCCCTGTGACCCAGCCCCGTGCTGACGCAGCAGAACCGCAGCCAGCGGTCCACCCCGTCTAAACAGGGTTAGAGCCCGCAGCCACAGCCACAGCCACAGCCACAGCCACAGCGCGCAGCCACAGCGCGCAGCCACAGCGCGCAGCCACAGCCACAGCCACAGCCACAGCCACAGCCACAGCGCGCAGCCACAGCGCGCAGCCACAGCGCGCAGCCACAGCGCACAGCCACAGCGCACAGCCACAGCGCGGCCACAGCTACTGCGCGCAGCCACAGCCACAGCGCGCAGCCACAGCGCGCAGCCACAGCCCAGCCACAGCTACTGCGCGCAGCCACAGCCACAGCGCGCAGCCACAGCGCGCAGCCACAGCCCAGCCACAGCTACTGCGCGCAGCCACAGCGCAGCCAGCGCAGCCACAGCGCGCAGCCACAGCGCACAGCCACAGCGCACAGCCACAGCGCGGCCACAGCTACTGCGCGCAGCCACAGCCACAGCGCGCAGCCACAGCGCGCAGCCACAGCGCGCAGCCACAGCCCAGCCACAGCCACTGCGCGCAGCCACAGCGCAGCCACAGCGCAGCCGCAGCCACAGCCACAGCCACAGCGCAGCCACAGCCACAGCGCAGCCACAGCGCAGCCACAGCGCAGCCACAGCGCGCAGCCACCGCGCGCAGCCACAGCGCGCAGCCACAGCGCGCAGCCACAGCGCAGCCAGCGCAGCCACAGCGCACAGCCACAGCGCGGCCGCAGCCACAGCGCGGCCACAGCGCAGCCACAGCGCAGCCGCAGCCACAGCCACAGCGCGCAGCCACAGCGCAGCCAGCGCAGCCACAGCGCAGCCACAGCGCAGCCACAGCGCGGCCACAGCCACTGCGCGCAGCCACAGCGCGGCCACAGCGCAGCCACAGCGCAGCCGCAGCCGCAGCCACAGCCACAGCCACAGCGCAGCCACAGCGCAGCCACAGCGCAGCCACAGCGCAGCCACAGCGCAGCCATGCTCCGTGACAGCCCCGTCGCTGCCTGATCATGAGACGCTGCTGGTCATTTAGAAGTAGGGACATCTGCAGCACTGAGCACAAACTGACAGGTTGGGTGTGAGAGGAGACAACGAGGAACTCACTCAGGAAGGAAAGAATTAAACACAGTGGTGGTGAAAAGAATGATGATGATGATGATGATGATGATGGTGATGAAGATGATGGTACAGTACCACTCACCCATGTGATGTGCAGCTCAGACACCACAGGAGCGTGAATGACTGAGTGACACGCCATCCTCATCAGAGGACGACTGATGAGACACCTGAAGTGAAGTGAAGAGGCCTGAGTTCAGCGACTGTTCGTCAACGGTGACTCACCAGCTCTACTTGCTTTTACCTGAACTGCTTCTGCTGGAGTTTTTTTTTTGTGGATGTTTTGCACCTGAGAAGAGTTAAAAAAACGAAGATGTACTACTCTGAGAGTAATTCATGGGACCATAATCACCAGTTAATCCATCTAAAAATAGGCGTAATGCTGAATTACTCGAATTTACAGAGAACTGAGCTGTTGGTTCAATTTAACACTAACTTACAAACGCACAATGTCTTTTTATAAAATGATTTGAATAAACAGTAGAGCAAGGTTTACTCCTGACCTAACATGGCTTTGTTTAGTGATGTAAAAGCAAGTATCTGTCTCTGAACCACAAATGAAAACTCTGATAATAAAGTCAGACTATTCTTCTCATTCTGTACTTCAACAGCAAAAGAGTTGGCAGCATAATAAAAATGCATGTAACAGTTGCACTAATGTGAAATAAAACTTTTCACACCTCAACTGTGAATTGCCACACAGACCCTGCTGTGCTTTTCGTTGTTCAGATTATACAACCAGTGAAAGTCTGCACTTACAACCACTTCATGGCCTCCGGACGATGGGTGTCAGTGAGTTTAGCCCTCAGAGACAGTCAGGTTAGCTCAGGGACGTGTCCTTAAACCGTGACGGATGTGATGATGTCAGAACTGTTTCCAGGGAGCTGCTTTTTACCAAATGAGCTGAAGCATCAAACGATAAACCAACTCAAATATGAGTGTGCTTGATGAGAGTCTCGCTGGAACTATGGTGTTGGACGAACATGATGTGAATATTAAGCCTCAAGCTACTACCTTCAGTCACTGATTTGTGTTCTAGTTGTTGTAAGTAGATGGAGCTGCAGGGCCCCTGTTGTCACTCTAATGTGAATGTAATCGGCCCTAAACTGTAGGTCATTTTTGCATACAGATATAATAACACGTAAATATTAAACACTGAGACCACCATAAACAATTTGCAGCAGCTAATTCAACCTAAACCAAACCTAAACCCGGGGAGTGTAAATATTTGCTGGATCCTTTTCCGACATCAAGCGAAGCCATCTTGTCACTGGACGATCTTTGCTTTCAAGTACCAATCTGAGGCGCATGCGCGTTCGGAGCCTCCGCTCCCCCTTTCGCTGAGCGCTGGCGGCAGGTTGACTGGACCCGTTGGGGTTGTTTCTATTGCACGCTGTTTGCTTTCGACCGGACTCGAAGTGATACCAGAACTGGACTTAAATTCTGCTACAGGACTTAAAAGCGGCGCGCGCGAAGTGTTGTCGGAGGCTGTGGACTCGCGGAGCGGCTGAGGCGTCGCGCGCTCCCGTCCTGCTCCCGGCTGTGAAGGTGAGCGTCCGCGCGCGCTGACGCTCTGCACGGTTCGGTTCGGTTCTGCTTTCTGTCTTAGTAAATGCTTGCAAAGGTTCGTCTGTTACCGACCAGAACAAGTGCAAGTTGACCGCGTGGCGCACGCGGACCGTCCGGACGGGTCGTGAAACTAAAAGTAGTTTCGCCGCCTGCGCAGGTCCGTGCACCTGAAGCTGAGGCGATGCCCTGATCCGCACATTCAGCGGGTCGAGCAGCACCTGTTCGTTTGTGGTACTGGTCGCTACTCGGTCGGTGCTGATTCGTCCTGACACTGGCTGGTTCCGACGTGTTGCGGGTTTCCAGTCAACTTTTCCAGTTGTGGCAGGGCGGATTCGTCTGCTGCTACTGTAACTTGACTGATTGTGGTTCGGAAGCATTTTATCTTGTAAAACATGTTACATATTTCTATGTGACACCACTGAGGAGCCTAAACTCTGCCCCGAGTCCTTTTGATGTTGCTGACACGTGTTTCCTGCCTGTTTGTCCAGTGTTTCTGAGCCACGACCGCTCATTGAGGCTTGGACTCAGCGGTTCCGTCTTGTCCTCAGTGGATGTTCATCCCTGTAAGGACTGTTTACAAGCACACAGAACAGCAGTGACTCCACTGCGCTGGTCCCAGCTCTCTGTTCTGGAGCCCGGTTGACCCGGTCCAGCTGTGTCCTGCATTTAAAGCCCCTGACAGCACCAGGGTTCTGTTTGATCCTATAGATGAAGTGGAGCTTGGGCCAGTGGGCGCGTGTTAACAGACCAGTGATGGAGAGGGTGTCACCTGTGGGGAGACGGTGCAGTTCTGCTCTGCCACATGTGCCTGAACCACATAGGAAGGCTCGCACCGACCCGGTATGAGGCCCGGGAGGAAAGGTGGCGTTTCTGAGCCTGAGGAATGTAAACAGTCCCCGTAACAGGAGCTGCAGCTAAGAGTTTTGAGGAGGATGCGCCGCTGCTGCAGTAAACGAGGACCAAGCGCATACGTGACATTTCTGCGGTTCTTGACAGTCCCAGCAGCTCAGGAGGAGTCCGGTCCGGCTAACGGCAGCTGAAGGCCTTGGCATCGTCACTGGGTCGTGGTTCCGTCTGTTTCCAGTCTCCTGTTGTGTCTGGTAGCATTAATCTGCTGCTGCGAGCTTGTTTCCATCAATCACCTGGAGCAGGTTCGGTCCTGACCCGCTGGTTGGTTCTGAACGGGGAAGCATGATGTGCCTGCTGAGCTTCCAGGTCACTGCAAAGCTGTCGATTGATTCCCTCAGTGAGCGCTGTAATGATTTAGTTATTGGACTCAGAGATGACAGATGTTTGCCAGCTGTGTAGGTGGAAGGAAGGATCGCGTGAGCAGCAGCTGGACGACGAGGAGCTAATTTAATCTCGATATAATCTGTGTGAGAGCGGAGGCGTTGCTGTGGTCCGGTCTGAAGTGGGCCGGGCCGGGTCGTCCTCTGCTGCTTTCTAGGGTTTGTGCCATTTCCAGCCAGTGTCATCTGCTCTTTGGTTTCCTTTCCTGGATCGTCTCACTGATCCTTTAGCACAGCAGAACACATGCCCTGCGTCTGTGTCTCCACAGAGAGCTGACATTTAGTTTTCACAATAACTCTTTCAGCATGTTCATCAACCCAAAATATTAGACGCACTTGATCATCATTCTGTGATAACATGAAACTAGGACGTGATATTTTACATGACTGCTGCAGTAACAAGTATAAACAGCAGAATTCTGCGTTGCTGTTTGAGTTTAAAGCAAAGCAAACGTGTGATCAGCGTTCATTGATTTTTGGTTACATTAAAGAAACTTTAAATAATCAAAAAATATTTAACAGCTCAAGATTTGAGTAACGTTGAATGTCGGCTCGGCTAACGAGGTCGTGGGTGTTAATTTAAGAATAAAGCATGGGAATAAAACCAGATGGACGAGTTGGTGAGCCTGCTTACTGACCCCAGATCAGCAGTGGCTGGTGACTTCCAGTTGTTTAGATGATGGATCTGTGGTGATTCGTTAGCGTGTGCACTGTTGGTGAAACAAAATGATGAGTTGTGCTTCGTTAATTCTCAGTTATGCGACATGAGATAAGTAAATAGTGGCTGTGATGAGCAGATGTTTGTCTTTAGACACAAGCTTGGACTGATCTCAGACACCAATAGAAACTGTGGAGGCTGGTCTGTGTACATTAGGAGGCTGAAGGTTGAACCCAGTGGACGTGCGACCCGTCCGCAGGGTTCGGCGCCCTGTGTGGATCCGGGTGGATACGAACAGCACCCGGTAATGAAATCACAGCCTTGTGCAGTTATGTAACTGATCATGCAGCACAGAGCTGATCCCATACCAGCTGCCCCATATTAATATTAACGTGCAGCACCTGGTTACTGGTCCTGACTCGTGTTCCCTGTCGTCTCGTATGGCATCGGGCGCTGAAAGCCGAGCTCCTCCTGGTTCTGCTCCGTAAACAGCTCGTCCTCCAGGACCCGAGGCCTCTCCTGCACCGTTTGATGTGCTCTCACACAGGAAGCCTGCAGCTCTCTGGGCGTTGGAGCTGTTGGAGCTCCCGCCATCACCAGCATTTGTTTCCTGAATCCAACTCCACCATCACCACCAGTGATCACACGGCAGCGGATATTCACCCCTTCTACTGCCTTCACTTTTACGTTCCCACAGAAAACCTCTTTCCATGATGGTTTGCAAATGAATTCGTGTTTGTTAAGACTGTGTTTACCGAAATACTCCAAAGTTTCAAATGTTGGAGTAATGAGAAAGTTAGCGTTAGGACTGTGTGTGCAGGTCCAGCTGGACAAACACACTAGATCTTCAAGGATCCTTCGATGTGTAGGAGTGCAGATGTTACAGAAACAGTGGTAGTTACTGACATCTGTAAACGCGCCTCACAGCTGATCGGCTGGATCACGCGTTTGGCCAATCAGAGGCCGGCTTTGAGGTGCGAGGGCGGTGTTGGTGGTGTCGTTGTTTCTGCGGACGGGTGTTGGTGGACGCGGAGCCTCCGTCGTTCGCTCCACTGCGTCCGTGTGCTGCTCTTTGTGGCGCTGCCGTAGCGAGTGTTGGCTGGTGTCAGCAGCAGTAATGGGCAGCGGGAGCAGGCGCTCTGCTAATACGCTGCTTTAATAATGAATGAAGACGCATTAGTCCAGGCAGGATGTGCTGACACATCCGGCACTGCCATTGACTCAGCCAGGGTCGGGTCCAGTCACGGGTTTACAGCTGAGGGGACTGAGAGTGAGCGATGAAGCAACCGAAGCCAATGTATTCATCCGCTGTGAATCGCTTTAGTTTTAATAGACACATAATGAAGCTACGTTGACCCTCAAACTCACAGGACGCATGGACTGCACACAGGTCGGTTTAACGCTTGGGCTCCAGAGCCCTGAAGGCTTCAGCTCTGGCAGCGCGACAGGCAGCGACGGACGACGGCTCACGTCTGGAGAAGCATCAGAAGCATCGGGTTCGACCGATGAGTGGAGCCAAACGCAGCCTGTTTTCAGCGTCTGCCAAGCGTCAAGACGGCTGAAAATGAATATTAATGAGCTCAGATGAACAGTTCCAACAAATCCCCCTTCAAGTATGAAGAGAGAAAAAAACAGAAACCTCACCAGAACCACCATTGTTCCCAACTGTTCTCCAAACGCTCCAACCACTGAACACCAGCCTGTTTCCTGAACGTCTTCATCCAAAACGTGTTCGCTGCCGCCACACTCTCAGTTTACAGTAGTTGCTCAGGAACCTCTCAGGAGACGGTGCTGAAACAGAAATGATCATCAGGTCCCCGGATTAACGAAGCGCAGACCACAGAAATGACTGACGCGGAGTTCCGCTTCACGCTGTCAAACGAAGTCTCCTCTCACGCGTCGTCGTGCTGTTTGCAGCATCATTTTAACATGGGTCTAGTGCTGATGAGAGAATAGGCAGGTAATAAACGACTGTAATAAAGCCTGGAGGACGTGCGCCTGCAGAGCCCTAAAGGTGTTCAGCTCACTCTATGTCCTGAGGATCTGATGACAAAGGATGCGTGAGAAACGTTATTGTCAGGTTCAGTCACAGCACACGGAACCTTCAGGTCCCCTGAAGTGACCCTGAGGTCAGCGGTGCAGCTGAGTGCAGTGAGGTGGAGGCAGCGCCAGGGCTGAGCAGTAATGGAGCCATTAGTGGCTCCTGCAGCTGCACCTGAAGCCGAAGCTAAAGCCTGCTGCCGGACATAAAAGCTCAGCTTTCTGCGCGTCCTCTGTGGTTTTCAGGGTTGAGCTCGGGCTCAGCGCGTGTTTGGGCCAGACGGATGGACGGAAGCAGGACGAGCCTCCATCCTCCTTCACAGTGAACCTCCACAGGCAGATTAGGACGCTGAACTGCCTGCTTTATCTGCTCTTTGTTGCCCCTTCTGCTCTATTTGTCAAGGGGTTGTTAGCTGATCCACAAGGACCTGCATCCGCATCAGAATGTGAGATGTTGATGGATTCCTGAAGGTTTCATTTGTTACGTGGGGGCATTTGGAGACAGAGGCACCTCGTCTCCTGCTTCCTACCGCAGAGGGATGCGTTGAGCGGCTGTGACGGCACGGCCTCTGATGGACTGAGACGTGTTGACTTCATTAGGATGAGACGGTTCCTGCTGGTTCCAGTTCCAGTGCTGGATCCTTGGCTGCCAGTCTGTCTGGATGCTAACATGCTGTGAACTAAATCTAAACCCATAGATGGGATTTCGTAGGTTTTATTTATTTTCAAGCCGAGCATTTACTCCAGCAGCCGATCGTGTGTGGAGCCTAAAGGGAAATGAGCAGGTTTCTGTGTCGCGAGGATTAATATTTAATGATGTACGTGATGTTTCTTCCTGCGTCTCTGCTCCAAACTCTTGAGTGCTTTATTTGACACCTCCGGTGTCGTAGCAGCGGGTCTGCGAGGTAAAGTCTGCAGCTGTGATAACTCTTCCTGCTGAGGACGGCATGAAGTGTGGATGTGGTGAATTGGCCTGGACCCGGCCCAGTACTTGGACATTAAAATTAGCTCCTGACAGTCGGGACTTTGATTCAGCGCTCCAGGGCAAGTCTGGGAGAGGAATCTGATGAGGAATCTGATTCTGTCCATGTCAGAAATACACACAACTGCAGGGAAAGAGCAGCCACTGCATCACATGAGAGCAAAGCTTTAGGAGTCAAGTGTCTCATAAAGTCAAAACAGCAAGAATAGGTTCTGTCTACATTACATTCAGCATTACACAAATACACGTATCTACTAAAGCTCCGGGGAGGATAAACTTTCTAACTTAAAAAGGGACGGATGGAGACAAACACTGATGATCTATGACCGGTCCTCAGGAAAACGCGATGTGAGGAAGGCTTCAGAAGAGGAACCAGCAAATCTGCCTTCAGTCATTATCTCATCTGTAGAATGAGTCTTATTCACCTCAGAGGGAAAGGTTGTGTGAAGGGAGGAGAAGGAACAAAAGACGATAGACGAACCTCAACAGCTGCTGCAATTTAAATATCTCTGTCTGTCGGTTTGTGGACCTCTGGGTCAAGCAAAGCTCTCGTTCAGTGAACCGCAGGTCGGCCTCAAAGGCCTTGTCTGAAAGCTGCAGTGGGGCTTGTTTCCGGGAAGACGAGGAGGCGAGGGTGTCATCGTCACATAATCTCCTGCAGCAGAGCGACGGCGCCTGCCGGGAGGTCCTGTAAGTCTGTTTCCAGCGACCTGTGCCTGTGAGTGTTGGAGAAAATATATTTTCATATATAATTAATCTCATTTATCTTTGGTGTTTATTCTATATCATTTAACCCATATAATCATTTATCCATTTCATTTATATTCATTTCATCTATGTTCATTTATCTTTTTATGTATTATTTGCCTTTTTTATATTTTCCATTTATGGTTTGCATTGCTGTGCCTTATAACCCCATTGACAGCTGCACAGACTTCTAACCACAGGTTTTCAAGTATTGTCATATACGAAGAACAATTTTGTCACATTTGCCATTTGCTCTGTGCTCCTACGCAGGCGTAGGGGTTCAAAACCACAAGAGGGGTTGGAGGAGTACTGCTATGCCTAATGTGTGTGTTTCTGCATGTTCAGCAATGATGTGACGATGTGATGATGGAGGCGTGTACAAGCTTCAATAAAATGTTGTGCTTTGGGGAAGTTCGTTGGAGTTGGTTGGTCTCTGAGTGAAGCGCTTACAACACTAAGATCTCAGGCGAACTCCCCTTGGCCAAGGAAAATCTCTGGTTGGCTCTCAGTGTGCTATATTGTTCTCGTCTCTGTGTGTACCAGTGCTGTTGTGGTATTTTCAGACCCAACAGTGAGCGTGCACGGCCTCGTGACGACCCAATTACCTGGCGCTGCCTGCCGTTCTGCACGTCCACACAGACCTGCCTCGCTTGGCCCTGAGCTGTGCAACCGTATCCAGGAGGTGGCGTGGCTCCGCATCATTGTTTAATGAGGTGATGGTGGAGAGTGTGTGGCTGCATGAGACCATCAGCTCTGATCCTGACGTAGCGACAGTCCAGTCAAAGCCTTAGGACGGAGATGGACAGAATCTGCACAGACATAAACTAGTGAAGTCCTTCCTGAGGCAGCAAAGCCTGGACCTCGTCAAGGTGCCGTCCCACCCAGAGCCAGAGCCGATGAGACGCTCCCAATATTAGATCACAGACAAAACACAGCAACACTGGGGAAACGGAGCCGCTGCCTTTGGACCAGGAGAGATGGACCCGATGGGACAGCTGCATCGTCAGCAAACATCCTCAGCAGAGAGATTACCTGTCTTCATTTTCTGCAGCGCCTGTAAACACGGACGCTCCCGCGTGCACGAAATGCAAAGCTAATCTGCAGAGGATGAAACTTCCAGGACTGAAGCAAATGTGCTTTACAAACGGCATAAGGGAGGTAAAGAAGGGGCTTCGTGGCTGCTGTCTGCTGCCTTAATAATAATCCCCCGGCTCTCTGTTCTCCTCCTAATCTCCAGGAGAAATCCCGCTTTGAGCTCTGTCGATACAAAGCCCGTTTTATTTGGGAGATGGAGCAGCCGATGGTCACACATCCCAGAAAAATCACAGACTGACTCTTTTTACTTCCAGCTTTTGGAAACGTGACCAGTTTACCTCTAAAGGTCATGCTTCCAGCTGTGTGTGTGTGTGTGTGTGTGTGTGCGCGCGCGTGCGCGTGATCCAGGAACCTGACATCACCCTCAGCCAGAATCATCCAGTGGCTGAACAGAACCGAGTCGTCCTGGAGGAGCATCAAACGGACTTTCTCCTGGGAGAAACTTGATTGAGCTGATGTCAGGTCCGGTTGAGCTGCATGTGAAGGAGGCTTGAAGGAAGCAGCTACAGTTTGTCTGCGGATCTGTTACTTCTGCACACTGGGCCAAGCACACGGTGAAACAGGAAAAGCTCCATGTTCCAGTGAAGATGGATGCGGTGGAGGACGACTCGTAGAAGCAGCTCTAAGTCTGTTGTTAGCTTCATGCACAACATCATCATAACCTGATGAGATCTCCACTGATGAGCGACTGTGCTTTGACTGTAGCTGACTCTGAAGTCAGGAAACAAACCAACAGCCTCATTTTATATCGTAACAAAATGTTTAAATTTAGAACATCTTCCCGTGGTGACGCGCGTCTGAAGCATGAAAACATCTGAAGCACAGACCGCTGGAGCTCAGGCTGCTGCTGCTGCTGCTGCTGCTGATGATGATGTTGTTTTTAGGAGCAGACAGGCAGATTATTGTACTTATATTGATGTTTGAGGCCCACGGCGCCGGTCCATTAATGCATTAACCGAGACCTAATCCTCATAAAAACGCTTAAGCTGCTGTTTCACAACAAAACCAGTGTTTCCTGGGCCTTGTGTGGGCGGCACCGACTGGGCCCAGTAAACTAGAACCTGCCTCTGCTGCAGATGGATGCTCCCACCCGGTCCTGCTGCTACCGGGCCAGCGCCGGCGCCCGCTGGGGAGCAGCAGGGGCTTCAGGTTGTCTGAACACCGGAGAACGGGTTGCCTCTGCTCGGTTCAGTGGTCTGGAGGCTTTGTCATGAGGCACAACTGCTTCCTCTTTAACGTGTGAACAGCCTGGTGCTGGTGGTCAACACCTGGACTGGTTTATGAGACCGTACATCATCCACACCCAGATCAAATGTTACTCGCTGCAGCCTTGTATGCGAGAACAAGGCGTTTTTTCTGTTTCCTTCCCATCCGCCTGGTGCAGGCTCAGGGACGGCACAGGGCATCATTTGAAGTCCCGCGTGAACATAAAAGCCTGCTCATAAAAGTTCCCCGCTGTGAAAACGACCTGAACAAACGCAGGCCTAAAATAAAGGGGCCACGAGGCTGAAGGGAGGCATTAACAAGAACAAGGATGGAGGCTTCGGTCCACAGTCCATTAGAGTCTGACCTCTGACCTCTGCTTCAGTTCTTCCTCTGCCCACAATCAATATTTACCCCGATTCTGTCTGACAGTGTTTCAGTGTCCGTCACCTCCTGCTCTGCTCTGCCTGATTTACATCACAGAGCGTAGCCTCGTGAGGTGTTCAGGGGTAGCAGAGTGTAGGTCCTCTGAGCCGTGAAGTGTTCAGGGGCAGCGGAGTGTAGGTCCTCTGATTCGTGAGGTGTTCAGGGGCAGCGGAGTGTAGGTCTTCTAAACCATTAGGGGTTCAGGGTCAGCGGAGTGTAGGTCCTCTGGGCCGTGAGGTGTAAACTTTGATTGCAATATTAGTGTCATGATAGCAACGTTTAGGATATTAAATGAACATTTCCTGTTCTGTGATTTCTTTACTGTACCGACCCTTTCGGACTTGGTCCCAGTCTCTCTTACACTTCACAGGACAGAACTGGTTCTGGTTTAGTTTGTTCTCTCAGACAGATCCTCATCACTGGACGGCTGTGATCATAATGTTGCCTTTACAGACTATTTGTAGCAAACATTTGTCTCTGACTGGCGATAAATGAAGTTAATTGCTGTTTGGTAAAATAAAATGAAAGGCTCTCGCTGGGCTTTTGTTCCGACTGAAGATCTGAGGTTCATTTACTGTCTCGTAACGTGGGCGTCGTGAAGCTTTGAGACGGGAGCGGTGATTAAGGGCTGAGCTAATAAACCTGAGTCGTTTGATGTGATGTCGGATGGTTCCTGGTGAAAGCAGGGAAACGCTCGGACCCGTTTGCTGCTGTGTCGTCACTCAGCTTTTTATTAGCGGTGTGTGTTTGTCCCACGCTGAGTTCGCCATCTGCCACCGCAGCGCCTCCGCGTCCGTAAGAAGTCATTGCTGTATTCTTAATTATGTGCGTTGGATCTCCTCGTCTTCAGGGAGGAACCAGTGTTATTAGAAAATGAGGCTGTGGGGGAATTTAGGAGCGAGCTGAGCAGAGCTGCTTCAGTGTTTGCTGGTGTTAACCTCAATCTGGACCTGTCATATCTGGAAAATGTTCCATTTATGCGTGATAATAACGGTTAAAGAGAACAAATGGGAAGATGCTGAGGACACTGGTTTCCTGAGGACCAGTTGGTTGGACCAGTCTGTCAGTGATAGCCCCCCCCCAGGAGCCACGTGACTGAATTAGCATGTCCGTCATGGGGGACGTGTCGTCGTTCTTCTCTTCCCAGTTTGAGGCTCGTTAGCGTTCATGTTTCATGTTCACTCTCTCACTCGTACATGCTTTGAAGTTGCTCTGTTTGGGGAGTTTTTGTTCCAGAGCCGAGTAGGAGGGAGAGCGTGTGGGTTTGAAAGGCAGAACTCTCAATTGTTGAGTATTGATCAGCATCTTGTCTTCCTGACATTTCTCTTCAAACTGATCATTAGTTTATTTCAGTGGATGGTTGGAGGTTGGCAATGAATGAAGCAGAACCGTGAGCGCTGCTGCTCTGCTCGGTCACTGATGATGGTGATGTTCAAGGTGATGGAGAATCTGATTGATGCTCGGCTCGACCCATCAGATTCCCCCAGGACCCCCCACCCCCTGCTGCCCCTCAGGCTCCGGCTCTCAGCTCATTAGCATTTGACCGCGTGGGCAAAGCTGCAGCTTCATCTAATGCATTTAATGGCCATATATTCAGAGGAATTAAATCAATTGTTGTTAATTGTGTTGATGTGAGTTTTTGTCCTGTAACGTTTTACTGCTGCATCACAATCAGAGATCTTAGTTCAGTCATCAGCAAAGAACTGAGAGCCGGGCGAGAGAAGTTTATTTTTCAGAGGTGAATCCTCAGTGACACAAAGTAAAGCTGCAACAAACGAGTCGTGTCACGTTCCGGGTTCGATCGGTTTCCTGTCTCTGCAGACAGACAGTAAGTGTGAGTCCACTCCATCCAACACCAGCCTGAACCCAGCAGTTCTGTCAGTCCAGAACCTGCTGAGCAGCGTCTGCTTGTGGCTTGATTGTGTCGATGTTGAGCTAACAAACACAAAGTCCCATTTGTGTCGCATCACAGACTCGGCGGTGGGAAGTGTGACGTGTGGGATTTCATCATTTCAGCCTTGATTATAAAGACCCACATGGAAGCATTTAGCTGCTGCTCATTCACAGCAGCTTAGAATAAGCTGTAACCCTGCATCACATTAGCTGAAACACACTGAACAACAGCTGATCCTGCTTCTTCCTTCCCTTCACAGTGAGACCAGCGGCTGCATGAAGAGGACCCTGGTCCTCACCTAGACCCCCGACCCCCCCCCCGCCTGGACATGGTGAGCTCTGTGCATGTGTCCATGACAACGACTGAGAAAGGCAACGTTCTTCAATACGTAGATCAGCTCAGACCGCAGCAGGGCCCGGTTCTGCTGCTCGGTATTATTATGGATCTGTTCTGGTGGTGATGGACTCCGGCATCTTAATAAGCTCAGTTGTGTCTGTTTTTGGTCGTACTCTTATGAGTCTGTTTCACTCAAAGCAACCACCAACTTGATGTTTGTTAGATTGTCTGAGTTTTCACTATGTTGAACATTGCCATTTTGTCATATTGGTCTACAACAACACCTCCCACGTCTCCCACGTCTTGTTTTGGTACCAGTACCAAAACAAACCCACGACCACAAGGCTCTGCTGCTGAATGTCCATCCTGTCAAATGAATCATTTGGGTTGTAAGTGAGCTGCATCCACGCGGAGGACTCATTAACGCGCTGAATGTCATTTTTCTGCAATCGCAGCGTGGCTGAGCTCTCATCTGTCTCATAGGTAACAAATAAAAGGAACCGGCCCGATACGAGCACGGCCTCTGTCCAGAATCTGCTTCGGTGCCATGAAGGTTTGGTTTCCTTTAAAGTGGTTAGCGCTTGTGTTGTGCTCGTTGGCGGCGCCTGCACTGCTGCTTCCGCCTCTAATGCCCCCAGCAGTTCAGCCAGAGATTAGCCAGGTCGTGATGAATGACCCTTGCATATCCAGCGCGAGCCCCTGAGACCCGTGGCCATGAATTATTAAAGCAGCATCATAAATAACTCGCCGTAATGAGGGCTGCTCACACACTGCAGGCGAGGGCAGAAAAAAGGATCTGCGTTGCAGAGGAGGGGATGATGGAGAGAGGCAGCAGTTTGACCTTGGGATGAAACGCCTGGCGTGATGCACGCAGCTAATTCTGCACATCAGGCCCTTTCTGCTGTCGCCTCGGAGCGATGGCTTTCGTCCCTAAGTGCATGTCGTAAATGTTAATGTTGAGTAACGGCAGCTGTAACTAGGCCACTGACGGGTCGCTTCAGGTGCTGAGTGTGGGGTCTGACAGGGAAGCCAGCGGCAGGTGTGGGTGTGGACGAATCCACCGGCCTGTGGAGCAACGTGAGCGTCCTGGTGTAATCACCCAGAGCAGAGCGGGCGCTTTGATGGCGCTGATGCTGCTCTTAGGCGTTAAACCGCTGCCTGATCACAGAGCAACAATGACCTTTAGAGCGTTGCTCCTCTGAGCTGCTGTGGATCAGATTTAACATGAGGAAAGTGTGTTTTAAGATCATTTCAGACAGAAAATTTGAGTTGTGTATTTTTAAATGAGTCCAATTAATGTCTGCGATGATTAATGGCTTTGTCCATTAAACATAACTGAAAAGTATTTAATAGGGAATCCGTTGTTATTATTTGCACTACATATGAATCCGCTGTGTGGCCTCGGTGGCGTCACGTCACGCTCGTGACATTTCCAGTGATTAACGACGGCCTTGAGACAGACAGCTCTTAAAGGTCAGCGGGTGGATTTCAGCAGAGGTGCATTAGTTCCTCCTCTGACCGTCCTTGAGCTGAACGCTGACCCTCCACCTCCTTCTGTTATTCATGCCGACATGAAATGTTCCTAAATTAAAAACTCCCATGTGTCTCTTTCCTCTCGTCTGATCCCAGAGGTCGATTCGATCGTTTGGCAACGACGACCGCCATGTCATGGCCAAGCATGCCAGCATCTACCCTGCACCAGAGGAGCTGGAGGCCGTCCAGAAGCTGGTGTCCACCGTGGAGGGAGCCTTGAAGAAAGTCTCTGATTGGATGGATGGCCTGAACCAGCCCGCAGGGACCCCGCCCAGCAGCCAGGCTGCAGACGGGGGGGTGGAGGACGATGCTGCCGGGAGCACGTAAGCCCCCGTCCCAGCGTCTGCGGGTTTAAAGTCTGAGGAGCCGGAGCAGTGACCTGTTCTCACGTCATCAGCACTAAACGGCACAAGATGAAGTGAATCTTGGTCTGCTCAACAAACACTTGGTTTAAGTCTAAACTGCTACATGGTGGATCTCGCAGGCCTTAAGCAGAGTGCTGCAGCAGAGGGAGCTGCAGGGGTTCAAGGCCCTGCATTCACCGTTCACACAGTCTTAAATCATTACAGTTTTCACTGAGATGTTGTACAACACAGCAATTAAACCCGGTGAATCCCTTCACAGAGACCCTCTCGTCAGCATCCGTCACAGCCCAAACATGAAACCACGACTTCACTCAACATCTGCTATTGAGATGTTACCAGCATCAGATTGTACTGACATTTATCCTTTATACACCCCTTTATTCCAGATAATATCATAGAGCGTGTGTGCTCTGGTGCGTGCATGCGCTACCTCCATGGGGGGGGCACGCTCGCTCGCTCGCTCGCTCGCTCACCTGTAAACACGCCGCCTGGCTGTGACACCGTCTGACACCAGCTTCCTCCATCTGCCCTCAGGCGTGATGGGACGTCGGTGCTGAGCGGCGTGATGCGCGTGGGCCTGGTGGCCAAGGGTCTGCTCATCAAAGGGGACATGGACCTGGAACTGGTGCTGATGTGCAAAGAGAAACCCACCAAGCTGCTGCTCTACACCATCAGCGCCAACCTCCCACTGCAGATCCAGGTACTGTACGCTGAGCCATGAACACTGTGCTGCTAGAGACCAAGACCTCCAGGTTCAGGCAGTGCATCTGAGCATCGTTTAGACCTTAGTTGCTTTCTGAAAACCTAATACTTTTCTCCGCCAATCAACCAGTGTTTCTGTCCAAGCCTCTGCTACTGTAGCTACAGCTTGAGTGCATCCTCTGCCTCACCTCCGATTATTTTCTGGAGGAAATCATTGCAAGCGCTCATTTCCTGGGCCAAACTGGGAGAGCTTGACAGCAGATGGAGTCATTTGATGCAGCGCTGAGGTGGAGGCAACGACGTAAATCCTGTGTCAAAACAAGGCAGCTGAGCTGATGGGTGCTTTGAGTTTAGTATTGGTTGACGTAAAGCTGAAAACCCCTCCCACTTTATTTATGTAGTGCCCCAGTAAGACTACAGAACGTCCAAGAAGGACTCACCCTAATGAACGTAAAGTCCAGTGAAGCTGCACATGACGGATCTGTGGCTGTGTGTGAACTAATGGCTCAGTCCTTTCTCCAGACGATGACTGAGGACAAGTTCGAGGTGCGGTCGCTGGTGCCGGAGGCAGCCATCAGGGTCTGCAGTGCCAAAGATCCTGAACTGGTGCTGAAGGTCACGCTGTCGTCCTTGGCCATGAGGGAGGAGCTCTGCGCCACAGGTGAAGGTACTGACATCACCGTTTTCCTCCCACGGCTGTGTGAAGGTAGAAATGTAAACTCAGCTGGTAACGGGAAACGTCAGGGGAGAACACTGAAGGCTGCAACTCGAGAGGGGGGAGTTGATGCCCTGGACGTGGGTCCAAGTGGTCGGTGATCCGCCGGGAACAGATTCAGAATGAGACAGTGGATGAAAAGAGACGAGCCAGAGTCCATGTGGGTAAGGGTGAGTGGAGCAGCAGTCAGAGGCGGCGTTAGTTCACTGTGACAAGGCTTTTACTCATCTAGTGCCTCCCGTTGAAGGAGAAGCGTGGCTCGGTTCTGTGTCCGGTGTCTGACTCAGTATTTCATGGTGGGAACATTCAGGAGGTGTGAGGACTAGGACCATCAGACTTTGGATTTGATGATGCAACACACTTAGTTCAGTGAAGTTCGTTCAGGTGTTAAACCCTCAGGGAACGCTTCCCTGCTGTTGAACCGGCCTGACAGAACCAGTGTCATGCATGTGACTGGACCCTGTTCGCTCTGCTCGCTGCTCACTCACTCTTGGTCCTGTTGCCGTAGCTCCGCAGCCCCACCCAGCAGCAGGAAACCCCGGGTACAAGGGGCTTCCCCGGCCTCCGCTCACTGCGGAGAGAAATTAACAAATTAGAGACAATGAAAGTTAATTAGAGCGGGACTAAATGACGCCTGTAAATGCAAATAAAACAAACAAACAATGTTTGTTTAACAGTCGTCAGATTCACGTAGATGGTGAAATTGAAAAAGTTGTGTGGACAGAAATCAGATTCAGCATCTCAGTAGGTGTGTGTTAGTGGCCTGGAGCTTTGACCCGGGGAAATGCATCCATCCATTTTCTTAACCGCTTACTCCCTAGTGCGGGGTCACGGGGTGCTGGAGCCTATCCCAGCTGGCTACGGGCGAGAGGCAGGGTACACCCTGGACAGGTCGCCAGTCCATCGCAGGGCAACACATAGACCGACAACCATACACTCACACACTCACACCTACGGGCAATGGAGAGAAGCCAATCAACCTAATGCACGTCTTTGGACTGTGGGAGGAAGCCGGAGAACCCGGAGAGAACCCACGCAAACACGAGGAGAACGTGCAAACTCCACACAGAAAGGCACCAGGGCCGCCTCCGTGAATCGAACCCAGAACCTTCTTGCTGTGAGGCGACAGTGCTACCCACCGCACCGCCCAGGGGAAATGAAATGACACCTAAAATACAGACTTAGTCTTTCAGCGGATAATGAGTTAGAATTAGTTATTGAATTTAATCTGTTGGACGATTTAATGAGGCCTGAAGCGTCAGACCAGACTCCAAGAAGATGTGTCTGAATATATTTATATTAACTAGAGAAATACCAAGGGCTCAGAGAAGAACTGGAGAAGGCTTGGAAGGTGAAGGCCACAGTGGTGCCTGTGGTGATCGGAGCACTAGGGGCTGTGACCCCCAAACTGGAGGAGTGGCTACAACAGATCCCTGGAAAAACATCCGAAATCTCAGTCCAGAAAAGTGCAGTCCTAGGAACAGCAAGGATACTGCGCAGAACCCTCAAGCTCCCTGGCCTCTGGTAGAGGACCCGAGCTTGGAAAGTGGATGAGACCCCCCGCGGAGGGTGAGAATAGAGTGGTATATATATACAGACACACACACACATTATATAAGACGTTTAGCATCTCTACGCTGTTCTACGTATACATTGGAAGGAGATGAGGCTCCGCGATGCAGAAGAGTTTCTGGTGCTTAATCACTGTTTTAACTTTCTAGCTTCCAAAGAACAGGTGTGACTTTGATTCAGTCTCACCAACAACGAAGCTGCTCGATTAAAGCTGTTCCACTGTGCTGCAGTAAATCCTGCCAGTAGCTGCAGATTCGCTTTATTACCCACAGTTCCCTAGAGCAGAACATGGAGGTGGTCAGTGGGGGGTCCTGGAGGAGGAGCCGCACAGGAGGAGCACTGTCATTCGTCTTCCACCTCTTCGTCCTGTTCAGCTTCACTGCGGTCTCGACAGCAACAGGCTGCTGAACCACACGTCGC
Organism: Betta splendens; assembly: GCF_900634795.4. Taxonomy (NCBI): domain Eukaryota; kingdom Metazoa; phylum Chordata; class Actinopteri; order Anabantiformes; family Osphronemidae; genus Betta; species Betta splendens. The sequence goes on along the minus strand of NC_040889.2, from coordinate 29,554,029 downwards.
TCGGCCGCTCACGTTACTGCAGGCGTGAGTCGGACTAGAAGCCTGTAATTGGAGCCACCGTTTGTAACCAGGAGCTTCAGGCTTATCGTCAGCGAGTTACTCTCTGCTCCCCATCAGAGCAGCAGGTCACCGATCTTTAATGGAGGTGATTTCCGTGAGGAGCATCATCCATCAAGGCCTAATGTGAGCCCTCGGTGCTGAGCTGTGTGGCTGCAGCCTGTGTCCCCTCAGCTGCTCCTCAGAACAGTCACCCTTCACTTTCTTTGCAGGGTGGTTCTCGCTCTCAGGTTTATGTGAGCGCTGTCATCTGCCGTCGCTCTTCTTCTGCTGTCGTCCTCCCGTGGTTCGGCCTCCGATCATGGCAGGAGCGCTCCCCACAGAAACCCAATGTGGAGAGAACAAGCATAGACATCTGACCGACCCCTCAAGAATGAAAATGCGAGCGTAGCGCTTCAGAGAAGGAGAACAAAGTGTAGCGTGGCTGCCAGCGTTTGTGGATCGTCAGGCGTCTCTGTGTTTTAATGTCTAATCTGGCTTTTTGGCCCTAACTCGCTGCCGCGCTCTCATTTCCGTCTTGTGCTGTAATTGATAACACACTAATCTGGCGTGTTCCATTGCCCCCGGACACTGATCTAGATCTGGAGTGAGACTCCGGCTGAGCAGAGACGCATGCGCTCCCGTCTGGTTCCTGAGAAAAGCCGCGACCCAAAAAGTCTCAAGCTCCTCCTGTGTAGCTCAGTCAGATCAGTGGGTCTGATGCTGCTGCTGCCTGTGTGTCTGTGTGAGGGGGAAGTCAGCGAGGTCACGCTCACCCTGTTCTCTCTCCAGAGGAGGACGACGGCAGAGCGGAGGAGGAGGAGGAGGAGGAGGAAGATGTCCTGGACAGGCAGCGGTGCCAGGCTGCGCTGGCCTCGCTGCGACACGCTAAATGGTTCCAGGTGAGCCCGGCCTTCAAAGAGCAAACATTACAAAGTAACTGTTACTTTACTAGTTGTGTGATACTAGTTCACCTCCAGCATGTGTGTCCTAAATGACAACTCATTATATTATAACACAACCACTTAATATTGGTTGAAATGCATTCTGGGTATTTCTGTATTCATGCCCAGTGTTTTACTTCCATGGAGACATGAACTGAGACACCAGCTGTTAACGTCCGTATCTCAGCTGCAGCGTCGCCTTGTTTTCCAGCAGTCAGGAGTCACATGATTAGTGACTGAGCTGAGAAGAGTCAAGGTCAGGTGAAGCAGCGAGCAGCTTCCCTCAGGGAGGCAGAGCTAAATGCCAAGTAGTAGTAAGTGGGTTCGTTTGATTCAGGACCCGCGACCCTTCACTGATTGGTTAGAAGTGCAGATACAGTTACGGATTCACTAGCGTTTCAGTGAAGAGCCATTTTTAATTCTCTAAATGTAAAACATGTCAGTCGGTTGATAAGAATGAACATTGGCAGCACTGGAGACAGATCCAGAACCGCTGTCACCATGTCTGCTCCGTCTGTCCCATCAGGCCCGAGTCACAGACCTCAAGTCCTGCGTCATCGTGCTGAGGATCCTCAGAGACGTGTGCAACAGACTGCCGGTGTGGCAGCCGCTCAAAGGCTGGGTAGGTGGCAGCCGCTGGCCGGAGGCAGGCGGCCCGGACGCTGTCTCTGACCGCCCTCTCTCTCTCTCTCTCTCTCGCTCGTCCGGCTGCAGCCTCTGGAGCTCATGTGTGAAAAGGCCATCGGCACCTGTAACCGGCCGCTGGGTCCAGGCGAGGCCCTGCGTCGCGTCATGGAGTGCGTCGCCTCAGGGATGCTCCTGCCCGGTCAGTGAGCTCATCTTTAGACCTGATGCACGCACAAACGTGTCGCTAGCAACAACTGGACTCAACCTCTTATAGCAAATGGTGTAGCCGTGGCCCGGCTCGTTCCAAAGCCAGAGTAAAACCTTTTAAAGCTAAAGTAGTGGATTGGTTCCGTATCGGATCAGGGAGAATCCTCGTCTGACACAACCAGACAACACTGGGTGGATTAGAACGTCCCGCTCGGTTGTGTGTCGCTGAACCTCCTGATAAACAGCGGAGGCAGATAGAGATCAGTGCTCCGACATGCCTGCAGACGTCCGTTCTGCACTTAAACCCCAGCATCGTCTGCTTTTCACAGCTTTAATCTTGTCAGTGGTGAAATTCATCCTGACAGTTGTTGGAAAGAGCCACCACAGTGAGCGACTGCTCACTGATTAACATCAGCAGCACTCTGGAGTGAACAGAGCAGCACCAGGCTGATCAGACCTGTGCTGCATTAATGGCTTTCATGCCAGCAGCTTGTCAGGAGCATGAAATATGAACTAGATTCTATACTCTTTTTTTGCCCTTCAGCTCTAGACCTAGAAGATGTTCCTCCTCGATTCTCTCTCTCTCTAACTCTTGATCAGAGCTGAGCAGATGTTGTGACTGGATTTTTAAAACCTGAACTCTCTGAAGCTCTGCTGCATTGACTCGACTGTAGGAGCCGCTAAATGATTCTTCGCCAGCCTCTAAACACTGTTTGTGTCACAGGGGGTCCGGGACTTCACGACCCCTGTGAGAGGGAGCCCACAGACGTCCTATGGGGCCTCAGCGCCCAGCAGACGGACGCCATCACTCACAGCGCGCAGGTCAGTGCATCCACAGCAGCAGCTTCAGCCTCAGTCAGTGCTTTCACAACAAAACGTCCCCACATGGAACAGAACGTCGTCATGAACTATTAGTTCTCCTTTCTCCCAAAAGTCACACACGGTTTTAACATGGATGACATCACTCTGTGCAGTGGTCCTTTCATCTTCTCCACCTCTAAGCGTCGTAACGCCTCCTTCCTGTTTTCCTTTAATAAAAGCGTGCGGAGGCTCGCTTTACACAGACGTACAGTATCATTAGCTCGGCCTCCAGAGACCTCAACGTCTCACTAGGGCGCACTTCCGCTGTGTCAAAGTCAGCTATTCTTCCAGGAAAGCAGGCGGCTCCGCTCCCTGCTGCGCTCACACTAAAGCGGCTCGTGGACCTCCCTCAGTGGAGCCCACAGCTCACGTCAGCACCACAAATAGCTGAGTGGCTGCAGCGGGCTGGACTCTGGCCTCGGATAAGCAGCCTAATGAGCCGCCTAATGAGCGTGGGAACGCTGCCCCCGTTCACGCCCACCGGCTCCACCACCGCCGCGCACTGCTGCTGCACAGCACAACAAAGTGTGGCCCCGGGCGAAAATGTGGGAGAAATATGAAGACGTCCACACATTCAATCTCCTCTCTGTTCTGTTCCCTCTTTTGTTTCCTCCCTGGAGTTGGATGAAAAATGCCTGGAATGGAAGTGTGGGAATATTTTTCTTTCTTGTTTTCTTGCTTTCATTTGCCCACTGACTGTTTATTCCTGCTCTCAATAATACATGAAGATCTTCCAGCAGAATTAAAACGAATCGATTAGACAACAAATGGCACTAGTTGATTTCTGGGCCTGAGATCAGACGTGTGTGTGTGTGTGTGTGTGTGTGTGTGTGTGTGTGTGTGTGTGTGTGTTCTCCAGCATGCGCTGCGCCTCCTGGCCTTCGGGCAGCTCTACAAGGTCCTGAATATGGACCCTCTCCCTGCCAACAAGCCGTCGTCGAGGCTGCTAGAAGGTGAGTGTGTCTGTTGTTGACTCTGTAAAGCAGCTTTGTCCTGGAAACATTGGAACTGTAAGTGTGTTAGTGTTGGCTTCAGTCTGGGTGATGTGAATGGTTCTGTTCAGGTGTCCATCTGAAGAGGCTTCGGGACGACATTGGGCCCGAGGACAGGGACTTCATCAAAAGGCTGAAAGGTGAATTCAACTTCCATTTGCTTTGTTAATGGGGTTTCAGGGTAAAAACCTTCACTGTGGAAAAAACACAGAAACATATGGAGAGAGAAGCTTGGGAGTTTTCTGACATCTCAGCTATTAGACATCAGTGTTGGTTCAGTTTTCAGGAGCTGGATGTAATGACCCTGAAGTGTGAGCCTGGGTCTGAGCTGAGGGGTTCTGGGTCGGATGCAAGCGGGCTGCTCTTAGTGCAGTGCCTCACTGTTAAGAAGCTGAGTCTGTGAGACGTGGAGGCTGATGTTCAAGGAGCAAACGGTTGTAGCTAATGACAAACAAAGCTGCCGCGTTAAGTGCGTGTTCGTGCTATGAACATCGTCACAGGCTGTGGTAAAAGGCGGAGCTGAAAGAAATGAGCAGTGAGGCAGAGCTTTTCTTAGAAACCTGAAAACGAGCCGTCAGGCTACAACACGACCTGCCGTCAGATGTTTTCACTCCAATCAGAACGCGGCCCACTGTGGATCTGCGCCTGAAATGGGATCTGGCATCACGTTACACAATAAACGGGTTAAAAAAAGACGCTGTGATTCTCCACGGATCCGACGCTCACCGGCTTTTAAAGCAAATCTTTCCTTGAAGGTGGAAACTGTCAAGTTATCAGGTTTCAGTTTATTTCACGGTTCAAAATCAGAACAATGCAACAAGCAGCTCAACGATGTCAGATGGATGATGGGAAGCTGGTTGTTGAAGCTAAAAGGACAGGCTGCTGCTGGACCTTCAGAACCCATCACAGCTGAAACTCCCCCAAGCGAACACAGTCACACAGAGGATGTGAAGCTGCTGGACCTGTAGCAGATGTCCGACTGTGGCAGCTCTCGGTTCTGCTCCTCTCTATCGCAGCAGATTATTGATGCTGAAGTATTGATCGGCCATCACTGCAATGACGTCCAGAACATTTCACCTCACATTTCTCTGCAAATCAGCAAAATTGTGCTTTGCTGGGAGCTTTTAGTGGTGAGTCACATTCAGCTCATAAGTAGCTTCACTATAAAGATCGATAGATGGGACGTCATCTACAAGTTGAAAGCTTTTTTTTTTTTAAAGGAGAGTGAAAACAAGAGATTACCAAATCGGGTTAGCTTTCTGCATGTGGTTTGAAGTGATGCGTTTAAAAAAGGTGGATTTCTATGTGAGAAGAAACGGAACCAGTAGGAAACCTGACCTGGGATCAGCTGTCGAGCGAGACTGGGTCGAACACTGCAGTGTTACGGTGGAGGTGGTGCTCTGACCTCGGCCTCCTTCCTCCTCCTCTCTGTCGTGGCACAGTAATTAAACCAGCCTTCTCTGCTTCCAGTTCAAAGGCAGAGAAAGAGGGATTCAAGTTATGTGCCTGTCACCCAGACCTGGCGTTAACCTCCCCTCGGCTGCACATTCAGTGAACCACACCTCAGCTTTAAGTGGCTGCCAGAACCCGGCAGTCATTACGGGTGGTTTCCTAATGATGAGGCTGCTCAGTGGTCCAGTAGAACCGGTTCCTGTAGGACACGAGAACAGGCCAGCACCGTCGTCTGGATGTAAACAGGTTCCGCTGTCTGTGTGGGTTGTTTGAATTCAGGTTCTGTTTGTTGTTCTGGGGAACAGGCTGAACGGAGGGAAGCAAATTGTCTGCAGCTTCAAAGCACAGCTGACACAGTCGGATGCTTCACTGTGGAGACGCTCGGCCCTTTGCTTCTGATAGATGTCACCGTTTCATCGTCTGTGAGAGGCTGGTGCTCTCAGGTTCTGCTCGTCTTGTGAGCGCGGGCCGTGAAGGCTCGGCCCGACAGGGAGGGAGCTGTTAGACAGAAGTGAACAGCCCGGCGTGAATAAAAGCTTCAGAGGTGGGAAGAAGCTGCTGCCGGACCTCCGTTACTGGACTGTTTACCTTTATGCTGATCCACTCTAGTCGTTTTTACCTCAGTGATCTAGTCAAGACTCAGAAATACACATTGATGTATTTAACCACTGATCATTGAGCATTCAGCCTGGAGAAATGAGCTCGCTGAACTTCTGTAGGTCCGTTTTCATTGATTTGGTCTGCTCCTGCTGAAACCAGTGAAGACGTCAGTGGCTCCTGTTGGTAATTGTCCTCCATCTCTCCTGCTTTAGTCCTGGACTGGAGGATGACTGATCCAAACCACCCAATGAATGCTCTGATGCGCCTGAACCAGATCCACCCGGGCCTTCAGTACCGCCTGCTGTCCCAGTCGGGTCCGGTCCACGCGCCAGTCTTTAGCATGTCAGTGGAAATTCAGGGAACCACCTACCAGGCCACTGGGAACTCCAAGAGAACAGCCAAGCTCCAAGTGGCCCTGAAGGTACAGTAAGGACTCCGCATCCGGACCGGTTCTGTGGGAGTACCAGTGTAATGATCCCAGGATGTGGGTGAATGGAGAACCTGTGGGTCCAACCAACGCATACTCCCACTCACTGAGCCAAAAATACACACCTTGCCTGAAAAGACGTGTAGAAGCTCCTGTAGTAAAAACAGCTTGATACCAGCTGAGGCCTCACTGTAGCGCGTGTCAGAGGTTTGAGAACCTGGACATGAAGTCAGACGAGCAGTTACAGATCGATGTTCCTTTGTTGCACATGAGGAGTCTGACTTCACACTTATTCAGCTACGCGTTCACAGCCAGGCTTCGTGTTGTTGACAGCCACTTAGCAGCCTCGCTGCAGCAGCAGGGGCAGTTGCATGCCTTGCTCAAGGACAGCCCAGTCATGGATGATGGATGTGACGGTGTGACTCATTCACCATCTGTGGGGCGTTTACCACAAGTAAAAATGTCATCCGTCAGGCGCTGCAGGCTCTGGGCTTCGCGCTCAGCGCCGACGGAGACGTGGACTCGCTGAGCGCCGACGAGAAGTCAGATGGCGAAGGCAAGAACGACAGGATGTCCACCAGCTCCAGCTCCACCTCCATCACCTCCTCCACGGACGCACAGGAGGTGGGGAACACACACACAAACACTGGGATTCCTAACAAGTACATGAGGTTGGGACCGATGATCTAATCAGACATTAATCACTCAGCTCAGCACAAGTCACATTTTTGTCCTGCAAACAATGAACAGATGGTTCCTGTAGGATGTGTTTACACATGTTGAAACCCTGGTTATTGGCACCAGAACCAGGTGGGGAGGGTGGGTGGTCAGCTGCCTCGATCAGTTGGGAGGGGGGACAGGAGGAGAAAAGAACAAAAGGCAACAGCATGTGGGTCGGCTGGACCAGCAGCTGGAATAAAGCGTCAGAGCCTTCAGGACCTGGTCCTGGTTCCACAGGAGACGAGCTCGGTAGTGAAAGGCTCTGCCTCCCAGTGTGCATTTAGGAACCGCAAGCAGGCCGGCCCTCTGTAGATCCAAAGTTACAACCCCCTGCAGGAACATGTCCCTAAACGCCTCATGAACACTGCACATCAGCCGCATGTGCAGCAGGTTTTCTTCTCAGCGGCTCACACAGGCCCCACAAGCAATAAACATGATGAACGACGCAGGGACGGATCAGCAGAATGACTTAGTGCAGCGTGTGCTACCTCTGTCATGCTGCAGTCCAGAGCGCCAGGTCCCATCCTGACGGCCGGAGGTAAAAACCCTGTGATGGAGCTGAACGAGAAACGCCGCGGCCTCAAGTACGAGCTGATATCGGAGAGCGGCAGCAGCTACGACAAACGCTTTATCATCGAGGTACGAACACACGGCGTAGAAACAAAAGCTCCTCAGAGTAAAACGTCAATGACATGTGGCCCTGTGGCAGGTGGAGGTGGATAAGCAGGTCTTTCGGGGGACGGGCCCCAATAAGAAAGTAGCCAAAGCCAGCGCTGCACTAGCCGCCTTGAACAGCCTGTTCTCAGGCTGCAAGTCCACGAGCAACAAGAAGAAACGAGCCAACGCTCCGGTGAGTAGACGCCCAGGACCGAGCAGCCAGAACCGGAGCCTCCTGTACACTGCTGTGTGTGTGTGTGTGTGTGTGTGTGTGTTCCTGCAGCCCAAGCAGCCGGTGGCCTCGGTGCTCACCCTCCCAGCCCTCGCTGCCAGGCCTCCACACGTCCCCGTCCTCCCCAGAGCTCCCTACATCAGCACCGCAGCCACACATGCGTACATGCCCCCAGGTGAGGCCCAGTCTCAAGGACGAGGTAGGAGCCAATGGTTCTAACTCTGCTGCTGTGTGTGTCCACAGGCTGGTCGAGGCACTTTAACATTGAGTTTATGATGTCAGAGCTGCTTCTTATGTGTGGGGGCCGAGGCCTATAGTAGTAAACAGGACAATTCAGGGTGACGGGTTAGTTAACGAATACTAAGATCAACTCAGATAGTTGATCTATAGTGGGTAAACAGACGTAAGCACCAGCAGCCTACGAGCCTACAGCGCCTCTGGATGCTCAGTGTGAACAGTGACACCACTGTGAGCTGCTTCAAGGAGGTTATGGCTGGAAAGGTCAGTCATTAGCTGGTGGTTGTGGAATTAGCGGTGTTCACACATTGGGTAAATGGGCCTGTACGACGCCTCAACACTGCATCACACTCACCCGTTCATGCACACAAACACTCACCCGTTCACACTCGGCTGACAGAGCTGATATGCAGCTTGTGCAACTGGTTATACCCAAGCACACTACAGCACATGCGCAGGAAAGCCAGGAATCAAACCAGCAACCTAACAGCTGTACCTCTGCCCTGTTGTTGTTCTCGTTTGTTTTCTGAATGCAAACTGCTGAGGATTTGTAGCTTTGACGCTGTCTAACCAGGAGCTTATGACCCCCTGCCTCCTCCCAGGTTTCGGTGCTCCCTATGGCTACCCCCCCACCAGCGCCCTCCCTGCCTACGGTAAGCACACAGTCCCTCACCAATGATCCGTCCATGGAACATTCCCAAAATTTGAGTTTTCTTCTTTGCTCTTCCCCAGGTTTCCCCTCCAGAATGCCCTCAGTAGTTGTCCCCATCATCAGGGTCCCCACCACATACCCCGTCACCCACCTGTACCCCTATTAGGACCCTACTCACCCACTGCACAGTGCATTGCTTGGTAAAGGAATATGCTGACGTGGACTGTGTTGTTCATACAGTGCTGCATGTTCCTGCTGCAGCCCTAAAGGTTCTGCTAACGCTGTGTGAACACAGGGTTTGACAAATAAGCTCTTTGGTGATCAAAGCTTCATGAAGAGTTCAGCTGTGAGTGAACGTCACTCGGTAAGAAGCTTAATGTCTAATCTGAAACACTAAATAAAATATTCCATAGGGCTCCATTAGGCCCAGCTCCGTAGACGACGCACCCACTGTAAGTATTAGAAAACCAAGCTCTGATGTCGGACATTAATAAATCATCCCTGAGCAGCTGGAAGTCTTTGGGGAACCAAGAAAAAGTAGTTTGTTTTGGAAAGCAGTACCTGTACTGTGTCTACCAGGGTCACGGTGGTGCTAATATTCATGGCAGTGGTGCGGTTGCTAACTGTCTACATGCTGCACTGGACATAACATCAACAGCTGGGTTAAAGCAGCATCCCTCCATCAGATACCACCTACTCAGCATGTTCCCTCTTGGTTCCCTGGAGTCACCACAGCAGGAAAAGAACAACAGTAAATCAGTGAAAGGCACCCAGTACTGGAGCAGAGCACGAGCTCGCACCCAGCGGCCTCAGTCGGAACCTGCACAGACTTCCTGTGTAACGTACTAGAAACATGACGTGAGCAGAGAGCCTATTTGTCAATGCAGCATTCTGTTAGTTGTTCCTTTAACGGTCATTGTGTGTGAACTGCTGAGTCTTTTGTTTTCATTTCTGTGTTTTGTCATGTTCTCATTAACTGGATGCACTGAGACGCATTTTCCTTCTGTTTGGACGGTACCCGTCCAGGTTTACAGTTGTTTTGTCTTGAGTTTAAATGCTTCCTTTTCAGGGGAGGTTTTATTTTGACCTGTTCATAATCTGATATTCTTTTTAAATAAATTATTTTTGTGGTTCATAATATTTTAGTGCAGGTTTTTGTTTTGTTTTTTCATTTCTTTATCAAGTCACTCCTTACTTTACATTTACTGTTTCATACAGTAGCTGTGGCCATTATTCAGTTGTTCACCTTACGTTCTCCTGATTTTATTTTCTGCAATAAAATGCAGTGAATTCACTGAGAGCTTCAGCATAAAACCTGGTACTGTAAAAGTATAGATCATGGCAGAGCTGCTGTGTTGGGTTGAATCAGAGTGCGTAGCTGTTCCTAATAAAGTGGCTACTCAGCATAGGTTTATGCATTCTATTCACCAAAGCTGAGGCTGAGAAGTCAGAGGATCAGACGTGTTCAACATATTAGAACCAGTCAGGAAGATATTAAAGCATGAGCGGCACAGGTTCCTGTGTATGAAGAGATTATTGCCAACACGTGATGTGCATCAACTAGAGTCAGACAGACGTTACATCAGATAATCCCAGATTCAACCAATAGAGCCTCTGGATAATGTGGCAAACGCAGGACTCCTGCCTGTGTGGGGCATTTAGTGAAGTCATCACTGCGCTGGTTAGAAGCTTCACACGCTGTGTCCTAGTGAGGTGTGGGGCTGAGTCGCTGACTCAGCCGCCTCAGGTGTCCAGTCTGATGATCTAGACCTCCACACGTCACCGTCTGCAGCAAAAGCCCACGTCTGTCTGAAGCAGCAGCAGTTTGCAGCAGTAACACAGTTACAGTGAGATTCCAACATGCCGTCCTTCACACATGCGGCACTGAATCCACTTATTCCACCCGACCCCTAAGAATCCTGCAGCAGCTCCAGCAGATTATGCAACGTGCCTTGAAGCTGGGCGTCAGCGCTCGCCGCAGGTTTGTGCTTTAGCTCCTGTTAACCCTGCTCCTCTGTCTGCAGGCGGTGTGTACATGGACAGTGCCTACTACCAGCCGCAGGCCGTAGCCACGCCCATCATCATCCACCTGGGCCCTCAGGACCTCTTCTGACCCGTCAATGCAGCGAGGCCGGACGCCACCTCCTGTCTGATCCCTCACCTTCTCAAACTCCCCCAGCGTTTCTCCCACGCAACTCACAGGGTCAATCCTGAAAGCAATAGGGAGGACACCACCTGCAGCAGCTCTCTGCCAGGTCCAGGTTGGGCTTTGGTGGAGGAGAGGCTGCAGAAGAGACTTTATTTCACAGAGCCTGTGCAGGAATGTCAACAAAACAAAGCAATACTTCGTGAGCTTTGGAGAAACTCAGCCGACTCCAAAGCTGCAGCACTGGCACATTCACAGCGTGACCCACTGTATGTAAATACCAGGTACTACTGTACATTTGGATGTTTTGACTTTTGAATATATATACACTGTACATGCATATAAACATGTTTATCTTTGAACATTTATAATGTATCTGAATGTAGTGACCGACGTAGGTTTGTATTTAAAGTTCTGACATTATGAGTAGGTTTGATTGTCCATTGGTTTGTTGAAGGCATATAATCATACAATTAACCTTCACATATATATATGTGACTGAACAGTATGAAAAGAGTAAACTAATAATTTAGCACCGACATTAATTTGACCCAATACAACTTCAACTCCTTTTCTGGCACTGAAAGAATTTACTCAAACGTTTCAACAATGCTTCTAAAAAATGTTGTTAATTAATTTAAATGTAACGGAGCAAAGAGGCTGTGGAAGGTTAGGAAACTATACAAACATATTTAAGAATAAATGTTTATGGATTACAGTAATTTTATGTAATAATTTAATATTTGGAACAATTATTGGGGGAAATGTATGAATAATAAAAAACGCAAGACTACACAAAGAATGTTTGCAACTATAACAGATTCAGGTGTTTCTCACACTTAAACCACAACTTTAGAAGAGAAAACATTGGAGTTGATATTAACAACAAAGAAAAGATGCATGTACTCTGAAAAACAATGACTGATTTGTGCTGTGGCACCAGATTTATCCTTGTTCAGACCAAAAGCACAAAGCATCCACATTCAGCTCAGGGTCATCAGCAGAAACCATAAAGACACAAAACAGCCAGCATCAGCTCCACCCAGACCCATCTGAAGAAAAGCCAAAGGCTGCATGGAGGAGGCACCTGCTCTGTTGTTGTTTTTGGTGTGTGGGGGGGGGTTTTTTGGGGGGTGGGGTGGTGTGTGGTTGTTTTGGTTGTGGGGGGGGGGGTGGGGTGGGTGTGTTGGGGTTGGGGTGGGGGGGGGGGGTGGTTTTTTTTGTTTTTTTGTTTTTTGGTTTGTTTGTCTTTTTTTTTTTTTTTTTTGTTTTTTTGTTTTTTTTTTTTTTTTTTATGCTTGTGTTTCTTGTTCGTTTTTTTTTTTTTTTTTTTTTTTTTTTTGTTTTGTTGTTTTTTTGTTTTTATTTGGTCTCTGTTGTTTTTTTTTTTTTTTTGTTTTTTTGCTTTGTGTTTTGTTTTTGTTTTTTTTTTTCTTTTTTTTTTTTTGTTTTTTTTTTTTTTTTTTTTTTGTTTTTTTTTTTTTTTTTGTTTTTTTTTGTCTCTTTGGTTGTTTTTCTTTTAGTTTTTTTTTTTTTGTTTGGTTTTTTTTTTTTTTGTTTTTTATGTTAATTTCATTTTTTTTTTTGTTTGTTTTTTTTTTGCTTTTTTTTGTTGTTTTGTTTTTTTTTTTTTTTTTTTTTTTTGTTTTTTCTTTTTTTTTATTTTTTTTTTTCTTTTTTCTATTTTTTTTTAGCTTTTTTTATGTTCTGTTTTCTTTTTTTTTTTTTTTTGATTATGTTGTTAATGATTTGTTTTTTGTTTGATTTCTTTTTTTTTTTTTTTTTTTTTTTTTTTTTTTGTTTTTGTCCCCCCGACCGCCCTCCTGGGCGGCGCCCCTCCCGCCCGGCTGCCCCGTAGCCACGCTCCTCACCGCGCCCCTTTTTGTAGTTTTTTTTTGTTTTTTTTGGTTGATTGCCGAGTCAATGTATCACCCTCCGCCCCTCCCACCTCGCCAGCCCGCCTCCCGGCCCCCCCCCCCCCCCCGCCCCCACCCCCCCCCACCCCCGCCCCCCCCTCCCGGCCCTCCGGCCTCCTCCCGCGCACCGCCCCCCTTTCCCTCACCCACCCCCCCCCCCACCCGCCCCCACCGCGCCCCCCCCCCCACATCCGCACGCCGGCCCCGCCCCGGCCCACCCACCCCCCCCTCCTCCCTCACTCCGCACCCCCCCTCCGCGGCCCCCTCCGCCGCGGCGCTCACCCCCCCCCACCCGGCGCCCCTCCCGCTCCACCCGGACCATGCCCCGCACCCGCCCCCCGCCTCCCCCCCCGCCGCCCACCGCCACGCACCATCCCGCGTGCCACCCCGCCCCCCCCCGCCTCGTCACTCTCCCCCCCCCCCCGGCCGCCCGCGCCCCTCCGCCCCCCCCCGCACCCCCCCTCCCCGCGCCCCCCGCCCCGTACCACCTCTCCACCCACGCCCGGCCCCGCCGCCCCCACCCCGAGCCCCCCCTCCGGCTATCCCCCCCCCCACCCCCCCGACCCCCCTCGCGCCCCGCCCGCACCGGCCACGCCCCCCCCCCCGCCCACCGCTGCCGCGAAAGGGCGCGGGCCACACCTCCCCCCCTCGCCCCCTCAGAGCGCCCCCCCCCCCACTCCCCCCCCCCCCAAACCATCCCCCCCCCCCCCCCCCCCCGCGCCGCCTCGCCCTCCCTCGCACCCCCCCCACCACTCGACTGACCCGCGCCCCCGCGCCGGCCAACCTCTCCCCCGGCCCCGACCCCGCCCCCCCCCCTCCCCCCCCCCGCACCCTCCCCGCCGCCCCCCCCCCCCTACGCCACCCCCCCCCTCCTCGGCCCCTGCGCGGCAGCCACACCCGTGGACGCCGCCGTCTCCCCCGTCGCCCGCCCCGTCACCCCCGCCCCCCCCATTCCCCCCGGCCTCCCCCGCCTCCCCCCGCTGCCCCCCCCACCCCCCCCCCGGGCCCCGGCCCGGTTCCCCCTCCGGTCCCCCCCCCTGCCCGCTCCCCTCTCCACCCCCCCGCGCCCCCGTCCCCCCCCCCCCCCCCCCCCCCCGCTCCGGCTCTCCCCCCCCCATGCTCACACCTCTGGCTTTTAGCTCACTTTACAAATTAAATTATATCATCGCTCGAGCCCAAACTGACTAAATACAACCAGAAACCTCAGGGTCCTCAGTGTCCCGTCTTGAAAGGACAAAAGAATATATTACATATTATAATATAAGCCACTGCTGAATGTTTGGGATCCGTTAATGTTATTAGCGCTTTTCTGTTTAAGTTTTGTCATTGTTGAACTTCTGTACCATCATTTCCACTAAGCACCAGTGTTTTTTGCAGAGTCTTAATCTGTGAAGTCACACATTCATGCAAAACTTGCCAATTAAAAAGTGCGACAGAAACGTGCGTGTTTGTTCGGCCTCCTCCGTCAGGGCGGCTGCTCCTCCAGTCGCTCGGCTGCTGCAGAGCTAATTACATCTGTGCAGAAAAGAAACGTCTGATTACAAACTGCCACAATCAAATAGCAGCAAAACAAGACATTTAAAGCAGCTGTTTAATTGAGAAACTGTGGCTTTAATGAGAAGACAAGAGCAGAAAGGCTGTTCCAGCACAGCAGGAAGCTCATTTGGCTCAAAGAGCCAAGTGGCGCTCACCTCGGCAGAGAGAGAGCGAGAGAGCGAGAGAGCGAGAGAGAGAGAGAGAGAGAGAGAGGGACGGACGGAGAGAGAGAGAGAGAGAGAGAGAGAGAGAGAGACAGACGAAGGGAGAGAGAGAGAGAGAGAGAGACAAAGATAAACAGAGAGAGAGGGAAAGAGAGAGAGAGGAGAGGGAAAGAGAGAGAGAGAGGCAAGAAGAGAGAGAGGGAGAGAGAGAGAAAGATAAACAGAGAGAGAGAGAAAGAGAGACAAAGATAAACAAAGAGAGAGAGACAAAGATAAACAAAGAGAGAGAGAGAGAGAGAGAGAGAGAGAGAGAGAAAGAGAGAGAAAGAGGGAGAGAGAGAGAGAGAGAGAGAGAGAAAGAGGGAGAGAGAGAAGAAGAAAGTAACAAATGAGGGAAAGATAGAGAGAGATATACAAAGAGAGAGATAAGAAGAGAGAGTAGGAGTGTTGGGGGGTACGGACGGACTGAGAGAGAGATATGATATAGGAGAGGAGAGAGAGAGAAAGATAAACGGAGAGGAGAGAAGAGAGAGAGAGAGAGAAATATATATAAATATTTATATATATATATATAGAGATATAATATTTATAGATCTATAGATAAAAATATAAACCATATTTAAATATATTAATATATAAAGTACAAATATATATATATAGAGATATATTTTTGACTTACTTTACTTATATATAATATATATATATTATATATATATTAAATATCAACTTTATATATATATATATATAACTATAAACTTATACTATATCTATATATATATTAAATATACAACTTTTATCATTATATATATAATATATATATATCATATATCAATATACACAATCTATCTCATATATATATACAAATATAAACATATTATATATATATATATATAATGAGAATTATATTATATATACATAATGAACCTAATTTATAGATAAGATATATATATATATACACAAATATAACCATATATATATTAAATAAATTATATATATTTAAATTATATAGACTTTAATATATATATATATTTAAATATATATATATTTTAAATATCTCTTCTCTCTCTCTCTCTCTCTCTAACTCTCCCCATCTTCCCTCTCTCTCTTCCCTCACCCTCTCTTCTCTCTCTCTTTCTCTCTCTCTTCTCTCCTTTTCATGTCTTTCCTTCTCTCTCCTTTCTCTCTCTTCTCTTTCTCTGCTCTTCCTCTCTCCTACTTCCCTCTCTCTTCTCTCTCTCTCCTCTCCCTCCTCTTCCTATCTCTCTTGATCTTACTCTCTCTCATCCCTTTCTATTCCTCTCTCTCTCTCTCTTCCTTCTCTCTCTCTTTCCCTCTCTCACACCTATCTCTCTATCTCTAGCCTCCCACTAATACCCAAATATCTATCTATATCATATACTATATATCTCATATCTCCCTTACTAATTTATACTATATATACTATTCTATATACAATATAACCCTATCTCTCTTTACCTACTCGCTATCTCTTGCAACCTATCTCTATATATTAATATCTCTATCATATTTAACTATCTCTCTCTCCCTCTTTCCCTAGTATATATCTATATATACTCTCTCTATCTACCCCCTCCTTTCTTCCTCTCTCTCTCCTCATCTCTCTACTATATACTCTCATCATCCCCCTCTCACCTACTCTTCTCTTTCCCTCTATATATATCTTATAATATATCTATATGCTTTAACTAGATATATATCTATATATATACTCTCTCCCTACTCATTATATCTATATCTATCTCTCTCCAACCTCTCCCCCTCTCTCGATTTCCATACTCTCTATCCTTTCCCTCTCTCTCTCTTCTTTCCCTCTCATCTCTCTATTTCAAGAGCTCTATATCTTTATATCTCCCTCTCCCTCTCCCCTATCACCTCTACCATACTATCCCCCTCTACTACCTCTCTCCGCTTCATACCTCTCATCTCCCTGCTCCTGCCTATCCATCTCTCTCTCCTATCTAGTCTCCCCTCTCTCTCCCGTCTGTCTCTAGCTCTGCTACTCTCTCTGCTCGAGAGAGAGAGAGAGAGTGTTCCTCATCTGGAAGCAAACACCCATGACACACACTTCATACTTCATCAGCTGATGTTTTGGACCGTAGTCGGACAGAGCGAGCGGTGATGCGTGCAGCGCCCAGCCTCACAGGCCGCTGCTGACCACAGACAGCTTCACTTCTACCCTGTTTCCTGCTGCAGCTACATGTCATTCCCTTTCGTCACATGGCGGGTTGTTCTCCCTCTGTGAAGATGAGACCGCAGGACGTTTGTGTTGGTGAGGCAGCGAGGACGGTATCAGATGCAGGTCCAGATCTGCTGGTATTTTTAGCGGTGAGAAAGAAGCCAGAAGGTGTTGGATTACGCAACATAGGCGCATGATGGCGGTTTGTCATCTTCTATCAGCACTCAGACGATGCAGAGCATCCACTGTATAAACGCTGTGGCTCTTCACCCATTTAAACCAACACAAACAAACGCTGTGGACGTGGAAACCTCCAGGGGAAACAAATGCATCACTGACCAGTGGTTAAATACTTATCAATAATTCTGTGGTGACATTAGTTCAGTCCAAATGTAGGCGCTGACCACACACTGTGCTTCACATTTTCTTCTTCGTCTTCTCTTATTACAATGTTCTGGTTTTGGACCTTACAGAACTTCGCATACAACTGTGTTCAACAGAAGATCCAACAAATCCCACAGAGCAGCACCGGGAGAGGATGGAAAGAAATCAAACCAGAACCAACATTTAACACTGAAAACAAAACACTTGGTTCTGAACATCTCAGTAAAATCAACTACTTCCCCCAAAGTCCCCAGTCTAGTTTCACAAGCGCCCGCGGAAACGGTGAGTGGAGCTTCTGCTGTGGTCACAGCCTCCTCTGCTGGTGCCGCTTCAGGATGAGGCGGGTTCCGGCCTGCGTTTGCTTCAACACCGTCCTTCCACCGGCCACACGTCTTCCGACTGCTCGTTTTTTCTTCCAAATAGCTCAAGTATTAAAACGTGACACTTCTGCAGCTATTGTCCGGTCTCTCGTGAATGTTGTGACTTGTGTTGCATGTACGCTGCACCTCGGCCCTGGAGGAACGCGGTTTCGTTTCACCTTGTACTGAAATGTACCTGGTTGGAATGACAATAAAAGCTACTTGACCTCACTTCCTGCTCTGAGGTTAAGCCTGCAGCAGCACTTCAGCAGATGCTTCGTTCAAACAGAAGGTGGCAGCAAATCTCTCTTAATTGATGGCCTCCACATAATGAAACTTCATTATGTACAAGGTGTCATTTCAAAAAGTGCCTCAATGAACCACTTTGTCCTCAAACCTTAAATCAGAGGAAACACAGTCAGTTAATGAGGAGACGATTTCACTAAATCAAATGGAGTTCCAAGATGCGTGTGGATGTGTTAGCGTTCCTATTTCTAACCTGCCTACCTTCTTGTGTTTTCCTCCATCTGTGACAGCGATCAAAGTGTGCAAAATAATTTCCCTCTGCAAACCAAATAAAGCAGGAAGTCGTTCTTCAAGATTCAAACGTTATTAATCCCAGACAAACAATTCCACTGTTTTGTCGTCTGGCTGTTTATAGACCAGTTAATCTTAAGCTTAGGTTGGGCCTTTTTATGTCCAGATCACATGTGAGCGGAGGCTCCGTGTGGACGCAGCCTCCGTGTGGCTCCGGCTGCTGCAGGTCATGAGACGAAGCCACAACAGAGCAGCAGTGTCTGGAGGAGAGCGAAGCAGCTGGAGGCTCACGGATCGACGCAGAGCAAAGCCCCATTTAGTACGGCATGAATCACTACAATCAGTGGGGTTTATTTTTATACCACTGCACAGCATTAAAGTGCATCTGAAACTTTACTACAAAAATGTACGTAACGACAAGACATTCAGAAGGCTAAAGATCAGAATCTGCGATGTGACGTTTGCCTTCCTATATTATGCAAATGTGCTTAAATGGCTTCTTACGGCATTTATCCAGGAAAAAGAAAAGACGTCCTGCTCTGAAAATCAGACGCCACTTCACAATTTACACATCAATCACTGCACAACGAGGAAAAAAGGTGTAAGATTGAGACGTAGACAAGGTCTGCAGACAGGTTAATATCAGCAACCACACTGGATGATAACACTGTTACAGTTGACAGAGCTCGACGCAAGCGTTTGATTAAAGTTAATAAACTCTCACAGGTTAACGTTCAGGATCATTTATCATCTAAAGTAAAGACTCAACAGCTAGAACTTGCAGCCAGAGAACACAGCAGAGACAGAAGCAAATGAACAGCAGATCTGGATGATTATTACTGCATTCAACAAGATGAAGACGTCCCGGCATCATCTGTCCAACACATCCTCGTTTGTCCGGACGCAGCCTCACTGAGCTGCCGGCACGGCCTCAGTTACTGAACAGCCATTGCTCTGTGGCTGAACGCATACAAATGCATTTGTCACAGGAGCAGTTGAAGCAACTGAGCACCAGAAGGAGGCAGACGTGGAGACGGAGCTCACCCCGTCTGAGGTCTGTCCTTCAGCATCTGAAGCCACACAGACACCCTGCGGCTTCCCCTCCTGCTGCCTCAGTCACTAATTCGCTGCTGAATAATAGGATTAATAAT
Organism: Betta splendens; assembly: GCF_900634795.4. Taxonomy (NCBI): domain Eukaryota; kingdom Metazoa; phylum Chordata; class Actinopteri; order Anabantiformes; family Osphronemidae; genus Betta; species Betta splendens. Next base: position 29,534,995 of record NC_040889.2, on the reverse strand, counting down.
AATAACAATAATAAAACCTTATATAGTCCCACAGGGGGGAAATCTGTCTCACAACAGCACAATGAATGAAAAGTACAGCAAAAGAGATAAATTAGGTTGAGTAGACTGATGCCTGGTTCTGCTGCAGTGAGGGAGGAGGGGGCAGGAAGCAAGGAGGGTAGGAAGCAAGCGAGCAAGGACAGAGCCCAAGGAAGGGTACAAGGAGACAACAAAATGAGTCATGAGCAGTTGTGTAGTTCTGTAATTCAGTCAGTTCAGCAGAAGAAACATTTTGCCATTAACATTCAGTTTGACCGTGCGCGCGCTCTGACCAACATCAGAGTGGTTAAAATAGCTCATTATTATTGTTAAAGGCACATTGAAGGTAAAACACAAAGGAAACTGAATGTTTAGCATCTCCACACAGTTGTTCCTTTCTTTAAATCAGGTGGGTTCATTCTGTTTGCTGGAGGGCAGCTTTTAAACATGCATCAAGCCTTTCCTTTGTTTACTAACAGCACACTGTCCGAGCTTTGCCTGTGGAAAGTCAATTTCTCTTTTATTAACTCTTTAAATCATGACCATAGTAAAAAGATGTTTGAGTTGGACTTGGTCTGTGGCGCTGCAGCAGACAAGCAACTGACCGTTTAATGAGATTTCACTATCGGGGCAGAAAAAACACTGGCGTTACTGGAAGCGGAGGGCATTAGGTGAACTTGCTCGTGTGTCGGATAATTAAGAGAAGTGTTATTAAAAAAAACTAGAAAGTCTGACACATCACACAGCTGTTAACTCACAGCTGGTCAGCAAAAAGCAACAAACAGCCGAGGGTTCACGTGCTTTCACTGCAAAGAGCAGCAGAAGGAACTGGACGGTGCCCGTGTTATTACAACATTTATTCTGCTCTGTTCAAGTGAGAACATCTTTGTTAGCGTGACGCCACCGTCGCGCACGGGAAGCTCGTTTGTGGCGCTTAACAGAAGGAACGTGAGCATACCGGCGTTATGAAGCCAGGAGAAACCCTTCCACCGCTCACCGCGGGTGCACCGTTCTGTTTCACTCCAACACACGAGCTTCTTCAAAGTCCTGAGGTTTCACAAGGCGGCAGATAAGCCACCAGGCTGTAGTATCCAGAATGGTGTGTTCATTCCTGGAAAGCTGACACGTTGGAGATATGGGCTGACGATGAGCAGGCGTGTGACGGGAAAATGAAGACAGGGGGTTTGAGTCCTTCCTCCATCATGTGCACCGAGGCTCAGAAACGCTCAACACGGTCAATGTTCTCAAAAGTGCAAATCCACAAAGAAAGGCCTGAGAATATTTTAACCACACATGAAGGTTAAACATCCCTACTAGGTTTCCTAAAATGGTTTGGTAGCCATGTTAACGCGCCTCATGTGAACCAAGAGCCAGAACCTGCTGCTGAATGTCAAGAATGCTAACGGCTCCTTCAGGGGAACGCGAAACGGCGCTGAGGAATTTTGAGCTTCGCCTCATCTTCTAAATTTTCCTGCGTGAAAACGTGCTGTAGATGTGGCGAACGGCTGAAGTCTGTTAAGGAAATTAGATTCCCAGAACATGAGATGAAAGCAACCAGCTTATTAATCAAACTCTCTCAAGTCAGACCAGGCCAGATGCAGCTGATGCCACCAGTATTCATGCTAATCAGTAGAGGAACATGGAAACATGTGTCCATGAAACACCAGGTGCTGTTATCTACACCTTGATACTGTAGTTTTTCTGATACATAGGACGACATCAACAATCAGTAGGAAACCAGATGAATGTTGTTTGTCGGCTTCATTGAAACCGCTTGTTCATCTGTTTTAGGCATCAGTCATGACGGCATAAAGCAGAGAGCCAGAAAGGAATAAATAAAACTGTCGCCAGCTTAATATGATGGAAATATCAACTTCATCTAATAAAAAAAACAGAGACTGTGTAAGTGAGTGAGCTGGAGAAGAATGACAGGAAGTGAGGATAATGAACAGAGGGGGAAGCTGAGGAATTTCTGCATCAGAGGTTCCCACCACACAAACCTGAGCACTGCTCCTTCCCAACGAAAAGGAGACTCAGCCAGGCTCAAGTGCAGATCAAGCTTTGAACACGGTGTAAAACACCATGTTTCCCACTCATCTATGTTCTTAGAGCAGCTCACAGAGACAGCCGTGAAAGATTAACCACTGGCAACTTCTCCGTATCAGCTAAGGCGAGGTCCAACAAGGTCAGAGAGAAGCAGAGTCACTGAGTGGTGAACACTGAATAGACACACACTGACCTCCTGAGTTCATGTATGGTGAAAGAAGACCTGGATGAGAGCTGAAGTCGTGGTGAAGAGCAGACTGACCAGCTCTTCTACTCATCTGTCCTTTCTTTATCGGTCGGATGGACATGAGTCACTTTCTAACTGTGGCAGACGCTCTGTTGTAGTGCTGCTGTGACTCCACCTAATAAACCCACAGTTTGCTCCCACTTGCGTTTGTGTGCGTATAGTCCGACCATGTGTGCACGTGGAACCTACACGGCGTCTGTGTGTTGTGTGAGTCAGGTGAGTCATTCTGGCTCCGTCCTCATTTCCTTGGCTCCAAGAATAACCAGCAGCATAGGGCTGTTTTCACTGTGATTACTGATAGGAGGCCGCTTTCCCAACTCAGGCTCCAACACGCTCACGAGCACATAGGCTGCAGCTCGTGTCACAGTACGTGCAGTCTGAACAAACGCCTTCAGGTGTTACATCAAAGTGACTCTGAAACCAATTAACTGTGGGATGCGAGGCCCACCTCAGCTGGGACAGCTGGGATCGACCCTTTGGATGACGGCTGGATGGATGCTAGGCAGGCAGACTGCAGCTATGGATGACCAATAATGATGGAGGAGGAGAAGCCCAGCCTTTCCTTTGAGATAAAAGCTACCTTCATGCGATGACTGAGGAGCTGAAGCTCACTTGTTCAACCAACACCCAGTCACATCTTTAAACCCCAAGGTCCAGTTTTTGGCAGCCATTGTACTTCTGCCTAGTGATTAGGAGACAGTTTCGATAAAGATCATTACTATGAGTTATAACTTCGCAGCAGAACGGTTTTAAACCAGCGACTGCGGCACATCCTTATTTAACAAAGCGCAGCACTACAATGTTTTGCTAATCTGGCTATTGCAAATATCTGGTCAATCCCAGTGTTTCACAGGTTAAGTAAATTTTTTTTTTTCCTGTGTATTTATCACTTTTATGCTCAGACCACTTTAAGAACACTGAGTTTTAGTTCTGTGCTGCAGGCGTCACATTTGTCAGATTAACCGTTAGATGTGTCACACTGCGGGTTGGAGAGCTACAGTAAATGCATGAAATCTCACCCACGTCCAACCTCACACTCCCCCCGGCCTCTCTCGGCTCCCAGTTCTGGTCCAAATTTGGCACTGCTGGTCTGTGAAAAGGCATTTCCCCTGGGGAGATGGAGGCTGTGTAACTCTTGACTGCGGTCCGACTCTGACAACACTGATTTTCCCACAGGAAAATAAAAACATCAACTTTGACATAACTTGTTCTTTTGAATCAAGGGATCAAAGTAGAGCGTAAAGGTTCGTGGGATCTCTGTGGGCTGGGCAGTGAACTTTGCATGCCTCCATTACTATAGTTTTTAGAAAAAAAATAATCACAAAGACAATAACACCTTAAGCCAGAAACGTCACCACATACTATTTCATTTATGAGAAAATGTGATTAGACTGATTAAGCTAATAACTGAGCTAATATTGACCTGAAAAATCATTTAGCTGTTCAATTAAGCAAATTATAGTGACAAAACATAAGAGAACAAAAGAAAAAGCTCATATGCCACTAGAAAAAGAGTATAAATAACTGAATTTCACTTTAGCAATCTTGTAATCAGCTCTTCAGCCTAAAGTCAAGTCATTGTGCTGTGCAGTGACGCCTCCAGACCCAGACACGCAGGGAGGGTTTCATCAGGAAGAACATCCAGCATAAAACCTGCATCGGATCCAATATTTGGCTCATACGACAGACAGATCATGGAGAGCGATGATCTGTGGCGAAGAAGAAAGTCATCAACGGAGATCAGGCGCTGATGAACAGCAGATACTGGTGAAGCTAAAGTTTAAAGCCTTCAGCGCTGGGTCGCTAATGAAGATTTCTAAACTGGCTTTTGACCAGAAGCTTCTGGTACGACATAGATCAATCCATCCTGCATTATAGCCCATAATGTTTCAATAAATGCCAGGTATAGATTCTTCAGGTGCCGCACGCTGCCATCACCATTCATGATCAATGCACGCATGTGAGCCCAATCAGCTGCATTAAGCTCTCATGTCTCTCAGCACAGCAAAACAGTTGCTTGGCACAGGCACAGAACAGCCATGTGAGCCAGATAAAGCATGAGCATCTCCTGTGGGATACGCTGGAGGCAAGAGGAGGTATGAAACAACATGGGAGGAAGCTACAGTCGTCACAAAGCAACAAACCTCCGGGCTACGAAAGAAAACAGACCGAAATACTTTGGTCAAAAGATTAAATACCTTAGAACATGGGTCTGCTCAGCCACACATTTTTATTTAAAGCACATCGGCACATCTTGTGTGTTTGCTGTCATCGTATAAGGAACAAAGCATCCAAAGACTCAACAAATTAATCAGAAAGTTGCAAGGAGTATTTGTTGTAATACAGAAAAACACATCCCAAAAGTCCTAAACAGAGGACTCCATCTACAATATGAACAGATTCATTTATGACATTTGTTAAACAAGATGGCTTCCAGCAATGATTTGTTTGAAAAGGTAAATTGACGGAAGTCTAACTGAATGATTCTTTTTTGATGCTGGTGCAGAAAAACTGCAATGAGGTAAAAGGAACTGGGTCCAGAAAGCTCCAGTCTTTACAGAAACGATGAACAGAAACGATGTTGAACATCTCATTTTAATCAGAGGGCTACACAAAGCATCTGTTCTGATCACATGCTGAATGACAGACCTGAGCTGAGAGTCAGTGATTCTGATTTCATTCCTCTCATTAACCTGTTGTGGTTTGAGAGCTGAATTGTACCAACAAGGAAAAAATACAAACCTGCAAATAAGCCTCCATTTAACAAGCTGCTTATATACAGGAAGTTCAATATGGCGTGTGCTGACACAACAGTGGTGGTGGAAGCCCACAGGCAGATCATTAGTGTTTCCAATTTTGAACTGTCACAGCATGACATGCACTTTACAGAAAAAGTCACTGTTACACAAGGCCAGGATACAGAGACCAGTGGCATCATGAGACAGAGGCATCATGCAGAGGTGTGAAGCACTGCCAATGACAAATGAAGCAGGGATCAAACAGGTCAGTGCTGGACAGGAAACAACATCATAGAGACCATGGTGTATAAACATAGGACTCTACATGGATGGAACACAAAGAGGGCAGCAGGGTCACCTGACAGCAGCTGGTGTCTCTAGACGACTCCTACCCCTAAACCCTGAAGTCTGCAGCTCTAGAAACAAGTCCAATCAAATACTTGATTCATTTACCTCAATGTAACTTACACTGAACTTACTGAGCACTGCAGACATAAACACTTAGATGACGCAAACTGGGTCTAAACCATATTAAACACAGAGTGAACATAAATACGACAATAAACTATGACTGTGTGCGAGTGTTCCGAAAAAGCAGAGTGTTGGACTCGTTGGGAACCGAAGATGTGGATGAGCTGAGCTCTACCACCTTCACCAGAGGCAGAGCGATTACACAGCACCAAACACCATTAAACTCCACTAGTCAGAAATCGGCTGCCGCGTCGCTAGGCTAATCAGGTCCAGTAGGTTGACTGAAGCCCAATCCAGAGCGCTCTCCTCCCTTTGTCCTACCCAGAGGAGACTGTGTGCTGCATCAAGCCCAGGTCAGTCTAATGACAACAGTAGGGTGTCTGCCAGCGAAGGACCAGCTAACCACAGCGCTCTCTGGCTCCACTGCAGCTGGCTGTGCAGTTCATGAGGCAGCAGGTTCACCTTTACTAATGTGATCAACCAATAAATCCGCTACGTTACTACAACAAACGCATGGTAGAATAATGTGTGAGCACAGCCACTGCTCACTGGAGGCTGATGACTGTTATGACATAAGTAATAAGTATCACAAAACAACGTATGACACGTATGACAAAAAGTCAATCACTTTGGCCAATGAAAGACCCAAAACCTTCAAATACTGTGTTTATTGAATATTTTCCTTCACATATTACGTAAATTATTAAATGCTTGTGGGAAAACCATCTCTGATCCAGAGAAGATTTCCTACCGGAACCAGATAGTTTTTTTTGTCATTTCCTGACCCATCATCTCGTCCCATTCCCAAGTTTCTCAACATCACCATCTCTCAGTTTACAAAAAAGTTTATAAAATTCAGGAGCAAGACGCTCTCAGAAATGTCGTTTCATTAGAACATTTAAACCAAGTTCTACATCCTCAGTTAGAACATTGCCAACCCGGTTATAAAAACACTTATTTCTTTTCAGCACCATTAAAAAAAGTTCAGTCAAGTGCAACATGCCATTTCTCCTGGCTGTGACATTGCCTCTCATACCTGTCCACAGAACCATCTGGACGTCTGCTTCAGATCCGGAGCTGCCAGCCAAGCTCCCAAAGGGCCCAGTTATCTGCTCTTCAAATATTTAACTCTGTCGGGTGTTTACATGAAACCAAAAAGCCACAAACCCTTCCAGTAAAGTGCTCCTATCACACTGAAGCGTGACGATCGCTCGGCTTTTCCACTTTGCGCTGGTCTTTGCAGCAGTCAGCTGGTGGAGGGCAAACGGAGAGACGAGCGTCACGCATCACAAAGAAGTTTGCACTGAGGCACACTGGACATTCATTATCAACACTGACAGCATCTGTACAACAGCTCATCTGGTGATGATCTTGTTACTTTATGAGGTTTGCAATTTAAGAGTCTGAAGAACAAAGGCAAAGGCCATTAAAATGACCAGCTCATAAACCTGAGGAGGAAACGTAACCAGAGAATGAAAGTCTCCAAATAACGACCGTTTATTGAGTCTCCATAAGGATTCGCCCCGTCTGTTCTGACAACGCCTCGAGTCAGTGGTCTTTTCAGAAAGTGAAGCTAATTCTTAAACCAACGTTCTGATGTGAAACCAGAGAATGTGTAAACATTCTACAGCTTTTGACTAACACACAAATCCTTTTGATAAAACACACGAGCTCCTCAATAAACAAAACGTCTTCTCTGTGGGACACAAGCACATTTAATTCATTAACATTCACAACTCGACTGCACACACTCTCTTACACATTTGAATCTGCAGCTCCCTAAGGAGACAGGCCATACGTTTGTTTCAAGTGTAACTTGTTTTTTTGCATCACCCAAATCTACCCTGAAAGTCCCAAGATGATTTGCAGAATTTTCAGTCTTGGAAATGATTGAAAACACTTTTTGCATTTCAAGGGCTCACGCAGCACAAGTCGTGCTGGCTTCTCCTTTTATTTTTGCATCTGGGAGTTTGTTATTAAACCCTCTGAACTCACACACATTCATCTTCCTACAGTCCACTTCTTCAATCGGCGTCATCTTGTGGTCCTCGCAGAAGAAAGTGCAGCATTACGCACAGAACCATTTCAGCCGCGCTCCATGGGGCCGCCCTCGCTTTGACCGACGGGTCTCTGACGGGCAGCTGGCTGTGCTCCATGCATCAGGTCCTAACGTATTTCACTGCAGGACCGAAAACCCCTGTGTCCAGCTATGCAGCTCAGGGCAAAGCACACAGAGGATAGGTGCTTCCAATGGGAGCAGAGCAGCTCCAGGGCTCATACTTGGCACAGAGGGTCTGGGCGAGCGCCGACGGGAGCGGGAGCCTTTTTGGCGTCGGTGCAGACGAGGCAGGAAGGAAACCACGGGCTGAAGAGGCGTCCAAGCCCTTTCCGGAAGACGCTGTTGGAGAGGCTGTAGATGAGACAGTTGCAGAAGCTGTTGCTAATCGCCAACCAGGTGGTGAGGAAGGACGCCACATTGTGGTGGTACAGGCCGGCACTCTCAAGGAGGAAGTAGAGGATGTAGGGCATCCACAGCACGTAGAAGACGCTGGTGATGCGGAACAGCACCATGGCGTAGCGTTTGTCCGGACAGGCCTCGCAGCGCTCGCCTCGCTCTGCCTCCGCCTGCGCGCTGAAGCGGGCGTGGCGCTGGCTGATCTCCCGCGTGTGCTGCCGGCAGATCTTAAATATGCTCCCGTAGGTGAAGCACACCGTGAGCGCTGCCGGCGCATAGAGCAGCGCCACGATGAAGGTGCTGAAGCCTGGGTTGGTCTTCCAGGAGTCGGCGCACCACTGAAACACGTCCCCGTGGTAACCGGGCTTTCCCCAGCCAAAGAACGACGGCAGGAAAACCAAGGCAGAGTAGAGCCAGATGAGCACAATGCAGACCCTCAGCCGGCACGGCGTCACCAGCGTGGCGTACGACAGCGGGCGGGTGATGGCGATGTAGCGGTCCACACTGATGCACGCCAGCGACGCCATGGAGACGCTCTTCAGCACGGAGACCATGTAGCCAAAGGCCTTACAGGTGAGCTCCTCATTCAGGCTCCGGAGGTAGTGGAGGAGAGACAGCGAGGGCACCAGGCAGCTGACGCCCACCAGCAGGTCGGCGTAGGCCATGGTCTGGATGAAGTGGCCCGTGGTGTGGTGGTGCAGCAGCGGGGCACAGTGGAAGACAAAGACCACCACAAGGTTTCCGGTGATGATGAGCACCGTGAGGAAGATGATGACGATCACCTCCAGCACACAGGTGTCCAGGCTCTGTGAATACCCCACAGCTCCCAGCAGGCAGAACTGGGAAGAGCCACTTTGGTTCACATCGGAGGACGAGTTCATGTTTGGAGGGAGGAGGTCGTGGCTTCAGCTCAACGCAGCCATCATTCTGACATCCAGAGCTCAAGCTGCTTGTCCCGTCATCTGCTCCTTTTCTTCTTAAATCAGTGAGAGGATCGCAACATCAGCAGTGATCCAGTGAATAATGCACAATGCAGGCTGTGAAATATGTTCATGAGAGCGACCTAAAAAAAAATCCAAACAGAGATGAAGCCAGTTTGATGCTGAAGTGCACCCCCCCCAGACTACGACTCCTGAGGTGAGCGCTCCGCTCCAAAGTGCAGATGCAGCCACCAAAAAAGCCAGGCATACACTTCCGCTCTATGAGTGCCGGCAAAGGGAAAGGGAGGGAAAAGCAATGCCAACACTTCCAGCAGCTCCAGCATGAACACATGTACAAGCTGCCTCAGCAGACCAACACGAGGGCAGTCTGAATAAAAAGAGCACCGAGTGAGAAAGTAGCCGCCTCGTCCGTCCATGGAAGAACCTGAGCAGAAGGAGTCCTGCAGGAGGAAAAATGATGGATGTTTTCAGGATCCTCCGGCGAGGCGGCGAGGCACATGACGGAGGCTCCGTGTTCTGCCTCCTCTCTGCGCTGTAGTGGCAGCACAGCGATGATGCAGCGCTGCCACTGCTGCTTCTCCCTCCTCCCCCGCCCTCTCTCTCCTCCCCCTCAACCACTCCTTCCCTCCGCGCTTCTCACATTTATCTTCACTTCCCCCTTATTTTAGAACAGTACTGCAATCCCCTGCTGTTAACGCTGCTGTGGAGGTACTTCCTGATTTACATCACTGTGCTTCCACTGCCTCAGAGCAGCAGCAGACACAAGCAAATATCAAGAATTATTTCATTTACTGACAAACATCACAAAGCTCATCACCTAAGCCTTTGAACCATAGCAGAGGCTGCTTCAGGTTTCTTAAAATTCAGCTTCTGAGCCGTTGCACCACCAACCCTAGACATCCATTAGAAATAAATATGACTTTTTTTTTTCTTTTTTTTTTTTATTCTGTCCAGCAGTATAACAGCAGAAATAAATATGACTTTCTTCACGAACAGCAGTCCCACAACTGAGGACTTTGTGTTTAGACAACACACTGTAACCCTGAAAAGTCAGAGACACAGATCAGCTGTCCCATTTTCTTGGCTTAAAGAAGATAAAAGCACTATTTGCTGATGTCAAACAAATGAAATCACATGCTGCAATTGTGGAAAAAAAAAAATTTATTATTTCGACCTGCTGTAAGGAAAAAATTAAAAGCAGTTCAATTTAAGAAGGAGCAGATGTTTGAGTCCAGATCCAAATTCTCAGTATCAGCATGGGACATCTGTGCTCACGGTTATTTTATTTTCCTTTTTTTTTTTTAGAGCTAAAACAAGTAGATGAATAGTGGAGAAATCAGAAAGCTGGACTGTCATCACACATCTGTGGGTTTCGGTACATGACAAAGACACACTTCTGCATCAGCTGCTACTCAGACTATAAAACACTCAAAACTCCATCCCTCACTCGCTTTGTCCTGAAAGGCTTCAGGGAAGCGAGAACAATCCTGCACAGACTCCCCAGCTTCGTAGCCTGTTTTTCAAACTGCATGTTACCAGTGACTCATATTTACATTTTTATGATTCAAATTTCATGTTCTAAAAATAATACATTGTAACCAGTAGGGCAGCAGGTTCTATAACACTGTGCGTCATTATTACACTGTGAGTCTGCTGATTTACCACATGAAACCAAAGATGCTCCTGTGATACTTGGTTGGGGAGGAACTAGAGGGGGTCAAGTCAAAAACATCTTTCCCTTGGAGGCTGATTGTCGGTGAGGAACAGAGGCCCTATTCAGACACCGTTTGTTTTCTGCTACCATATGGTGAGCGTGGAGGTGGGCAGCAAGGTCATTAGGCGCCTTGTTCACGTCTCCTTTGCTTTTATTTTCCAGGCCAGGGGTCAAAGGTTCCTCATCTGCTTCGCCTATGGAGCTGAACAAGCAGCCAGTTGTCTGACGTCTTTAGGACATGTTAATGCCGCGCCACCATGTGAACACACTGATTCCACAAAACAGCATGCAAGCCACACGAAGGCCAGCAGGGCCAGCCACCTTGTGACCAAGTGCTTGGAAAGGCGAGCGTGTGATGCAGCAGGCGAAATGTAAAACTGCCACAGTAGGAGAGACACAGGCCCACGTTGGCTGTTAGACTGGACCCAAACCGGAGTTCTCATGGTAGACACATGTTTGAGAAAAATACAGCTGTAGGTTGGACCAGAACTCGAGACTGTACTGAAGAACGCTGCCTCTTCAGAGAGCCACGTAGCAGATAATGCTGACGACGAACCTGAAATCAGAGCTAAAGGTACATACCCTTATAGTATTGGTCCAGTTTATTCTAGAGCATCACAAACCAGCCATTATTCATGTGTTCATAAAGTCACTCATTTCCAGACAGTTCCTGTTTCCCCTCCCAGAGAAACACCGTGACCCACCAGCGCTGTGGAAACTGAATTAACCTCAGACACACGGTTCATTAGAGGAGGGTCCGCCTGGTGCCACGAGCAATTAGGTTTTACAGTGTGGGTCTGCACGGCTGCCAGCGGTGTCCTCGCTGTCAACAGACGCAAACACGAAGGCCACGGGCCACAGCACGTCAGCAGCACAGAGCCTGTGGCACCACAACGCAGGCCGACGCACACTGAGTCACATGCACCACCCTCGTCTGCTCTCCACACCCTGCAGCGCACCATGTCCAATCAGCGAGCAGGTCCATCTGCACAACACGGACCGGACTTCTGGGTTTCCTGCATAATAGTTGCTTTGACCTGGTACCTGCACAACAAGCAGCTGTGTAGGAACATGTAAGGTTGATCCTGTGAACGCCCTTCTCTCGCTGCCTTATTGTTCTCAGTGACACACCATTAATCCTTCCACGTCTAACTCCACCAAGTCTCCGCTCGGCAGGCACTGAGCTTCAATTAGATTAAACACAACTGACGTGTTGTCTTGTCCGAGCACCAGGACAAAGTTTGAAGTTCATCCCTGCCTGTTTCCATCCAGCTCCAGATGTGCACTGCATCAACAATGTACTGTCATAAACTCACAATCTGTTTCAGATGCATTTTGAGAACAAAAACGTAAAATATAACATTCAGTCAATAGAAAAGGAGTTTTAGTGGTTTTTATTTAGAGAAATAAAATAAACCACCATTATTCTTATTTTAATATCTTTTTTGCACGTCACTACACAGTTACCATGAATTCACAGAGACCTGAAACCAGTGATGTTGCTTCGCTCCTTAATTGACACCAGAGACACAATGAAATACTGCAAATACAATAAAGCCAAATATCAACAGCTGATATTTATTTTTCCCTTACTGCAACTATCACACAGCAACGATTTTCTTTTATGCAAGACGTGAGCTTATTGTCTCATGCTGGAACGTAATAACTGTTCCCACTGTTAATTACTTCAATTACCTCAATGATCAATTAATCATTCATTCTGAATAAATAGTAGTATCCACACAGCTCAGTATGCAGTCAGGGTTCAGGCTTGGCTGCAAAAGTCATCCTTCAAGATAGTGAAACACAGAATAACTGATCCTCATCCACAATTCACTGTGCCCTGGTTTATAGCACAGGATATACACCGTATAAACTGAAGCTAAAAACGTTTCACAAAGTGAGCGTCTATAATTCTACAAACTGTGACTGATTTGACTGAACACAGATCAATCACAGGACGAGTTTACTGGAAGCTCTCAACCAAGCGTCCAAATGAATTTATCATAACTGCACGGTTAAATGAGGAGCTGTAGATTAGACGCTCCCTGTAGATGAAACAGGCGCTTCAGCTAATGGATAGATTCCCACTTTAAATTCACCAGAACAACCATCACCACTCAAGTGCTAAGCCTAGCTTTTAATTATTAATGATATTCCTCGCCCTCTGTACAATGCTGCACAATGCTAATGGGGGCAGACTGGAGCACAGGACACTGACAGATACTGAACTAGAAAACACCTCACGTCCTCATGACTGATTCTTTCAATTAGTGCAGCTGATGTGTGCAAGAGGTGAGAAGTCATGTGTAAAGATGAGAGAAGACGTACAGTAAGTACAAGCATGTGTTCATACAGTAAGTAGGAATGTACGATAAGTAGGGGACTACACTGTACACGCGCATCTCAGTGTGGAGGAAATTATTACTCTAATGAGCCAGTTTACAGTTGTCACAGGCTTCATTAATTCATAAAACATGTTGACTGAGACACAGTTACAAAAACAAGCAGGGAGTAGATTAAATGTATATGTACTCTATATCACTACTGCAGTGAACAGCTGAGATCATACAGCGAGGAGAAAAACAAGAGAATGAATCAGGACAAACTGCAGAGAAGACTGTAGTACAAAGTACAAAACATTCATTAAAAGGTATAATAAAATTGGAAAATATAACCATTGTGATGCATTAGAAACTGGACCACATCTGTGTAGGGGTGAATGCAGGTCTAAAGTCTAAAAACTGGACTGGACTTATATTTAAACTGGACTGAATAGACTTCTGGATGAAAATTCGAAAAGGGACTCGTTTGAAGCGGAGAAGCGCCAACAGCTAACTAGCTAGCTAACTTCCTCCTGGGAAGCAGAGCGACAATTTGGAAATGAGTTAATAAAATCGGTTTATTGTTCAACAAACTACATTTACTACAAATAATTAACCAACAAACCGATGCGTTCATAAATATAACCAAACGTGTGTTTTTAAACGCACTTCTGGGTTTTGTGATAAAGCCGAGTACCACGCTAAATGCTAACAGCCTAACATGGTTACACAATAACACGTCTGCCGTCACGTTCACTCACCTTTTTGGTGTAAACTGAAATCCCCGTTCATCGGCAGCTTCCGGGTTATTAACGGTTAGCTTCTTCTTCTTCTATGATTGTCGTTAAGTCCGGTGTAGTTCGGTTTTGACGTTTCCAATTCTTGCAGTGTTTATTATTTGGTTCGCTCTCTTGACCTCTGACCGCTGAATGACCTTTAACCTTTTTACTGAATGGTAAGCGTTTATATTCTAGATACCTATATATATACCTGTATGTATTTTACATTTTTTGATCGTGTTTTGTGAAATTTATACTAAGGTACTTTGATTAGAGTTTTGAACTATTTCCTTGTTTTTGGTTTTATGTTACTTTTGTTCAATGCTGAAGCTGTTACTGATTTGAGCCCTCACTGTTTGTCAGATAAATTATTGGATGTGGTTCTGTCCTTTAATTAACTTCAATTAGGCCAGAACATTTTAGATTCTTAGCAGAATCACATTAATGAGGTGCATGTAAACTTTTTTGTTATATTTTTAAATGTTTCTAGATAAACTGTTGGTTGAACAAAAGGCGCTACTGCTGCTTTTTTCTTGCATTTGATTTAATGGCATTTAATTGATGGATAAACAAAGATTTGTATGATCTTTTTCAATGCATACTACAATTCTGTCCAATACACGCCAGATAACCAAACCACTCCTTCCAAAATCTGCAAGTAGCCGTACTATCAGCATGTAGAATTAGGAGACACAGCTGTGAATGATTAAGATGTAGCTGCCCTGACTCTGCAGAAACACACCGAGTCCCTCGTTCTTAATATATGTTACTTCACAGACAATAAAGCCTAATGTAATTTACTGGAAACCATTCGATGTGCAGCAGTTCCTCATTTAAAGCCACTGTGAAAATATCATAAAATTAAAAGACACATGTTGACAAATTAGCCTCCAGTGAAGAAAAGCAACAGTGAGGATGAGAGATTAGCCGGAAACCGGAACATCTGCAGCTATTTTAGGCCTGGAAGTGTTTAACATAGAACCTTTTTTCACTTCTAGGGCCACTTCTAACAACAATGGCTGCTGGGTGGAGCCAGCGTTGGAGAACAAAGATGCACAAGATTTTAATGCAAATCACTGCAAACCTATGTTTTTTTTTCTGTAAAATATAAAAGATGATAAAAAGGGTCTCCTCAAAGTATGAAACTTTATAATTGACCTACTGGTGATTTTATTAGGAAGATCTGTAGCAACTCTGCCTTTAATTCACTGATGACATAATGATGAAAATATGTTTCTGCCTTGAAAAGGCAAAAGGCAGAGTGAGACCGAGTCGAAGCTGACAAAGGAAGCATCCTGCATATTTTTACAGTTCAATCACTTCACACACAAGGTTAGAAAATGCAGTGACTGATGTTCATTTCTAATCCTTATTTCAGTCGCCTCATGAAGGAACTGTGTTAGTAGGTCAGACATTAGGAAAACGCCCTGACACTGAAGCTTCTCAAAGACAGGAGCTGAACGTACAGATCTCAGATCAGCTGCTCTGTCCCTTCCTGCTCTTGTGATGCTATGACTGCTTGGACAGACAGGACCTTATGCTGTGACTCCCTCTAGTGGACAAACCCTGTGATCCAACAACGTAGCTATACTTGAACTTCGCTCAGCTGTTGAATCATCCTGCTGTAAATGGTCCCTGAGTTCGACTCAAGGCACATTACAGTTTGATCAGAGACACAGACTGGAAAACAAGCCATTAGATTCATCATCAGACAAAACTACGAACTACCCTTCAGTGAGTGGAGCTCCAGGAGCAAAAAGTCCTAATCTCCACCACTTCTGCTTCAAGCTGGTGAAACTCCACAGACTGAAGGTTAGTTTGACTCAAACACAACTCAAAGTGAAAGTAAATGAGAGGAAGAGGAGCCATGACTGACTGGACTTTGTTTGGTTTCAGCTTCACTCAGACACTAAATGGCTTCCAGATCAGAGGAGGATCTCTGCTGTCCAGTCTGTCAGGACGTCTTTACAGAACCTGTTGTTCTGTCCTGTAGCCACAGCTTCTGTAGAGACTGTCTGAAGACGTGGTGGAAAGAGAAACTAACACAAGAGTGTCCAGTCTGTAAGAAAAGATCTTCAAAAGACGAACCACCTTTAAACCTGGTGTTAAAGAACCTGTGTGAGTCCTTCTTACAGGACAGAGCTCAGAGATCTTCAGAGACTCTCTGCAGTCTGCACCAAGAGAAACTCAGACTCTTCTGTCTGGACCATCAGCAGCCAGTTTGTCTCGTCTGTCTGCATTCAGAATCACACATCGACCACAGATTCAGACCCATCGATGAAGCTGCACAACAGCACAAGAAACAGCTTCAGGAAACTCTGGAGCCATTAAAGAAGAAATTAAAGGTCTATGAACAAATTAAAGGGAAGTTTGATCAGACAGTAAAACACATTGAGGTCCAGACCCGACGCACAGAGACGCAGATTAAGGAGCAGTTTAAGAAGCTTCACCGCTTTCTAAAAAAGGAAGAGGAGGCCAGGATGGCTGCACTGAGGGAGGAAGAGGAGCAGAAGACTCAGAGGATGAAGGACAAGATGGAGGCTCTGAGCAGAGACATAGCAGCTCTGTCAGACACAGTCAGAGCCACAGAGGAGGAGCTGAGAGCTGAAGACGTCTCCTTCCTGCTCAACTACAAGGCTGCAGTGGAAAGAGTCCAGCAGCGCCCCCTGCTGGAGGATCCACAGCTGCCCTCAGGAGCTCTGATAGACCAGGCCAAACATCTGGGCAACCTGAGCTTCAACATCTGGAACAGGATGAAGGATGTGGTCTCCTACACTTCTGTGGTTCTGGATCCAAACACTGCTCATCCAGAACTGATCGTGTCTGAAGATCTGACCAGTGTGAGACGAGGAGACAAACAGCAGCTTCTTGATAATCCAGAGAGGTTTGATTATTACCCCTCTGTCCTGGGCTCTGAGGGTTTTAACTCAGGGACTCACAGCTGGGATGTGGAGGTTGGAGACAGTACAACCTGGTTATTGGGTGTGTTACCAGAGTCCGTCCAGAGGAAGGGAGACATATTGCTTGGGTTATGGGTAATAGTGTTCTATGAAGGTAAATACTCAGCACTGTCACCACCAGCTCCACACACCGATGTCCTAGTTCACGAGAAGCTCCAGAGGATCAGAGTGACTCTAGACTGGAACAAAGGAAAACTGTCTTTCTCTGATCCTGAAACTAACACACACATACACACCTTCACACACACTTTCACTCACAGACTGTTTCCGTTCTTCAACACTGAGGATAATCTGAGTATTTTACCAGTGACGGTTCCGTGATAGTGGATCAGAGACTTTAGAGACAAAGACCATGAATAGATTCATAATGACTTTAACTTTGTTCTGTTCTACATCATATATATTTTATTTTTTATTATTCTGTAATTTATTTACTTTTTGCTTCTATTGTTGATTTTCTCAGGTTGAAAATGATTTCACTCATTTCCTCATCTTTAGGTTCAGCTGGTTTCATCTTTTACTTTAAGTATATTTTGCATATGTAGGAATAAATATGTTGTTATTTGACTACGTCTCATTTTCTGTCCTGCTGCTACAGAGACTCACTCGAACACAGAATGTGGATTAACCTACAGCGAGAACAATGAAATCGTTGACAGGGTTTGTTTTAACTGAGCTTCGGCTCAAACTGGTTGTTTTGCTGCTCCAGGCAGAACAGGGAGCATCGACCTGCTGGAAGACTGATGTCTAGTATTAGGAAAATGATGGTGAACATTTATGCTCTAGAGAGAAAAAGGAGCCGTGTGGAAATGTTTTTTTTATTGACTCTGTTGTTTCATTTCTCCTTTGAGATCAGTAAACTGACTGGTGTTGGTTCCGGTCCGTTGGTTCAGGTTGTTCCTCCTGGTAATGGTCAGCTGGGTCAGTGAAGGCATCTCTCACGCCTTCTCATTAGCACAGGCCTTCATGGTCACCGTCCTGACGGGCATGAAGCCGCTGTACTGCCCGTCCGGACTCGGGTACCGCTCCCTGATTCTCCTCACGCAGCAGCTGGGGACCACAGGGTGGGCGTCTTTGGGCGGGAGCCCAACCCTCCAGCTGACGTACTGCCTGTAGGCGCAGTGACGCAGGGCGGCAGCTTGTCCTGGACCGGCGGGGGAGGAGAGCGGGTCCTGGTACAGCAGGACGGCCGCGAGCAGGGAGCGACGCAGCACCAGCTGCTCAAACGGCGCCGAGGAGGTCAAGCAGGCGCCGGCGCTCCGCCTGCAGCACAGCTCCTCCTGTGGGAGGACGCAGGGGGAGCAGCGGCCGCACCGACACCAGGCCGGAGCGGAGGGGAGGAGCTCCGGCCCCGGCCCCGCCTCCGGACCCGGACCTGACCCCGCCTCCCGACCCGCCTCTGGACCCGAACTCGCCTCTGGACCCGGACCCACCTCCGGACCCGGACCTGACCCCGTCACCCGACCCGCCTCTGGACCCGGACCCGCCTTCGGCTCTGTGTCACGGTCCACTGTCGGCTGGAGCCAAGAGAGAGCAGCCGTCAGGTGTCCTGTGTCCTGCTGCCACAACACAAGCATCAGGTGAGAATCCGAGGACAAATAAAAACAAAGCAGGTCAAAAGCACAAAAGCACTAAGAAACAGCAGAAACAGACCCAGATGGAGTCTCTTCGGTTTCAGCTTTGACTAGAAGTGGATACTATGGGATGTTGTGCGTAGATTAGTGACACTGTGAATGTGTTACCTGACGTGGAAGGAGAGAGATGGGTTTGAGAAGCTGTAAACTCTTCTTGTGCGACGCCTTCACCAGTCGGACGTCGCTCTCGTCCACGTAGGAAACACAGAGGACGCACTGCAACACACACAGCTTTAGAGCTCAGAAGCAGCACCTCCCCCCGCTGGGCCTCCCCCCGCCGGGCCCCTCCCCCCCAAACCTCACCTGGAGCCCATCCTGGACAGCCTCCACCTTCCTCTGCCAGTAGTTGGGTCCCACCTCGGCAGAGTAGCACCTGGTTCCGATGAGCCAGTCGATGAGGACGGTGGTCTGCACAAAAACAGGCGGTTGAAAGCGCGTGAAGGCGGCCGAGCGGCCTGGGAGCGGAGGCTGAGTCTCACCACAGCGTAGTAGGACAGAGTGGATCCGATGTAGATGATGAGCTGAATGAAGCTGAACTTCCCCGCCTGCAAAACCAAACAGTGCTTCGGTGAAAGCTTCCTCCTACCAGCGAGGACAAACAGGAAACACTCACCTGGCCGAACACCATGACGTCAAACCTGATGCCAAACGCTTTGTAGAGCGTTCGCTCCTCTGCTCCGTTCACCACGTTGTACTTTGCATATCTGACCAGAAAACAGTCACACACGTCAACAAACAAACACAGAACTCCATCATCTCCCATGACTCAACACAGGATGGAAGGAAGCACTGCTCTAGTGGGATGATGAACTTGACCTTTGACCCGGGGCCCCGTCTGACCTGAAGTTGAGGCCGGGGTAGAGCGTGCGGTTGTTCTCCTTCTCGTCCAGGCGCCTGAAGGAGTACCTGGGCAGGCAGCGGTGCGTGAGCAGGTCCAGGTCACAGTCCCAGCTGATCAGAACGCCCATGACGCCGCCCTGCGGACAAACGCGCTTTCTGGGGAACTTGGTTCCGTGTTCCAGGAAACAGCGTTTCGCTGTTTTCACGTTTCTATTTTCATTCACACAAAAGAGGAAGAGGCTCCAGCGCCTGCAGCGTGGAGGCTCAACCCAGTGTTCTGATGTCAGCATCTGGTTCTGACCCACCTCCACCGCCATGTCAGAGAAGTTCTCCCCCGCCTCCCGGACCACGTCTCCAAGTCGGAAGATGGGACACAGCGAGTCGCTTCCTCTGTGACACGTCCTCAGGTAGGTGCTGTTCATGTCGGGGAGGATGTTCCTCCTGCAAATCAAGACGAGACGTTTCTCTGTTTGTCCTGAAGGAACCCGACAAGTGGAACCGGAGCCGCCTCTCACCGGAAGAAGTTGAATGCTGGGAACCGGATGTTGTTCTTGATGAGGACGGTGAAGTTCTCAGCTGCTGCGAGAACAGCAGGTCTGTGAGGGTCCAGAACCAGAACCCTCAGAACTCTACATTCAAACCACAGTGAACGTGATGCGTCAGCGTTTTCACCTTGGAGGATGTTTCCTGGTTTCTACCGGACACCAGGCGGAAACCTCGCAGGTTTTCCTCAACACATCAAACTTCACACATGACCCCGTCTGAATCCCTGCAAACACACAAACGTCAGTGGAACCGCAGCCCGAAACCGCAGCCCGGAGCCACGGGCGTCACCGCAGACCGGTACCGCAGACCGGAACCACAGGCGTCACAATAGACCAGAACCGCGGGCATCACCACAGACCGGAATCGGAGACCGGTCCCACAGACTGGAACAACAGGCATCACCACAGACCGGAGCCGCGGGCATCACCACAGACCGGAATTGCAGACCGGTCCCACAGACTGGAACAACAGGCATCACCACAGACCGGAACCGCGGGCGTCACCACAGACCGTTACCACAGACCGTTACAGCAGGCCGGTACCGCAGACTGGAACCACAGGCGTCACAATAGACCAGAACCGCGGCCATCTCCACAGACCGGAGCCGCGGGCGTCACCACAGACCGTTACCACAGACCAGAACCACGGGCGTCACCGCAGACCGGAGTCGCGGCCCTGAACCACAGACCGGATCTGCAGATCAGAACCACAGGCCTCACCACAGAACGGAACTACGGGCGTCACCGCAGACCAAAACAGCAGGGCGAAACGACGGGTGTCACCGCAGAACGGAGTCGCGGCCCTGAACCACAGACCGGATCTGCAGATCAGAACCACAGGCCTCACCACAGAACGGAACTACGGGCGTCACCACAGACCAAAACAGCAGACCGAAACCATGGGCGTCACCGCAGCCTGGAACCGCAGACCGGACCCATGGGCATCACCGAAGACCGAAACCCAACCGTCACCAGCAGCAGAAGCTACGGTACCGTGGCTCTGCTCGTTCCAAGCGCCTTTCCGACAGTCCTGATCCGTCCGGCACAGTTTGTCCTTGTTGGGAACCTGGAACAGAAGCAACGTGATGAGATCAGAAGTCCCAGAACCATCGCGTGACAAACATTCTGACTAACAAAAAGACAAGTGACATCAGGACGAACCACCTCTGGACACTTTTCCTGCTTCTGGTTCTTTGTCACAATGACATTAGTCACCACGAAGAAGGAGTTCTTGTCCTGTAGAGAAGAAAAAGCTTTACATTCTGCCGTTGGACCCATCGTATGTCGGCACCAGAGGAGCCGGTCCCACCTGCTGGGGCCCGCTGTAGTCGGCCACGTCCCAGACCACGTCCCCGACGCCGGGCAGGTGCGCCTGAGTCACGCCTTTCACCTTCATGGTGACGGAGCTCACCACCAGGTCAAACTGCTGGTACTTCCTGTTCCACAGCATCAGGACGCTGCGACATAAGGTTTCACACAGACCAGAGAACAGAACACAGGCTGGACTTACCAACCGGGTCGAACAGAACTAATGGACGGACTGGACGGTTCCTAATAAAGTGGCTAATTCCTAATTGGTTAGTAACTGAAGGCAGACTTTAGTTCCGTCTGTACTGGACACCAGTGAAACCAGGAAACATGTGGGGTTGGAGATATGAGACTGGAACCGAACATCCGCCTCGTCTGACGTTTGTTCTGTCCCAGCGCAGCTTTTTACGTCTCACTCCTCTCTACTTTTGCTCTATTTTTAACATTATTTATTCCACGTCCTTGAATATAACAACGCTGTATCAGCTTCACCGGTTCCTGTAATGAATCCATGAGGCGCAGCGTCGATGCGGGTGTGAAACCGGCGTCCCGGTCCAGTGACACAGAACCGTCCACTCACCAGATGACGAGCAGGATGGCCGCGTTCAGGCTCCACTTCAGGGAACCGAGCCGGACGCTCTGGATCCGGACCAGCTTGTTGGTTTCGTACTGACACAGCCCGAGCATGGTGCTGCAGGTCCAGGACTCTGACTCGGTTCGTTTTGCCTGCTTCCTCTGCGATGAGTCACATGTCCAGACTTCCGCAGCTGCCCACGTCCAACATCATCACAGCGGAACCGCCTCCAGTCAACGTGCGGCGCGTGGGAATAAATACGGCATGATGAGGTTTAAGGTGTTTAATAAGTTTGAAGTCAGAACATTTACGCGTCTGCGCACATGACTCTTTATCGCAAACAGTGTAAAAGGACAGAGTTCACTCCACTTGGTTCGTTTACAGCTTTTATCTCCTCTCACTCATAAATGGGTCGTTGTTTGGAACAGAACAAGTGGGTCACTGTTAGGAACGTCAACCGAACCGAACCAGGACAACCACACAGTCTGAATCCGGGCAGAAGAAGAGCATTTACAGCCGTGGTGATGTGTTTCTTCGTCTTCATTCCTTTAATTAAGGGAAAGTTTGGGGATTTTGTTCTGCGTGTTTATTTTGCATTATTTGCGGCAACTGATACAGCTTTACTGATGCAGTGAAGGTCTGTGTAATGTGCCGGTTGTCGCCCTCTAGCGGACCTTTATACAAACTGCAGCTGTCTCCTTGCGACGTTCATTACAAATGTCTAAGTTGAACACGTGAGTTTAACACCCACGTAAATGTTACATATTTCACGTAAGCTTTTATAACAGATTTGAGAGAAGTGATTTTCTTTTCATTTTAGCTCCAGTGATGGATCCTTGGGATCTGGTTGGATCTGCTGAGCCCACAGGTTTCCCCCTGAACCGGACTGGTTTTCACCGACTCATCCTTTCACCTTTGTGACGAAGTTGGGTCCACAGCTCTATTTGTTCGTTCACACCCCACTGATGAGACCGGTCTTAAAGCATCTGTCAAGTCCAAAGTCCCTCGTCTGTTTGGACTTTGTGTCCGGTGGCGCCACCTTTGGGCAGATGTTCTGTTCGGATCTGATCCGTCCCAGTTTTTCGTTGCTTGTGCTCAGTCCGCCTTTCGTTTCCCCTTTCTCTCTCCCTCACCTTAGTTACACCTGCTAAAACAGGGAGACAGATGGTTTTATGAATGAACACTACCTTCAAAAAGGGTCCAATTAGCTTCTGTCTGTTAATCCACTTTAAAGGTTCTAGTAATGAGTAGTTCATAGTGTGAGGGGCCGACGTAGAACCCTGTAATACGATGAAGACAGCGGCTGAGCCGACCTCGTTAGCGACGGCTCAGCCTGTGTTTACTAAACGTCCTGGACAAAGGTGAGAGTGTCACACTTTGAAGTGTCTGCAGCGTTTAGCGCAGAAGGAGCCTGACGCCAGCAGAGGCGGAGCCGGGCTCGGGCCCGGCCCAACAGGCGCTGCAGGAGGCGCCGGGGCCACAGACGGGACAGCGCTCGGACCTTCAGGTTCTGGCGGCATGGAGCTCTATCTGGACCTGCTCTCCCAGCCCTGCAGGGCCGTCTTCCTCTTCGCCAGAGCGGCTCGGATTCCCTTCCACCTAAAGCCCGTGGACCTGGCTGAAGGTACGTCTGAGGTTCTGTTGGAGGAATGTGGTTGGTGTGATGTGGTGTCCCAGTAAACACGTTTGGGTCTAACCGGATCTCCCGTGTTTGCACCAGGACATCAGTACAGCGAGGAGTTTGGCAAAGTCAGCGTGATCAGGAAGGTTCCTGTGATGAAGGACGGGAGCTTCGTTCTGACTGAGAGGTAGCACAGACCCCAAGCAGCCACGAGGAGTCAGCGTAAACACACCTACTCACACCTGCTCCTCGTGAGCGCGACGTTACGCGGGCTCAGCCCAGGGATCAGAACCTGTCCTGTCCTTTGCAGCGTGGCCATCCTGAAGTACATGGCTCAGAAACACTCGGTGGCCGAGCACTGGCTTCCAGCCGAGCTGCAGCGCAGAGCGCGGGTTAATGAGTACCTGGCCTGGCAGCACATGAATGTGAGGGCCCACGGGTCAAAGGTCTTCCTGTTCAGGGTACGTCACCGAGCCGCTCCGGGACCTTGACCCGTTCACTCTCCGCTCAGTTCAGTGAATGTCTGCAGAATAGTTCAGAGTTCTTTAAAACATATCATGTTAACCCACATAGAATGAGCACGTTCAGAACCAGCAGGTCCAGTCTGAGCTGCTGTGTCTCTGAGCAGAGTGCGTTTCCCATCATCATGGGCTTCGAGGCCCCGAAGGAGAAGATGGATGCAGCTCTGGAGGACCTGAAGCAGTCGCTTGACCTGCTGGAGGAGAAGTTCCTGGAGAATAAACCTTTCATCGCTGGCGACAACATCTCCTTGGCCGATCTGGTGGCAGTAGTGGAGATCATGCAGGTACTGGTTCTGCTGGTTGTAGTGGTAGTACTGGTTCTACTGGAAACTCGAGCTTTATAAACCCTGCTTTAACCTGGTGCAGCCGGTCGGAACCGGCCTGGATGTGTTTGCAGGTCGGCCCAAGCTGTCGGCCTGGAGGGAGCGGGTGAAGACGGCGCTCGGCGAGAAGCTGTTCGACGAAGCCCATGAGGGCATCATGAACGTGAGCGTCCTGGCGCAGAAGATGCAGGACAACAGCAAGTTCGAGATGCTCAGACCCAAGTTCCAGAAGCTTTTCAGCTGAGGGACACGCGTGTGCGTCTGCTGGTTGAAACAAGCTGAATAAAGAACTAGCGTCTAACGAGTGTCATGGGTCCGTTTTCATTTCACCTGATTCCACCACACAGGACAGATGGGACAGCTCAGCACCAGCAGACGTCGCTGCCTCCTGGGCTCCTGAAGCTGAGCTCTGGGCACAGAAGCAGGTTAAAATGAGCTACGTGTTGCTATGGAGACGCCTTCATGTTTAACCTCTGAAGTCTGACACAGTCACGTCGTCATGACGACACGCAGCATAAATAGTAATAAAGTTGAATTTCTCATCTTTTTTTCTACGGTTCCCTAAAGTTATGAAAAGTTAATTACTAAAATACTGTTTGTGGTGTAAAATGAGAGGAAACTGAATAACACAACTAATAAACCTCTGTCACTCTCTAAAAACTCGCGTCCACATCTGGACGCTTGTATTTTAGCTGAAAACTGTTTTCAGAAGGTGGAAATCAAAACCTTGGTCCACATTTGACTTCAAACCGACAGCAACCTCATTATCTGAGTCGTGACAGATTTGAAGGAGCCGCTCTGGCTCTGATCTGGGCTGGTTTGTTGTGAGGCCTGGGGTCGTGTGGGGTCACGGCGGCTGTACCCCCCTCCCCCGGTTCACTCTGCTCCTCTGAGGCGGCTGTGTGTTTGCGTGTGTTTGCATGTGTGTTAATATGTGTTTTTGCATGTGCATGTGTGTGTGTTTGCGTGTGTGTGCGTTTGTGTGTGTATGTGTGTTTGCGTGTGTGTCTGTGTGTGTTTGCGCGTGTGTTTGCGTGTGTGTGTTTGCGTGTGTGTTTGCGCGTGTGTTTGCGTGTGTGTGTTTGCGTGTGTGTTTGCTTGTGTGTGTTTGCTTGTGTGTGTTTGCGTGTGTGTGTTTGCGTGTGTGTTTGCGTGTGTGTGTTTGCGTGTGTGTGTTTGCGTGTGTGTTTGCGTATGTGTGTTTGCGCGTGTGTTTGCGTGTGTGTGTTTGCGTGTGTGTTTGCGTGTGTGTGTTTGCGTGTGTGTTTGCGTGTGTGTGTTTGCGTGTGTGTGTTTGCGTGTGTGTTTGCGTGTGTGTGTTTGCGTGTGTGTTTGCGCGTGTGTTTGCGTGTGTGTGTTTGCGTGTGTGTTTGCGTGTGTGTGTTTGCGTGTGTGTTTGCGTGTGTGTTTGCGTGTGTGTTTGCGTGTGAGTTTGCGTGTGTGTGTTTGCGTGTGTGTTTGCGTGTGAACATTTCTGGCCTCAGTGAGATCTGCTGTCATGTGCTGGAACGCCGCCACCTCTTGTAAAAATACTGAGGGGGAGCGTATTGGTTCCATCTGCTGTTTATATCTCTACACGACGACACTGGAGCGGAGCAGGTTGCTCCAAAAACACAAAGAGCTCAGACGATGAAGTTAGGACGTTGTGCAGATCAGCAAAAATAACAAAGTGGATGAAAACACAGCAGATGACATCACAGTCAGCGATTGGAGGGAAGTCTCAATGACACTGAACAGGCTGAGCTACAAAATGGAGGAAGACACAGGACCAGAACCAGAACCAAAGGCTGGAACCAGAGGCTGGAACCAAAGGATAGAACCAGAAGCTGGACCCAGAAGATCGAACCAGAGGCTGGACCCAGAGGAAGGACCCAAAAGCTGGACCCAGAGGCTGGAACCAAAGGCTGAAACCAGAGGCTGGAACCAAAGGATAGAACCAGAAGCTGGACCCAGAGGCTGGACCTAGAGGCTGGAACCGAAGACTGGACCCAGAGGCTGGAACCAGAGGCTGGACCCAGAGGCTGGAAAAAAAGGCTGGAACCAGAGGCTGGAACCAAAGGATAGAACCAGAGGCTGGACCCAGAAGATTGAACCAGAGGCTGGACCCAGAGGATGGACCCAGAGGCTGGATCCAGAGTCTGGACCCAGAGGATGGACCCAGAGTCTGGAACCAGAGGCTGGAACCAAAGGCTGGACCCAGGGGCTGGAACCAAAGGCTGGACCCAGAGTCTGGACCCAGAGGATGGACCCAGAGTCTGGAACCAGAGGCTGGAACCAAAGGCTGGACCCAGGGGCTGGAACCAAAGGCTGGACCGAGAGGCTGGAACCAGAGGCTGGAACCAAAGCTGGACCCAGAGGCTGGAACCAAAGGCTGGACCCAGAGGCTGGACCCAGAGGCTGGAACCAGAGGCTGGACCCAGAGGCTGGAACCAGAGGCTGGAACCAGAGGCTGGAACCAAAGGATAGAACCAGAGGCTGGACCCAGAAGATCGAATCAGAGGCTGGACCCAGAGGATGGACCCAGAGGCTGGAACCAGAAGCTGAAACCAGAAGCTGGATCCAGAGTCTGGACCCAGAGGATGGACCCAGAGTCTGAACCCAGAGGATGGACCCAAGGGCTGGAACCAGAGGCTGGAACCAGTGGCTGGACCCAGGGGCTGGAACCAGAGGCTGGACCCAGAAGATAGACTCAGAGCAAGGAACCAGAGGCTGGGACCAGAGGCTGGACTCAGAGGCTGTAACCAGAGGCTGGACCCAGAGGCTGGAACCAGAGGCTGGACCTAGAGGCTGGAACCAGAGGCTGGACTCAGAGCATAGAACCAGAGGCTGGAACCAGAGGCTGGACCCAGGGGCTGGAACCAGAGGCTGGACCCAGAAGATGGACTCAGAGTCTGAACCCAGGGGATGGACCCAAAGGCTGGAACCAAAGGCTGGAACCAGAGGCTGGAACCAGAGGCTGGAACCAGAGGCTGGAACCAGAGGCTGGAACCAAAGGCTGGAACCAGAGGCTGAACCCAGAAGATCGAACCAGAGGCTGGACCCAGAAGATCGAAGCAGAGGCTGGAACCAGAGGCTGGACCCAGAGGCTGGAACCAAAGGCTGGAACCAGAGGCTGGACCCAGAGGATGAACCCAGAGGCTGGAACCAGAAGCTGAACCCAGAGGCTGGATCCAGAGTCTGGACCCAGAGGATGGACCCAGAGTCTGAACCCAGAGGATGGACCCAAAGGCTGGAACCAGAGGCTGGAACCAGAGGCTGGAACCAAAGGCTGGATCCAGAGGTCTGGAACCAAAGGCTGGAACCAGAGGCTGGAACCAAAGGCTGGAACCAGAGGCTGGAACCAAAGGCTGGAACCGGAGGCTGGAACCAAAGGCTGGAATCAGAGGCTTGAACCAGAGGCTGGACCCAGAGGCTGGAACCAAAGGCTGGACCCAGAGGCTGGAACCAGAGGCTGGACCCAGAGGCTGGAACCAAAGGCTGGAACCAGAGGCTGGAACCAAAGGATAGAACCAGAGGCTGGACCCAGAAGATCGAACCAGAGGCTGGACCCAGAGGATGAACCCAGAGGCTGGAACCAGAAGCTGAACCCAGAGTCTGGACCCAGAGGATGGACCCAGAGTCTGAACCCAGAGGATGGACCCAAAGGCTGGAACCTAAGGCTGGAACCAAAGGCTGGATCCAGAGGTCTAGAACCAAAGGCTGGAACCAGAAGATCGAACCAAAGGCTGGACCCAGAGGCTGGAACCAAAGGATAGAACCAGAGGCTGAACCCAGAAGATCGAACCAGAGGCTGGACCCAGAAGATCGAACCAGAGGCTGGGCCCAGAGGCTGGACCCAAAGGCTGGACCCAGAAGATCGAACCAGAGGCTGGACTCAGAGCATAGAACCAGAGGCTGGACCCAGAGGCTGGAACCAGAGGCTGGACCCAGAGGCTGGAACCAGAGGCTGGAACCATAGGCTGGACCCAGAGGCTGGAACCAGAGGCTGAAACCAGAGGCTGGACCCAGAAGATCGAACCAGAGGCTGGACCCAGAGGCTGGAACCAAGGGCTGGACCCAGAAGATCGAACCAGAGGCTGGACCCAGAGGATGGACCCAGAGGCTGGAACCAGAAACTGAACCCAGAGGCTGGATCCAGAGTCTGGACCCAGAGGATGGACCCAGAGTCTGAACCCAGAGGATGGACCCAAAGGCTGGAACCAGAGGCTGGAACCAAAGGCTGGAACCAGAGGCTGGACCCAGAAGATCGAACCAGAGGCTGGACCCAGAAGATCGAACCAAAGGATAGAACCAGAGGCTATACCCAGAGGCTGGACCCATGGTCTGGAACCAAAGGCTGGAGCCAGAGGCTGGAACCAAAGGCTGGAACCAAGGACTGGAACCAGAGGCTGTAACCAGAGGCTGGACCCAGAGGCTGGAACCAGAGGCTGGACCCAGAGGCTGGACCCAGAGGCTGGAACCAAAGGCTGGACCCAGAGGCTGGAACCAGAGGCTGGACTCAGAGCATAGAACCAGAGGCTGGAACCAGAGGCTGGACCCAGGGGCTGGAACCAAAAGCTGGACCCAGAGGCTGGAACCAGAGGCTGGAACCAAAGGCTGGACCCAGAGGCTGGAACCAGAGGCTGGACCCAGAGGTTGGAACCAGAGGCTGGACCCAGAGGCTGGACCCAGGGGCTGGAACCATAAGCTGGACCCAGAGGCTGGAACCAGAGGCTGGAACCAAAGGCTGGAACCAGAGGCTGGACCCAGAGGCTGGAACCAGAGGCTGGAACCAGAGGCTGGAACCATAGGCTGGACCCAGAGGCTGGAACCAGAGGCTGAAACCAGAGGCTGGACCCAGGGTCTGGAACCAAAGGCTGGACCCAGAGGCTGGAACCAGAGGCTGGAACCAAAGGCTGGATCCAGAGGCTGTAACCAGAGGCTGGACCCAGAGGCTGGAACCAGAGGCTGGACCCAAAGGCTGGAACCAGAGGCTGAAACCAGAGGCTGGACCCAGGGTCTGGAACCAAAGGCTGGACCCAGGGGCTGGAACCAAAGGCTGGACCGAGAGGCTGGAACTAAAGGCTGGAACCAAAGCTGGACCCAGAGGCTGGAACCAAAGGCTGGACCCAGAGGCTGTACCCAGAGGCTGGAACCAGAGGCTGGACCCAGAGGCTGTACCCAGAGGCTGGAACCAGAGGCTGGACCCAGAGGCTGGAACCAGAGGCTGGAACCAGAGGCTGGAACCAAAGGATAGAACCAGAGGCTGGACCCAGAAGATCGAATCAGAGGCTGGACCCAGAGGATGGACCCAGAGGCTGGAACCAGAAGCTGAAACCAGAAGCTGGATCCAGAGTCTGGACCCAGAGGATGGACCCAGAGTCTGAACCCAGAGGATGGACCCAAGGGCTGGAACCAGAGGCTGGAACCAGTGGCTGGACCCAGGGGCTGGAACCAGAGGCTGGACCCAGAAGATAGACTCAGAGCAAGGAACCAGAGGCTGGGACCAGAGGCTGGAACCAGAGGCTGGACCTAGAGGCTGGAACCAGAGGCTGGACTCAGAGCATAGAACCAGGGGCTGGAACCAGAGGCTGGACCCAGAAGATCGAACCAGAGGCTGGACCCAGAAGATCGAAGCAGAGGCTGGAACCAG
This sequence comes from Betta splendens, assembly GCF_900634795.4. Lineage (NCBI taxonomy): Eukaryota > Metazoa > Chordata > Actinopteri > Anabantiformes > Osphronemidae > Betta > Betta splendens. The sequence continues at coordinate 29,505,304 of NC_040889.2, read as the reverse complement.
AGGCTGGACCCAGAGGCTGGAACCAAAGGCTGGAACCAGAGGCTGGACCCAGAGGATGAACCCAGAGGCTGGACCCAGAGGCTGAACCCAGAGGCTGGATCCAGAGTCTGGACCCAGAGTCTGGACCCAGAGGATGGACCCAGAGTCTGAACCCAGAGGATGGACCCAAAGGCTGGAACCAGAGGCTGGAACCAGAGGCTGGAACCAAACGCTGGATCCAGAGGTCTGGAACCAAAGGCTGGAACCAGAGGCTGGAACCAAAGGCTGGAACCAGAGGCTGGAACCAAAGGCTGGAACCGGAGGCTGGAACCAAAGGCTGGAATCAGAGGCTTGAACCAGAGGCTGGACCCAGAGGCTGGAACCAAAGGCTGGACCCAGAGGCTGGACCCAGAAGATCGAACCAGAGGCTGGACCCAGAGGATGAACCCAGAGGCTGGAACCAGAAGCTGAACCCAGAGTCTGGACCCAGAGGATGGACCCAGAGTCTGAACCCAGAGGATGGACCCAAAGGCTGGAACCTAAGGCTGGAACCAAAGGCTGGATCCAGAGGTCTAGAACCAAAGGCTGGAACCAGAAGATCGAACCAAAGGCTGGACCCAGAGGCTGGAACCAAAGGATAGAACCAGAGGCTGGACCCAGAAGATCGAACCAGAGGCTGGACCCAGAAGATCGAACCAGAGGCTGGGCCCAGAGGCTGGACCCAAAGGCTGGACCCAGAAGATCGAACCAGAGGCTGGACTCAGAGCATAGAACCAGAGGCTGGACCCAGAGGCTGGAACCAGAGGCTGGACCCAGAGGCTGGAACCAGAGGCTGGAACCAGAGGCTGGAACCATAGGCTGGTCCCAGAGGCTGGAACCAGAGGCTGAAACCAGAGGCTGGACCCAGGGTCTGGAACCAAAGGCTGGACCCAGAGGCTGGAACCAGAGGCTGGAACCAAAGGCTGGATCCAGAGGCTGTAACCAGAGGCTGGACCCAGAGGCTGGAACCAAAGGCTGGACCCAGAGGCTGGAACCAGAGGCTGGACCCAGAGGTGGGAACCAGAGGCTGGACCCAGAGGCTGGACCCAGGGGCTGGAACCAAAAGCTGGACCCAGAGGCTGGAACCAGAGGCTGGAACCAAAGGCTGGAACCAGAGGCTGGACCCAGAGGCTGGAACCAGAGGCTGGAACCAGAGGCTGGAACCATAGGCTGGACCCAGAGGCTGGAACCAGAGGCTGAAACCAGAGGCTGGACCCAGGGTCTGGAACCAAAGGCTGGACCCAGAGGCTGGAACCAGAGGCTGGAACCAAAGGCTGGATCCAGAGGCTGTAACCAGAGGCTGGACCCAGAGGCTGGAACCAGAGGCTGGACCCAGAGGCTGGAACCAAAGGCTGGACCCAGAGGCTGGAACCAGAGGCTGGAACCAGAGGCTGGACCCAAAAGCTAGACCCAGAGGCTGGAACCAGAGGCTGGAACCAGAAGCTGGAACCATAGGCTGGACCCAGAGGCTGGAACCAGAGGCTGAAACCAGAGGCTGGACCCAGGGTCTGGAACCAAAGGCTGGACCCAGAGGCTGGAACCAGAGGCTGGAACCAGAGGCTGGACTCAGAGCATAGAACCAGAGGTTGGAACCAGAGGCTGGACCCAGAGGATGGACCCAGAGGCTGGAACCAGAAGCTGAACCCAGAGGCTGGATCCAGAGTCTGGACCCAGAGGCTGGAACCAAAGGCTGGACCCAGAGGATGGAACCAGAGGTTTGAACCAGAGGCTGGAACCAAAGCCTGGAACCAGAGGCTGGACCCAGAAGATCGAACCAGAGGCTGGACCCAGAAGATCGAACCAGAGGCTGGACCCAGAGGCTGGAACCAAAGGCTGGACCCAGAAGATCGAACCAGAGGCTGGACCCAGAGGATGGACCCAGAGGCTGGAACCAGAAACTGAACCCAGAGGCTGGATCCAGAGTCTGGACCCAGAGGATGGACCCAGAGTCTGAACCCAGAGGATGGACCCAAAGGCTGGAACCAGAGGCTGGAACCAGAGGCTGGAACCAAAGGCTGGAACCAGAGGCTGGACCCAGAAGATCGAACCAGAGGCTGGACCCAGAAGATCGAACCAGAGGCTGGACCCAGAGGCTGGACCCAGAGGCTGGAACCAGAAGCTGGACCCAAAGGCTGGAACCAAAGGATAGAACCAGAGGCTAGACCCAGAGGCTGGACCCATGGTCTGGAACCAAAGGCTGGAGCCAGAGGCTGGAACCAGAGGCTGAAACCAAGGACTGGAACCAGAGGCTGTAACCAGAGGCTGGACCCAGAGGCTGGAACCAGAGGCTGGACCCAGAGGCTGGAACCAAAGGCTGGACCCAGAGGCTGGAACCAGAGGCTGGACTCAGACCATAGAACCAGAGGCTGGAACCAGAGGCTGGACCCAGGGGCTGGAACCAAAAGCTGGACCCAGAGGCTGGAACCAGAGGCTGGAACCAAAGGCTGGACCCAGAGGCTGGAACCAGAGGCTGGACCCAGAGGTTGGAACCAGAGGCTGGACCCAGAGGCTGGACCCAGGGGCTGGAACCAAAAGCTGGACCCAGAGGCTGGAACCAGAGGCTGGAACCAAAGGCTGGACCCAGAGGCTGGAGGATGGTCCCGGAGGCTGGACCGAGAGGCTGGAACCAAAGGATAGAACCAGAGGCTGGACCCAGGGTCTGGAACCAAAGGCTGGACCCAGAGGCTGGAACCTTAGGCTGGAACCAAAGGCTGGATCCAGAGGCTGTAACCAGAGGCTGGACCCAGAGGCTGGAACGAGAGGCTGGACCCAGAGGCTGGAACCAGAGGCTGGAACCAGAGGCTGGACTCAGAGCATAGAACCAGAGGCTGGAACCAGAGGCTGGACCCAGGGGCTGGAACCAAAAGCTGGACCCAGAGGCTGGAACCAGAGGCTGGAACCAAAGGCTGGACCCAGAGGCTGGAACCAGAGGCTGGACCCAGAGGCTGGACCCAGAGGCTGGAACCAGAGGCTGGACCCAGAGGCTGGAACCAAAGGCTGGACCCAGAAGATCGAAACAGAGGCTGGACCCAGAGGATGAACCCAGAGGCTGGAACCAGAGGCTGAAACCAGAGGCTGGAACCAGAGGCTGGAACCAAAGGCTGGAACCAGAGGCTGAACCCAGAAGATCGAACCAGAGGCTGGACCCAGAAGATCGAAGCAGAGGCTGGAACCAGAGGCTGGACCCAGAGGATGGACCCAGAGGCTGGAACCAGAAGCTGAACCCAGAGGCTGGATCCAGAGTCTGAACCCAGAGGCTGGAACCAAAGGCTGGACCCAGAGGATGGAACGAGAGGTTTGAACCAGAGGCTGGAACCAAAGCCTGGAACCAGAGGCTGGACCCAGAAGATCGAACCAGAGGCTGGACCCAGAAGATCGAACCAGAGGCTGGACCCAGAGGCTGGAACCAAAGGCTGGACCCAGAAGATCGAACCAGAGGCTGGACCCAGAGGATGGACCCAGAGGCTGGAACCAGAAACTGAACCCAGAGGCTGGATCCAGAGTCTGGACCCAGAGGATGGACCCAGAGTCTGAACCCAGAAGATGGACCCAAAGGCTGGAACCAGAGGCTGGAACCAGAGGCTGGAACCAAAGGCTGGAACCAGAGGCTGGACCCAGAAGATCGAACCAGAGGCTGGACACAGAAGATCGAACCAGAGGCTGGACCCAGAGGCTGGACCCAGAGGCTGGAACCAGAAGCTGGACCCAAAGGCTGGAACCAAAGGATAGAACCAGAGGCTAGACCCAGAGGCTGGACCCATGGTCTGGAACCAAAGGCTGGAGCCAGAGGCTGGAACCAGAGGCTGGAACCGAGGACTGGAACCAGAGGCTGTAACCAGAGGCTGGACCCAGAGGCTGGAGCCAGAGGCTGGACCCAGAGGCTGGAACCAAAGGCTGGACCCAGAGGCTGGAACCAGAGGCTGGACTCAGAGCATAGAACCAGAGGCTGGAACCAGAGGCTGGACCCAGGGGCTGGAACCAAAAGCTGGACCCAGAGGCTGGAACCAGAGGCTGGAACCAAAGGCTGGACCCAGAGGCTGGAACCAGAGGCTGGACCCAGAGGTTGGAACCAGAGGCTGGACCCAGAGGCTGGACCCAGGGGCTGGAACCAAAAGCTGGACCCAGAGGCTGGAACCAGAGGCTGGAACCAAAGGCTGGACCCAGAGGCTGGAGGATGGTCCCGGAGGCTGGACCGAGAGGCTGGAACCAAAGGATAGAACCAGAGGCTGGACCCAGAGGCTGGATCCAGGGTCTGGAACCAAAGGCTGGACCCAGAGGCTGGAACCTTAGGCTGGAACCAAAGGCTGGATCCAGAGGCTGTAACCAGAGGCTGGACCCAGAGGCTGGACCCAGAGGCTGGAACGAGAGGCTGGACCCAGAGGCTGGAACCAGAGGCTGGAACCAGAGGCTGGACTCAGAGCATAGAACCAGAGGCTGGACCCAGGGGCTGGAACCAAAAGCTGGACCCAGAGGCTGGAACCTTAGGCTGGAACCAAAGGCTGGATCCAGAGGCTGTAACCAGAGGCTGGACCCAGAGGCTGGAACGAGAGGCTGGACCCAGAGGCTGGAACCAGAGGCTGGAACCAGAGGCTGGACTCAGAGCATAGAACCAGAGGCTGGAACCAGAGGCTGGACCCAGGGGCTGGAACCAAAAGCTGGACCCAGAGGCTGGAACCAGAGGCTGGAACCAAAGGCTGGACCCAGAGGCTGGAACCAGAGGCTGGACCCAGAGGCTGGACCCAGAGGCTGGAACCAAAGGCTGGACCCAGAGGCTGGAACCAAAGTCTGGACCCAGAAGATCGAAACAGAGGCTGGACCCAGAGGATGAACCCAGAGGCTGGAACCAGAAGCTGAACCCAGAGGCTGGATCCAGAGTCTGGACCCAGAGGATGGACCCAGAGTCTGAACCCAGGGGATGGACCCAAAGGCTGGAACCAGAGGCTGAAACCAGAGGCTGGAACCAGAGGCTGGAACCAAAGGCTGGAACCAGAGGCTGAACCCAGAAGATCGAACCAGAGGCTGGACCCAGAAGATCGAAGCAGAGGCTGGAACCAGAGGCTGGACTCAGAGGCTGGAACCAAAGGATAGAACCAGAGGCTGGACCCAGAAGATCGAACCAGAGGCTGGATCCAGAGTCTGGACCCAGAGGATGGACCCAGAGTCTGAACCCAGGGGATGGACCCAAAGGCTGGAACCAGAGGCTGGAACCAGAGGCTGGAACCAGAGGCTGGAACCAGAGGCTGAATCCAGAAGATCGAACCAGAGGCTGGACCCAGAAGATCGAAGCAGAGGCTGGAACCAGAGGCTGGACCCAGAGGCTGGAACCAAAGGCTGGAACCAGAGGCTGGACCCAGAGGATGAACCCAGAGGCTGGAACCAGAAGCTGAACCCAGAGGCTGGATCCAGAGTCTGGACCCAGAGGATGGACCCAGAGTCTGAACCCAGAGGATGGACCCAAAGGCTGGAACCAGAGGCTGGAACCAGAGGCTTAATCCAGAAGATCGAACCAGAGGCTGGACCCAGAAGATCGAAGCAGAGGCTGGAACCAGAGGCTGGACCCAGAGGCTGGAACCAAAGGCTGGAACCAGAGGCTGGACCCAGAGGATGAACCCAGAGGCTGGAACCAGAAGCTGAACCCAGAGGCTGGATCCAGAGTCTGGACCCAGAGGATGGACCCAGAGTCTGAACCCAGAGGATGGACCCAAAGGCTGGAACCAGAGGCTGGAACCAGAGGCTGGAACCAAAGGCTGGATCCAGAGGTCTGGAACCAAAGACTGGAACCAGAGGCTGGAACCAAAGGCTGGAACCAGAGGCTGGAACCAAAGGCTGGAACGGGAGGCTGGAACCAAAGGCTGGAATCAGAGGCTTGAACCAGAGGCTGGACCCAGAGGCTGGAACCAAAGGCTGGACCAAGAGGCTGGAACCAGAGGCTGGACCCAGAGGCTGGAACCAGAGGCTGGAACCAGAGGCTGGAACCAGAGGCTGGAACCAGAGGCTGGAACCAAAGGCTGGAACCAGAGGCTGAACCCAGAAGATCGAACCAGAGGCTGGACCCAGAAGATCGAAGCAGAGGCTGGAACCAGAGGCTGGACCCAGAGGCTGGAACCAAAGGCTGGAACCAGAGGCTGGACCCAGAGGCTGGAACCAGAAGCTGAACCCAGAGGCTGGATCCAGAGTCTGGACCCAGAGGATGGACCCAGAGTCTGAACCCAGAGGATGGACCCAAAGGCTGGAACCAGAGGATGGACCCAGAGGCTGAAACCAGAAGCTGAACCCAGAGGCTGGATCCAGAGTCTGGACCCAGAGGCTGGAACCAAAGGCTGGACCCAGAGGATGGAACCAGAGGTTTGAACCAGAGGCTGGAACCAGAGGCTGGAACCAGAGGCTGGAACCAAAGGCTGGAACCAGAGGCTGAACCCAGAAGATCGAACCAGAGGCTGGACCCAGAAGATCGAAGCAGAGGCTGGAACCAGAGGCTGGACCCAGAGGCTGGAACCAAAGGCTGGAACCAGAGGCTGGACCCAGAGGCTGGAACCAGAAGCTGAACCCAGAGGCTGGATCCAGAGTCTGGACCCAGAGGATGGACCCAGAGTCTGAACCCAGAGGATGGACCCAAAGGCTGGAACCAGAGGATGGACCCAGAGGCTGAAACCAGAAGCTGAACCCAGAGGCTGGATCCAGAGTCTGGACCAAGAGGCTGGAACCAAAGGCTGGACCCAGAGGATGGAACCAGAGGTTTGAACCAGAGGCTGGAACCAAAGCCTGGAACCAGAGGCTGGACCCAGAAGATCGAACCAGAGGCTGGACCCAGAAGATCGAACCAGAGGCTGGACCCAGAGGCTGGAACCAAAGGCTGGACCCAGAAGATCGAACCAGAGGCTGGACCCAGAGGATGGACCCAGAGGCTGGAACCAGAAACTGAACCCAGAGGCTGGATCCAGAGTCTGGACCCAGAGGATGGACCCAGAGTCTGAACCCAGAGGATGGACTCAAAGGCTGGAACCAGAGGCTGGAACCAGAGGCTGGAACCAAAGGCTGGAACCAGAGGCTGGACCCAGAAGATCGAACCAGAGGCTGGACCCAGAAGATCGAACCAGAGGCTGGACCCAGAGGCTGGAACCAGAAGCTGGACCCAAAGGCTGGAACCAAAGGATAGAACCAGAGGCTAGACCCAGAGGCTGGACCCATGGTCTGGAACCAAAGGCTGGAGCCAGAGGCTGGAACCAGAGGCTGTAACCAGAGGCTGGACCCAGAGGCTGGAACCAGAGGCTGGACCCAGAGGCTGGACCCAGAGGCTGGAACCAAAGGCTGGACCCAGAGGCTGGAACCAGAGGCTGGACTCAGAGCATAGAACCAGAGGCTGGAACCAGAGGCTGGACCCAGGGGCTGGAACCAAAAGCTGGACCCAGAGGCTGGAACCAGAGGCTGGAACCAAAGGCTGGACCCAGAGGCTGGAACCAGAGGCTGGACCCAGAGGTTGGAACCAGAGGCTGGACCCAGAGGCTGGACCCAGGGGCTGGAACCAAAAGCTGGACCCAGAGGCTGGAACCAGAGGCTGGAACCAAAGGCTGGACCCAGAGGCTGGAGGATGGTCCCGGAGGCTGGACCGAGAGGCTGGAACCAAAGGATAGAACCAGAGGCTCGACCCAGAGGCTGGATCCAGGTTCTGGAACCAAAGGCTGGACCCAGAGGCTGGAACCTTAGGCTGGAACCAAAGGCTGGATCCAGAGGCTGTAACCAGAGGCTGGACCCAGAGGCTGGAACGAGAGGCTGGACCCAGAGGCTGGAACCAGAGGCTGGAACCAGAGGCTGGACTCAGAGCATAGAACCAGAGGCTGGAACCAGAGGCTGGACCCAGGGGCTGGAACCAAAAGCTGGACCCAGAGGCTGGAACCAGAGGCTGGAACCAAAGGCTGGACCCAGAGGCTGGAACCAGAGGCTGGACCCAGAGGCTGGACCCAGAGGCTGGAACCAAAGGCTGGACCCAGAGGCTGGAACCAAAGGCTGGACCCAGAAGATCGAAACAGAGGCTGGACCCAGAGGATGGACCCAGAGGCTGGAACCAGAAGCTGAACCCAGAGGCTGGATCCAGAGTCTGGACCCAGAGGATGGACCCAGAGTCTGAACCCAGGGGATGGACCCAAAGGCTGGAACCAGAGGCTGAAACCAGAGGCTGGAACCAGAGGCTGGAACCAAAGGCTGGAACCAGAGGCTGAACCCAGAAGATCGAACCAGAGGCTGGACCCAGAAGATCGAAGCAGAGGCTGGAACCAGAGGCTGGACTCAGAGGCTGGAACCAAAGGATAGAACCAGAGGCTGGACCCAGAAGATCGAACCAGGGGCTGGATCCAGAGTCTGGACCCAGAGGATGGACCCAGAGTCTGAACCCAGAGGATGGACCCAAAGGCTGGAACCAGAGGCTGGAACCAGAGGCTGGAACCAAAGGCTGGATCCAGAGGTCTGGAACCAAAGGCTGGAACCAGAGGCTGGAACCAAAGGCTGGAACCAGAGGCTGGAACCAAAGGCTGGAACCGGAGGCTGGAACCAAAGGCTGGAATCAGAGGCTTGAACCAGAGGCTGGACCCAGAGGCTGGAACCAAAGGCTGGACCCAGAGGCTGGAACCAGAGGCTGGACCCAGAGGCTGGAACCAAAGGCTGGAACCAGAGGCTGGAACCAGAGGCTGGAACCAGAGGCTGGAACCAGAGGCTGGAACCAAAGGCTGGAACCAGAGGCTGAACCCAGAAGATCGAACCAGAGGCTGGACCCAGAAGATCGAAGCAGAGGCTGGAACCAGAGGCTGGACCCAGGGGCTGGAACCAAAAGCTGGACCCAGAGGCTGGAACCAGAGGCTGGAACCACAGGCTGGACCCAGAGGCTGGAACCAGAGGCTGGACCCAGAGGCTGGACCCAGAGGCTGGAACCAAAGGCTGGACCCAGAGGCTGGAACCAAAGGCTGGACCCAGAAGATCGAAACAGAGGCTGGACCCAGAGGATGGACCCAGAGGCTGGAACCAGAAGCTGAACCCAGAGGCTGGATCCAGAGTCTGGACCCAGAGGATGGACCCAGAGTCTGAACCCAGGGGATGGACCCAAAGGCTGGAACCAGAGGCTGAAACCAGAGGCTGGAACCAGAGGCTGGAACCAAAGGCTGGAACCAGAGGCTGAACCCAGAAGATCGAACCAGAGGCTGGACCCAGAAGATCGAAGCAGAGGCTGGAACCAGAGGCTGGACTCAGAGGCTGGAACCAAAGGATAGAACCAGAGGCTGGACCCAGAAGATCGAACCAGAGGCTGGATCCAGAGTCTGGACCCAGAGGATGGACCCAGAGTCTGAACCCAGGGGATGGACCCAAAGGCTGGAACCAGAGGCTGGAACCAGAGGCTGGAACCAGAGGCTGGAACCAAAGGCTGGAACCAGAGGCTGAACCCAGAAGATCGAACCAGAGGCTGGACCCAAAAGATCGAAGCAGAGGCTGGAACCAGAGGCTGGACCCAGAGGCTGGAACCAAAGGCTGGAACCAGAGGCTGGAACCAGAAGCTGAACCCAGAGGCTGGATCCAGAGTCTGGACCCAGAGGATGGACCCAGAGTCTGAACCCAGAGGATGGACCCAAAGGCTGGAACCAGAGGCTGGAACCAGAGGCTGGAACCAAAGGCTGGATCCAGAGGTCTGGAACCAAAGGCTGGAACCAGAGGCTGGAACCAAAGGCTGGAACCAGAGGCTGGAACCAAAGGCTGGAACCGGAGGCTGGAACCAAAGGCTGGAATCAGAGGCTTGAACCAGAGGCTGGACCCAGAGGCTGGAACCAAAGGCTGGACCCAGAGGCTGGAACCAGAGGCTGGACCCAGAGGCTGGAACCAAAGGCTGGAACCAGAGGCTGGAACCAAAGGATAGAACCAGAGGCTGGACCCAGAAGATCAAACCAGAGGCTGGACCCAGAAGATCGAACCAGAGGCTGGGCCCAGAGGCTGAACCCAAAGGCTGGACCCAGAAGATCGAACCAGAGGCTGGACTCAGAGCATAGAACCAGAGGCTGGACCCAGAGGCTGGAACCAGAGGCTGGACCCAGAGGCTGAAACCAGAGGATGGAACCAGAGGCTGGACCCAGAGGCTGGAACCAGAGGATGGAACCAGAGGCTGGAACCATAGGCTGGACCCAGAGGCTGGAACCAGAGGCTGAAACCAGAGGCTGGACCCAGGGTCTGGAACCAAAGGCTGGACCCAGAGGCTGGAACCAGAGGCTGGAACCAAAGGCTGGATCCAGAGGCTGTAACCAGAGGCTGGACCCAGAGGCTGGAACCAGAGGCTGGACCCAGAGGCTGGAACCAAAGGCTGGACCCAGAGGCTGGAACCAGAGGCTGGAACCAGAGGCTGGACCCAAAAGCTAGACCCAGAGGCTGGAACCAGAGGCTGGAACCAGAGGCTGGAACCATAGGCTGGACCCAGAGGCTGGAACCAGAGGCTGAAACCAGAGGCTGGACCCAGGGTCTGGAACCAAAGGCTGGACCCAGAGGCTGGAACTAGAGGCTGGAACCAGAGGCTGGACTCAGAGCATAGAACCAGAGGCTGGACCCAGAAGATCGAACCAAAGGCTGGACCCAGAGGATGGACCCAGGGTCTGGAACCAAAGGTTGGACCCAGAGGCTGGAACCAGAGGCTGGAACCAAAGGCTGGATCCAGAGGCTGTAACCAGAGGCTGGACCCAGAGGCTGGAACCAGAGGCTGGACCCAGAGGCTGGACCGAGAGGCTGGAACCAAAGGATAGAACCAGAGGCTCGACCCAGAGGCTGGACCCAGGGTCTGGAACCAAAGGCTGGACCCAGGGGCTGGAACCAGAGGCTGGATCCAGAGGCTGTAACCAGAGGCTGGACCCAAAGGCTGGAACCAGAGGCTGGACCCAGAGGCTGGAACCAAAGGCTGGATCCAGAGGCTGTAACCAGAGGCTGGACCCAAAGGCTGGAACCAGAGGCTGGACCCAGAGGCTGGAACCAAAGGCTGGACCCAGAGCATAGAACCAGAGGCTGGAACCAGAGGCTGGACCCAGGGGCTGGAACCAAAAGCTGGACCCAGAGGCTGGAACCAGAGGCTGGAACCAAAGGCTGGACCCAGAGGCTGGAACCAGAGGCTGGACCCAGAGGCTGGACCCAGAGGCTGGAACCAAAGGATGGACCCAGAGGCTGGAACCAAAGGCTGGACCCAGAAGATCGAACCAGAGGCTGGACCCAGAGGTTGGACCCAGAGGCTGGAACCAGAAGCTGAACCCAGAGGCTGGATCCAGAGTCTGGACCCAGAGGATGGACCCAGAGTCTGAACCCAGAGGATGGACCCAAAGGCTGGAACCAGAGGCTGGAACCAGAGGCTGGAACCAAAGGCTGGAACCAGAGGCTGGACCCAGAAGATCGAACCAGAGGCTGGACCCAGAAGATCGAACCAGAGGCTGAAACCAGAGGCTGGACCCAGGGTCTGGAACCAAAGGCTGGACCCAGAGGCTGGACCCAGGGTCTGGAACCAAAGGCTGGACCCAGAGGCTGGAACCAGAGGCTGGAACCAAAGGCTGGATCCAGAGGCTGGAACCAGAGGCTGGAACCAAAGGCTGGATCCAGAGGCTGTAACCAGAGGCTGGACCCAGAGGCTGGAACCAGAGGCTGGACCCAGAGGCTGGAACCAAAGGCTGGACCCAGAGGCTGGAACCAGAGGCTGGAGCCAGAGGCTGGACTCAGAGCATAGAACCAGAGGCTGGACCCAGAGGCTGGAACCAGAGGCTGGACCCGAAAGCTAGACCCAGAGGCTGGAACCAGAGGCTGGAACCAGAGGCTGGAACCATAGGCTGGACCCAGAGGCTGGAACCAGAGGCTGAAACCAGAGGCTGGACCCAGGGTCTGGAACCAAAGGCTGGACCCAGAGGATGGACCCAGAGGCTGGAACCAGAAGCTGAACCCAGAGGCTGGATCCAGAGTCTGGACCCAGAGTCTGGACCCAGAGGATGGACCCAGAGTCTGGACCCAGAGTCTGGACCCAGAGGCTGGACCCAGAGGCTGGACCCGAGCGGTGCCGTGGAAGCTCTGGTTCTAATCGGCCTCCACATCTGAGAGCACTAAGATTAATTGCAGCCTGGGCCCAGAAATGAGCGGTGTCACTTTCCTTCGCAGCCTTTTCCTGCTGCTCTCTTTCATTTCAGACCTTCGCGTTTGCAGCCAATCACATTTTATTAGAGGCCTTGTTCTCGTGTGCCAGCGAAGCCTGAACGCCATCAGACGGGCGCCGCTGAATTCCTCTGTGCTCGCGGTGTTTGTAATTACACAAATGATCTCGAAGTGAGTCAGAGCAGAAACCTGCTGCGGCTGCGGTTCCGGCATTTCATCTCACAGCTGCGACACAAATCACCAGAGTCCCGCACAAAGCAAGAGGAGCAGGAGTTACAGCACAGGCACAAACATCCCCCACGTAAATAACAACACGTGACGTCACGGTGTCCCTCTGCAGGTCTGGAGATGTTGGGGGTAAATGCTGTTCATGCTTCTCAGCTCTTTTAAACAAAGCCACGGGCGCCTGCGGCTCCGGGCCATCGGCAGAGAAAGGGTTAAGAGTCACATGGTGGCGGGTGGTATTATCAGCTCTGGGTTGTAAAGAAAAAAAGTTTGTGCAGGAAAAAAAGCGAAGCACACAAAGAAATCCGAGTGTATTTAAAGGGAACCCGCTCCGGCACCGCACACGTCTGCGCCGTGCGCCAACGCGGAGCCGAGGATGCGGACGCTGGTCGTGTGCTGCTGCGTCTTTGCGCTGCAATGCGCACTTTGTCTTCCACTGCGGGACTCCGGCAGGTACAAAGCGGCGGCGGTGAGTCCAGTTTACACCTTCACTTGTTGCAAAGCTGAATGAAGGGGGAGAAACGTTCTTGTGCTTCAGGTGGGAACTTTGCGGTTTTGGCGCAGAGCGACTCGCTTTGCTCTACAAAACTCGTGTATTTTGAAGTAATGTGCGGTGTCGCCTCGCGGCTCCACACCCCCTGAACACACACCGCGCGCACACGCTCGCGCACAGCTGTTTGGTTTAGTGCGCAGAACGATCCAAAACAAGCAGCGTGGAGAATGAGCGCGGATGCCTCCATCCTCCTCGCGCGCACAGCGTCCTCGGAATCATCGGAACCGATGTCACTAATGTTGTAATTAAGAAAACAGCCACTTTGCGCGGGCGCAGCAGCTGATGCGTCAGCGCAATGAGGCCGCGAGCTGCTGTTACTTTGAACAAATGACTATCATCACTATTGATTTTGTGCGTGTTCAGCAGCGGCGGTGGCTCCGCTGCTCCACGTGCGGGACGACGGCTGAGCCGCGTAGCTCGTAGCTGATCTGTGGGGAGAGAAAGGGCAAACACGCAGAGTCCCGTGTCTGCGGCAGGAAGCTGTAATAACAGGTCTGAGAGGCATTTTGTCAACAACACCATAAAAGAGCAGCTCGTGCACACGGAGCCGTCACCACGGCGTCAGCGGGACCCTCCGCCGGACGGGGCAGCGCCTCGGGTTAAACCGAGCCAGGCCGTATTTACGCTGCCGAGCGTGTCCTGTTTACAGGCGGGCAGAGGAATGGGCCCATCAGCACAACAAGCAGGCAGCTCCCATAAACAGCACTACTCAGCGGGGCCACAGTCAGTGCCCAGGCCAGCGTCTGCGGCGTCTGCGGCGTCTGCGGCGTCTGCAGCGTCTGCGGCGTCTGCAGCTGTTCCGCTGCTGTTCCACAGCGTCCGCGGCGCCTGCAGCATCTGCGGTGTCTGCAGCATCTGCGGCGTCTGCGGCGTCTGCGGCGTCTGCGGCATCTGCGACGTCTGCAACGTCTGCGGCGTCTGCAGCGTCTGCGGCGTCTGCAGCTGTTCCGCTGCTGTTCCACAGCGTCCGCGGCGCCTGCGGCATCTGCAGCATCTGCAGCATCTGCGGCGTCTGCGGCGTCTGCGGCATCTGCGACGTCTGCAACGTCTGCGGCGTCTGCAGCTGTTCCACTGCTGTTCCACAGCGTCCGCGGCGCCTGCGGCATCTGCGGTGTCTGCAGTATCTGCAGCATCTGCGGCGTCTGCGGCGTCTGCGGCGTCTGCGGCATCTGCGACGTCTGCAACGTCTGCGGCGTCTGCAGCTGTTCCACTGCTGTTCCACAGCGTCCGCGGCGCCTGCGGCATCTGCGGTGTCTGCAGCATCTGCAGCATCTGCAGCATCTGCAGCATCTGCGGCGTCTGCGGCGTCTGCGGCGTCTGCGGCATCTGCGACGTCTGCAACGTCTGCGGCGTCTGCAGCTGTTCCACTGCTGTTCCACAGCGTCCGCGGCGCCTGCGGCATCTGCGGTGTCTGCAGCATCAGACCAGTGCAGAAAATGAGGGCAGTCAGACATAGGACGGAGCCATCGGGTCTGGAGCCCTGAAGCAACAGGAGCCACAGACCGGGAAGAGACGCAGACGTCCAGGAGCTGAACTGAAGCAGGTGAAGACCGGCGTCGGGACCTCGTGCCTCTGGTACCAGCTCCATCACAACAACCTGCATCCATGTTCACATCTCAGGAGGTGGAGACCCGACGAGAGGTCAGCGCACAGACAGACAGAATCAGGCAGGAAGGGCCTGGTCTGATCTGGGATCAGTTGTCAGTGAACTGGTTTATTGATCTGTGAGCAGACGTCCTGTTGTGTCTCTGCAGGTTCATAACATGAGAACTGTTTCTCTGTGGTTATCAGAGCTGTGTCACACCTGCGACCACGGCCTTGTTATGTCTGTTACAGGGAAACCTAATCTGCGGTTGTGTGGGTTTGCTCCCGCCGTTGGCTGAGGAGCGATCGCAGGCCTGGACAGGCCCAGTGCCTGAGCAGCAGAACCAGGCTCAGGCTCAGGTTCAAGCTCAGCCCGGTTCTGAGCGGCTGGTCGGTGGGTTCCCGTCCGGCAGCTGTGACCCACGTCTGCCTCGGGGGAGGAGGGAGCAGCACCCTGCGGACCCGCCCGGACCGGACTCTGGGATCAACGACACACTGGTTCCTGTTCCCCAACGTAAACGAAAACAACCAAGCTGTTCTACCCAGTGGAACCAGTAAAGTCCCAGTAGGCAGTCGCCTCTGAGCCGGTCTGACGTCTCAGCAGCTTTTTGTTACAGCACAGATAAGAAATTGAAGCCCAGATGGTTTTTATCAGCTGACGGCTGCTTCTGGTTTAAAGGCTAGAGGGAAAATAACAAGTTATTTCTAAGCGGCGTCATAAATCTTCTGGACTCACGCAGCTCGTGTTCCTGCTGCGACCCGGTTCTGTCGGTTCCTAGTGGGGACGTTCACTGACCTTCTGCAGGACTTAGTTTGTAATTTCCTTCTACAGTTATTTCTTTCCCACTGGCCTCATTCAAAGCACATGTTGTGTGGTGTGAAGCTTTCTGCTCCGTCAGGAAACAAATTGGTCTCTTCATTTGACAAATCGTCCACAGAACGACTTCAGCTCACACTGTTTCTACTTTAATCAGGATGCAGTGGTTCTGAAACGCGGTCTCGGGTCTCGTGACCTTCCACCACCAGTGACAGGAAACCTGACACTGGTGTCGCTGACCTTTGACACCTGGTCTGCACCTCGCAGGCCCTCGTGTCTCTGCAGTGGTTGACGATCGAGCGTCTCGGTGAGAAGAACCGGAACCACCAACCACAGACGTGTGAGCCTGTGAGTCATGGGGCCTTCAGGGTCCACCGGGTCCGGGCCGGTACCGTCCCGTGTTCTGGCTTTGATGCTGATGCCGGCTGGACGCCGGTTTCTGCCTCTGCTGCTCGGCTCGTTCTCCCTAAAGGCCACGATCGGATCCTCGGCGCTGATGTGTTCGTACTTGTAACGGACCCCCCCGCCAGCAGCATGAAGAATGATCCGCGAGGCCGTCGGGTGCTGGGGAATTTCTCGTCTCTTTGCTGACTTCTGCACTCTCAGCAGAACGTGACAGACTAATTGTCCTGAGGCTTTTTCCCTCCACCGTCGTCACGCCGTCTCCTGACAGGATTTCCATTGTTTGGCCTGAAGTTACATGTGCTCACATGAGCAGAGCCACAAAACATCTGTCTCTGCGGCTGCTTCACAGACCTGGACTCATCTGTGGAGGAAAACAAATCTTTTTCTGCAGATTTTTAATAAGCGAGCGAAACTGTTTGAAACGGTGATAAAACCAATCTGTGACAAACGCTTCCTTCCTCTGAGCGATGGAGCACTGACTGCTGACACGAGAGCTGCACCAGCCCATGGCCGGCCAGGATTCCAGAATTTCAAGATTCCAGAATTCCAAGATTCCAGGACTCCAGGATTCCAGGACTCCAGGAGGCCAGGATTCCAGGAGGCAAGGACTCCAGGATTCCAGGAGGCCAGGATTCCAGGATTAGAGGACTCCAGGATTCCAGGAGGCCAGGACTCCAGGAGGCCAGGACTCCAGGAGGCCAGGACTCCAGGAGGCCAGGACTCCAGGAGGCCAGGACTCCAGGAGGCCAGGAGGCCAGGATTCCAGGATTAGAGGACTCCAGGACTCCAGGATTCCAGGAGGCCAGGACTCCAGGAGGCCAGGAGGCCAGGATTCCAGGACTCCAGGAGGCCAGGACTCCAGGAGGCCAGGATTCCAGGACTCCAGGAGGCCAGGATTCCAGCCAGGCCGCTGCCGCTCCTCCGTGGCCTCAGCCACGATGAGGTGACTGCTAGTGCAAACAGAGGCAGACCCTCCCGGCAGATCTGCTTGGCACCTGGTTGCTGAGCCCGGCCGGGCCGGAGCAGAAGCCTCCACAGTGTAAACAAACCAAAACAAACCAAAGCCCAACAAGACGAGGTGCGTTCCTCTGGGGATTGGTCTGCTTGGTTCGACAACAGTAACAAAGCGTTTGTGCAGCTGACGGAGAGACGCCTGCTCCACCGTCGCTGGCTTTCTGCAGGCAGGAGCACATTCCTCGAGTCCTGCTGGGTTTTTATCCCCCAACTAACGGCGACGGCTGGAGTCCTGCAGAGGCTGCAGCAGCCTGTTCATGGGCAGGTTCAGGTTCAGGCTCTGCTCTTGAAGCCTTCACGTTCATTCCTACACACTTTATTGTCTCATCCGCCATTGTCCCTTTGTTTCTGGTGAGAGTTGCAGCAGGTTTTAAGCAATGAATTTACAGTTGTAATGATTCTGGGCGGACTCGAGACCAGAGATCCGCATGGTGCTCAGAGATGGTGGTGGTCTTTGGATGGTGAAGGGAAGCCATCGCTCTGATAAGGGCTCTTCCCACAGGTTTGTTTAAACAGCAGGACCTGCTACTGAAGCTGCTGCTGGGCTTTGGTTTAGTCGCATGATGGGACAGGAAATGAGCAGAGCCATTTCCTGCCTGATAATGGGACTGAATCTGGGTCACAGTATTTGGTTCCTCGTGAGGCAGACTCATACAGTCGGCTCTTTTTCTCACTCTGCTTTGTTTTCCTAAAACGCTGTTGTGTTGTTGCAGGTCTCTGAGAAGAAGAAAGCCAAGGAGCTGGTGAAGGAGGCAGCTTTGTCCAGCGCCCCCCACACATGGACCCGGCCTCGCTGTGGCGTCCCGGACTACCCGGCCCAGACCAAGCGCCAGCGCCAGCGCCGCTTCGTCCTGTATGGAGGACGCATGGACAGGACGGACCTGACCTACAGGTACCGGGCTCGGACCGGCCCGCAGCTACTCCTGGGCCCGGTTATATGAGTTGGTAATAATAAGAGTGGAGGCTCTCACCTCCTCTGCTCTGGGTTCTTAGATGAACAATCGGGTTCTGTGTCTGTCAGACTTAAACAGTCATGGTGTCACACAACTATTTCTGAGGGGTTTTAGATGGGCTGAGGTTCTGGTCCCAGGTGGGAGAAGCCAACCCACTCTTTTATGGCTGGATCCTGCAGTGTGACCTTTCTAATGGTTCATTTGTTTGTTATGTTCTGGTAGAACCGATCCTGGTGCGGTGACCCGTTCAAGCTCAGTGACAACGTCATGTTTAGAAAGCTGTTTGTTCAACACACCTGTGAACTTTGCACTGAGGAAAGTCCCTTTGAGCAAACAGCTAATTGTACTAATAGCTGCTGCTGTTCCACTGATCTGAGATCTGCAGCATTTCCTGCAGTTTAGATGGTCGTAGTACGTTGTGAAACCTATAAATAAGCAGAGATGCTTGTTTATGACACAGTAGTAATAAAATGACTGAATGAATCTGAATGAGGGCGGAGGCATCATAAAGCGTTTGTTTTTTGTGCAGAGGCGTCAGGACACGTTTCACCTTCCTGCACCTCTCGCTAATTAAAATGCTTGATCTGGATGAACAAACGCAGCTTAAATCGCAGCTTGTGGTGTTGGCTTCACCTCAGCGGGACGTTTGCGCCTGCAAGTGGCGACGTGCAGCCAGACGGAGACGCGCGAACGTGCTTTGACAGCGCTCGGGTGCAACCACTGACTCCAGTCTGTGCACTCACTGTGAAGCACAGGTTTGCTGCTTAGCTCAGCTAGCATCGACCTGAGCTCCGGCTCAGAGTCTGACAGGTGGAACACGAGGCGGAGCGTGATCGGCGTCGCTGTGTTTCAGGATCATCCGCTTCCCCTGGCAGATGGGCCGGGACCAGGTCCGCAGGGTCTTTGGAGAGGCGCTGAAGATCTGGAGCGACGTGACCCCGCTCACCTTCACCGAGGTCCACGGGGGGAAGGCCGACATCCGCATCGACTTCACCAGGTGGGAGGGGCCGAACCCAGTGAGTCACTGTGTCAATCACGCATCATGATTCATGGCTCCTCTGAGGCAGAGATGAAACAAGCTTCTCCTTTGGCTCTGAGGATTTTACAGATGTCTCAGCTCAGGTTATTAACTGTAGCACACGATGAGCGAACGGACTGCAGGACCGACGTGGTTCTATTGGTTGGTTCCTGTTGGTCCAGCTCATGTTCCTGAGCGTCACTTCGGGCTGGACCGCACCGGTTCAGAACACAGAACGAGCTGCCGTTTTATTAGGGACGTGTGTCATGGCTCCTTAAAGCTGTTTTTCCCCGTTTGACTCACGCCGTTGGAGCGTTTCCCCGTCGCTGCTGCCGCTCACCGCTGTTTGCCTGCAGGTACTGGCACGGGGACAACCTGCCCTTCGACGGCCCGGGTGGGATTCTGGCTCACGCCTTCTTCCCGAAGACGCACCGACAGGGCGACGTGCACTTTGACTACGACGAGGCGTGGACGCTGGGAAACCACATGGGTGAGTGTGAGTGTGAGCGGAGGGCGGCGCTGCAGCGGCGCTGCCTGACGCAGGTGCGGCTCCGCCTCTGCAGCCTCCAGGTGGAGTGGCGTCGAGTCAGAACCATCTCCTCCGCTTTGAAGCTGCAGTGAGTCAGCTGTGCTGGGCTCTGCCCGCAGGCACAGACCTTCTCCAGGTTGCAGCCCATGAGTTCGGGCACGTTCTGGGCCTGCAGCACTCGCGGGTTCCTGGGGCCGTCATGTCGGCCTACTACGCCTTCTCCTACCCGCTGAGGCTGAGCAGTGATGACAAGCAGGGCATCCAATACCTGTACGGAGCCAATCCACAGGTCCCGCCCACGCCGCCGCCACCGCCACCGCCGCCGCCCACCCGGCCTCCGGCTCCGCCTCCATCCAACCCAGAGACCAACGAGATCGTCCCTCACGTGAGTGTTATGTGCTGCGTGAGGTACGTGAAGCAGGACTCCTCAGGTCATTCATCTTCCCGGTCCATATTAGTGACCTGGTTGATGAGGAACAAACAGCTGTGCACAGATGAGCAGGAAGCATTTTACAGTCACACACTGCAGACGCTGGTCCAGCTCCAGCTCCCTGTCATACGTTAGAGTCGGTCACATGGAAAACAAAGCCTCAGACAGAAGGCTGGTTTCATGGGGTGTCTGCATTCAGGCCGGCACCACATCACACATGACGGTGAATCATTCTTAGTCCCATTAAAGTCTGCACTGGGCCTCCTTCAGCTCTGAAGCTGCTTCATTATGTGCAGCAGCTCATCAGCGTCAGGTGACGTGTGCTGCCTGTGGGAATGAAGCGTGCTCTGTCTCCCTCAGCCCGACGCCTGCTACACAGACTTCGATGCCGTGTCCATGATCCGGGGGGAGCTGTTCTTCTTCAGGTCGGGCTACGTGTGGCGGATCCGGGACGGGCGCCTGGAGAGCGGGTACCCGGCGCTGGCGTCCCGACACTGGAAGGGGATTCCCGACAACATCGACGCCGCCTTTGAAGACAATTCAGGGAATATTTGGTTCTTTCAAGGTGAGCAGCGGAGACGCTTCAGCCGCTGGTTTGTGGTTTGAGGTTTGTGGTCTGATGTGAGCAGAGATAATTGTGCAGATCTGCAGAAAGTACGGTCTCCTTTTAGGAGGTGGAACGATGCTCGGCACAGACGAGGCCGGGCTTGTCCTCAGCAGCAGGCAAACGTTTGCAGTGTAGTTCTCTTTGCATGAGTGTCGCTTCAGCCTCAAAACAGGCTGAGAGCTGGTGCTCTGACGCATGAGGGCGTGTGACCTCCCTCTGTGCAGGTGACAACTACTGGCTGTTCGACGCCGAGCGGCGGATCAGGGGCCCTGAGCCCCTCGGGGCTCTGGGTCTGTCTGTGTCCAGGATCCAGGCGGCGCTGCGCTGGGGCCACAACCCCAACTACACCACCTACTTCTTCAAGTCCGGCAGCTACTGGAGGTTCAGCCCCAGCGAGAACCGCGTGGAGTCCTCGTACCCGCGCAGCATGCGCGACTGGAGCGGCGCCCCCGACGACGTGGACGCGGCCTTCAGGGACGTCTACGGTAAGACCCGGCCCGGCCCGGCCCGGCCCGGCCCAACATCTGATGTGATCTGTGCTGTGTGACGCCACCTGACACACGTCTGCCTCAGGCTACGCTCACCTGGTCCGGGGACGGCAGTACTGGAAGTTCGACCCGGTGGAGATGAACTCTCTGGAGGGATACCCGCGCTACGTCGGCGTGGATTTTTTTGGCTGTAGAAACGTGTGAGTCTTCAGGCCGGAGAGGTTTTTAATGAAGAGGAGCTTTTGGAACCAAACTGTTCATAACTCAGATTCAGGAGATGAGAACCACCTTTAGCCTGTTAATGCTTTACTTCATTACTCAGATCAGTTGCATCTTTCTCAGGAAAACCTTGTGGTGTTCTCCTGTGCAGCTACACTCATATTTATTTTGCACTTTGCCAGCGTGAAGCCCAGGTCTGGGCTTTGCATTAGTCACGTGTGACATATGTGAACGACACCGTCCTCACCTCCTTCGTTTGAGCCTCACTCACAGACGGTCGGCTCCACGTTCCATCCTCAGGTGTTTGAAGAGTGGCATCAAACCTCAGCAGAGGCAGGAGACTTGACCGGGTCACGCGTGGTGTTGACTTGAAGCAGAACTCCGGCTCATGTCGTCACGTCTGGTTTTTATGATCATACTGAAAATGCACATAAGCAGTGGATGGATTTGCTGTGAAAATACATTTATGCTCCTTACTGTGAGTCAAAGGCAAAACATCCAAGTTTTCAAGAATGAGATGTTCTCTGTTTTTTGTAAACAAGCATTCTTTCAGTGACTTTAAGGAACCAGACATGATTCAGAAGAGCTCAGGTCTTAGTGTCACTCTCCTAACGCTGTGGGGTGAAGCTTCCACCCACGTCCTGCTGCCATCTAGAGGTCGGAGACACACAACGCCCTGGTGCTGCGTTCAGGTTCACACATTCAGGGTCAGTCAGTCAGAAAGACGAACCTGTTAAATGGAAAACCTAGATGAAGCTTGTGGCAAGGGTGGAAAATAACTTAGTAACGTACAAGTGTAACCTTCAGGTACCTGGAACATTTTCTACTCATGGTTTTTGATAAATCAGAACAAATCTGCAGATGTTTGTATCTGAGCAGCGTGTAGTTTAAAGATAATGATATTAGCCAATAGAATCGAGTTCATGTTGTATTTTTTATCTGTATTATTGTCTTTTTTTAGTGACTAATTGATTAAATCACCTGTAAAATTAGTTGATGAACTACATTTGAAAGTTGTACTAAATCTAAACTAACACCACGTATCAAAACAGCTTAACACTAAACTGCTGTTGAATAATTAGCATTTCATCCTGTTGTTATTGTAACATTTAAAGGTTTTAATCCTGATGTTTTACACGAGCAGCTCCTTCATTTCGTGGAGCTGTAGACGTTATCTCAGTAAATAGATGAGATAAATCCATGAATGAAACCGTGCAGCAGAGAGCAGACCTCGTCCTCTCATCTTCCTCTCGATACATACTCAGCTACATAGAATCCATCCCTATTCCCGTCCAGCTCACTGATCCATCAGTATTACTTCATGCAGCCTGAGCTGTGACACTTCTGGACGCTGGAACCTTGCAGAGGTTTCCTCCTTTCTTCTTCTGGTTGGTCCGTGTCGTGACCTCTCGGTGGGTTGGGACCCGTAGGTGAGAACCTCTGTTCCAGGTGATCTGTCATTTCTCTGTAGTCGTGTTCATTGTTGGTTCTTCAGTGCAGGACGCTGAGGAGTCACTTTTCATCATCAAGCTTCTTGCAGTTTCTTTCCTGTTGTTTCTTGAATCATTTCTACAAGTTATTTCAAGTATTAATCCCTGAACTGCTTCAAAATGTATTTATACACAAATGGGGTAAAAGTTTGTGTCATTCATGTTTCATTACTCGTTCGTAGCTTGTATTCATACAGTGAACTGTTTGAACTGCATATTGTTTTCTTTCCAATAAATCCATAACCTTTTTTTAACAAGCTGCTGCATGTGGAGATTTAGACTAGTTTACCTTCTCTTTACATTTTATTCACAATTTCAAGTTTTGTGCATAAAAAAATATTTAAAAACACACATGGATATAAAATAGGAATTATAATGAATACTTATGTGGCCAGTAACATCTTGAGGGCTTCATAGCGTGGGCCTGACGGTGTTAATTGACTGGGCCGTCTGATTGGCTGGTGGAGTGCGGTGGGCGGGGCCTGTGCTGTTCATCCGGAGGGTCAGTCGTGTTGACAGGGAGGCAGCAGCAGCAGCAGCGATGGCTTCCAGCCTGAGGCAGGAGTACTTTCAGATCCCTGTGGTGACTCGAGCGTATACGACGGCCTGCGTCCTCACCACCGCCGCCGTGGTAAGAACAGCAGCACTGACCAGGGTGAGAGCAGACAGAGGTTTGCTTAGAGCAGACTACAACCTCACTGACTCTGACCTCAGGCCAACTGGTGCTGTAGAACCTGGTGATTGAACTGAACTAGAATCCATTCTAGGTGATCTGGAAAGATCAATTAAATAAAGACTCCAGCGACCTGGAGATGGATGGCTTAAAAACAGCTGATGCTAGCCACACAAACACTTAATCACCGGATCTATTACTTTTTAATTTAGTTCTGCATCTGAACAGTAAATGATGTGGTTGAATGAAAACCCTGTTCCACCTGGAGGAGATGTCATGTTTGTTTAAGGTAAAGACGTTGGTCTTATTTTTACCTTAAGAACTGCAGCAGCTGATGTTTCCTGAGCCTAAATGTGAAGAAAGTTCAGTTCTGGATGAATCAAGTTGCTTTTAAGTTCATTTAAAAAATCATTGTAGTTATTCCAAATGCGACCAAACGCCTTCAGAACGCTGCTTGTCCTGGACTGTGTCCTGTTCATTAATGCCATGCTGTAACTTTAGCACCTGGAGGTCGTCACTCCGTCCCAGCTCCACTTCAACCCAGACCTCATCATCACAAGGTGCCAGGTAACTGCTCCAGTGTCACTAAACTCAGGAAAGGCAGAGGTCAGAGGTCGGAGGTGGTGGTTGACGTCTCTGTTCACGTCTCTCTCTCAGATATGGCGTCTGATAACCAGCTTCCTCTTCTTTGGTTCTCTAGGATTCAGTTTCTTGTTCAACATCATCTTTCTGTATCTTTTTCAAGAGTAACCTGCTCTTTCGTAAAAAACTCCCTCCACTTCAGTTACTGAGTCCTTAACGTGCTAAGCTATCGTTATTGTCGGATGCTGGAGGAGGGATCCTTCAGGGGCAGAACTGCAGACTTCGTGTTCATGTTGCTGTTCGGAGGAGTCGTCATCACTGTATCCTTCAGATGTTGAAGGACATGTTTTAACCCGAGTGCTGAGTCAGTCATTAGCTTCTGGTCGTGTGAGTAGGACAGGAAGCAGTTTAACCGGCAGCAGGTTACAACAAATCCACACATCGGCCGGATCGGACCACGCGCCGCTTTCACATGCATCGCTGAGCCGTGAGCCCTGCTCAGGGGCTAAGACCCGCTGTTCCTTCCTCTCTGGTCAGTGTTAGAACACTGTACGTGTCTGTTTAGCCATGCTCAGCCTTTAGCAGCCACATTCCAGGTGAATGATGCTCCTCTGTTCATCACAAACGTCCCTCTGGGCGTTGTGTGCAGCTTTACGCCTTCTTCCTAAAGCTGTGTCATGTTCCGTGACCAGGTTATGATGTAGATATTTAAAGGCTACCTGACCTTTATATTAGAGGGTGTAGCATCAGCTAAACGTGCTTCACACATGTCACTGTTTGCAGAGTCAGTGAGTTCTAAACATGTGGTCCAATGATGAGCTGTGACCCATCACTGTGTCTAGAAATGATGTTACTCAACACTAGACTGAAAGAATTTCAGTCTTTCGCCATCAGTGGTTTATAATATGGTGTAAAGCTTCAGGGACTGAGGGCGCAGTCGCTCAGCAGCCGTGAGGAAACCCAACGCTACTAAATGATGTTCCCCAACACAAACACACTGTTCTCTGCTCAAGACAGGGTTCTAAAAAGGAACGAAAACAACAGCAAGAGGGAGAAGTGACACATCGGTCACGTCCGGCCTGTTCTCTTTTGAAGGACTTGCTGTATTCATCTAGAGCAGGTGTGGTGGTTATACGGATGTGAGTGGATGCAGCAGTTGCTCTTAACCTGACGCTGCAGCTGTTCGGCGTGGTGGCCAACGTCTTCTTCCTCGGCCAGGCCTTCATCATCATGCTGGTGTACGTGTGGAGCAGACGTCACCCGCTCACACGCATCTACTTCTTGGGTCTCCTGAGCTTCCAGGCCCCGTTTCTCCCCTGGCTGCTCATGGGATTTTCGCTGCTGCTCGGAAACTCCATCGTGGTCGACCTGCTAGGTCTGAAACCAAAACTACCGGTAACTGTGTGTTTTAACCAATCCATCCCACATAACGAGTTGCTTCCTTCCTCAGGCATCAGTGTTGGTCACATGTACTACTTCTTAGAAGATGTGTTTCCGAACCGGGCTGGAGGAAGAAAGCTGCTGAGGACACCTGACCTCCTGTGAGAACCAGATCACAGCAGCAGCTCACAGGTTACATCAGGAAGCTTAGGTCCCGTTCTCTCTGCAGGCACGTCGTGTTTGACCAACTGGACAACACAGATGAGAGAAGGCTTCCGCTGGAGGAGCAGCAGGACGGGGAGCTGCAACAGGACGAGGGGCCACACAACTAAGAGTGAGAGTATCAGCTAACACGACTTCTGAGCGTCACTCATGTTTGTGTAAGTCTCTCACATTTGCATTGATGCAGATTCACATAAATAATTAAAACGTTTGGTAGCACAGACACACGCAGGGGAGACAGGAAGTGGGAAACAAAAAGGGACACAAGTTATTACAAACCTAAATGTTCAAACTCAGGCAAACACTGAGCGTGAACACGTTCACTGGTGGAACCAAGAGACAATTGCATCACAATAACATTGTACCTTACTGAAATTTAAAAATGACTGCAATGTAACTTCGTTGTGTGTGAATGTGTGGACATCAAGCTGAACCAGGAAACATCAGCTTGTGCTACTAGACCAGGATTGAACTGATTGTTTAGGCCCCTTCTCATTTTCCATCCGCTGCCTGAACACAAATCATAAGGAACATTGGCGTTGGGACTATTCAATTCAACATGCTGCCTTTGGTTAAAACAATTTCAAAATGTGGGGTGAGGCTCGTGTTAAACAGTGTTCACCAACGAACTTCAGAACTTCTTCTGTTTGTGATTTGTCAACAGTGCGGGGAGGAGCAGGAGTGAGGACTGACCCAGGACGGGTTCACAAACATCCCATCAGCTTGTCTGCTCACTCTGCACTTTCACCCATTGTGGGTTAAACACCAGGCACCAAATGGAAACTGCTTAGTACAACAACACTGCAAACAACTCTCAGCAGGACCACACAACAAAACACAGACTGGATCCAGGGTGAGACAGGCCATCACCAGCAGAAACGTTATCATTAACTTAATGTAATAATGCACAACAAAAGCTGATCAGCAAACCAAGGTTTCACTTTTTTTATTTTGTAAGAATCAATAAAATGTACAAAAAGACAACAAAAACAAGATAACAATATATTATCTGAGACTGGTTGTGTATTTTTCCCTCCACTGGGATGTGGTAACAGAGTCAGTGGTCAAATTGAGAGCAGCTCCTCCAGGCAGGGGGTCAGAGGGGAAACACGAAGCGGGGACATTTTCTACCAGGGCTTGACAGAACAATTCAAATAAAATTCAAAATGAGCACGTGTACGGCAAACAGAAGACCCGATCGGACGTCCGGCGCGTGACAGGGGACGTCTTTGCTGCCGATGTTGTGAACCGCGACTGCGCCATACCTTAGTGAGACGAGCACCGTTCTTGCAGGTGGTGCATGGAGGCATCTACCAGGCAGGTGCTGTGTTTGCCAGTCGCCTCATTCGCCTGTGGCGTAAACAGAGCATTTTAAACCAATCTGCTGCTTTTGGCACAAACTCCAGTTAACAAACAAATGCAGAAACCAGAGCTCAAGAACTTAACACGCACTTTCTGTTCTTCAAATCAAACTAAAGAAACTGAAATGTGAACCAGTATTAGTAATTAGTTTGTTTAAGGTCAAGAACATTTCAACCTGATAATCTAAGTAAAGGCTCCTGAATTCTTCTGGAGGTCAAGCCCACACTCACCTTGTATTTCTGTCCTGGTCTCTGATCTTCTTCTCCATCTCTGCGTCCGTCAGGGTCTCCAGCAGGGGGCACCACTGGTCAGCATCACCCGTGTTTCTAATCGCTATCTCCACTGTGGGCAGTGGGTTCTCACTGCAAGATACAAAGAGGGTTATAGGTTTGAGCAGATACAAGAACATGAAAACTTTACTCAAAGCTTCATTAAGTAATCTGTTTTAATGTTATAATTAACTCATTAATTAAGAAGCCGAGTATCAGAAGACGAGTCAGGAGGACTGGTAAATGAAATAAATACTTCCACTGAAAATGAATTTAAAAGGAAGGGTTACTTCTTCCACACAAGACTTCCAACTGGTAGACAGCTGCTAGAAAATCAAAAAAACCTAGCACTTGACATCATGGGACCATCAAACTCAGACAGACAAACTGTCTGCAACATTTCACCCAAAGACGCATCAGAGCAGCAGCAGCAAACACCACACAAAGCTATAATTAATCTTGTCCAACCTCTGTCTGGATGTAAAGCATAAAAAGGGAGAGAGAGATAGATTACAATATTGCTCCCATGTTGAATCAACATATTGACATGGTCTACAGAAGAAAAGTCAAAGGTCACAGTTGCCACATTAGTTGTTTGTTCTTGTTCGGTTATGACTTCTGGCTGGAGTGCTTGTGCCACCAGCTGTTTTTCCCCACTGAATGTCATGGAGCAGTACCTGAAGGCGTATGTCCTCTGGTGCCAGCTCAGCTGACCGCGGATGCTGTAGGCGATGGTGGTGACAAACTCCCCACCCAGGCCAAGCTCGGAGCAAAGCTTAAGTGCAAACTTCTCTGGAGAGTTCTCCCTCTCAGACATGTCCCACTCAAACTGGTCCACCAGAGAGATATTTCCAACATGGATGTTCAACTGGAGAACAAAACAATTTCATCAATTGGAAAAAACTGAACAAACTTTATTTAGACACTATTTTCACTGTGCTGAATGAAGAGAGTTGTAGAGCATCACCTTGATGATGACCCTCTGGTCCGTCTGGTCCTCCAGGATGCTGTCCGTTGGATAGGACTCGATCTGCTGTCGGATCGCAGAGGCAATAGCAGGGACGAAAGCCAGTGGGTTGAGGTCCAGGTCGTCACAGAGAATCTCAGCAAACATCTCTGGCGTCATCAACTTTTCTGATCAAGGGAAGCACAGAACAAATGTACTGAACAAATCACCTGATCTGTTTAAGGCCACAAAGTCTGCTTTATACCGAACTATACTTTTTGTATGTTGTTACCATTCATGTTCCAGGTGAAAGCATCTCTGAGCTTCTGTCCTTCAATCTCCATGTCCAGACGGATTGGAACCAGCACCTCTGACTGGGTGGCATTTTCGTGGATCACTGCTGGATCGTGGTCATCAAAGCTGCAAAACACAAACAAACATACATTGTGGAATCAGTCAGAATAAGTCCATTATACAATATGTTAACTTTTAAGCTTTAGAGTACATGCAGTATGCTGTCTGCTGTGCTTTAATTTGTGTTTCAGCTTTACAAATTGTATAAATTAATGCTTTTCACATTTCCAGAAACCAGTACAGGATCTTTTTGCTCACCACAGTGGAAAGGTCCTCTTCTTGTCACGGCCCAGTCGGCTGCGATTGATGGTGGTGGAACAGGGCACTGCATCCAGGTGGTGAGAACTGTTGGGCAGTGTGGGAACCCACTGACTGTTCCTCTTTGCTTTTTGTTCCCTGATGACGAAGCAAAATACTCAGAAACTTACCATATAAATTCAGATGTATAGGCACAGTATTAAAGACAAATAATTAAAAGGAATATATAACCATTTGTCACAGAAAAATGTTTTCTAAATAAAAAAATTTTGAAAGCAGCAGGGTCAACATTACAGGTTTAAATTCTTTTACTGATGTCCTGTCTGAACAATGGTTCTACAAACGACTGAAGTAGATGGACTGTACCTGAGGTAGGCTGGTGGCTCAGTGCTGATAGATACAGCTTTGTACTTCTCATCATTTCCTTCAAGAATCTCCTCGACCTCAGAAGCCTTCAGCAAAGTCACACTGGTGGCAAGTTGAGTGTAACCGTGATCTAAATAACAAGAACAACACAAATATCTACAGTCACTTGCAAAACAATGCTTTAAACACAGGCAAACTAAAGTAAATTACTTAAGTCCTTTATATATCCTCTTATGAAGTAACTCCATAACGATGCATTTGTGAACACACTTCACTGACCATGTGACGACTCCACTATCTTCTTCCGTTCTTCTACAGAAGCCAGTTTTCTCCATAATGACGGGTACCTTTTATACAGGGAACCTCTGAACATGCGTAGGTAGTTTCCCACCTGAATACAGAAACAAAAACACATCTTTGAAACACCAAGATGAAAAGAAGGTTGGCCTTTATTGAATTATTTTCCTCTGAATTGAGCTCAATACCTATGGATTCTTGTGTTATATAACGGGGGAGTTTTGACAATGACAAATAGATCAAACATTCACCGGTTTTGGGTAATAAACAGCGGAAATGTGAATAAACACTACATGTAAGAGCATAAGTACACAAGTATTGTTATGATTTTATAGTGTGCAGTGTACGTTTGCACAGAGCCGCAGTTAGTCAAAAGAACCCGGAGAACACAAAACACTTACGAAGCAATTCTTCCCAGGTTAAAATGTATAAACTGACTAAAAGTATGTAGTTTGTTGAGGAAAGCGCAGGATAAACAACGTTAGCGCAGAAGCTAGGTAGCCTAATTGCAAGCTAGCTTATACGACCACAAAAGGGGTCACCCTCTGTAAAAGCATCTATTCCCATCAATACTCACTTTGTCTCATCATAGAACGGATCAATGTGTTCAGCTTTCACAATTTTACTCTTACCAACAAAATAAATAAATGAATGAGGCTCGGTCGGCTGCCTTTACACTCTGTTAGCATCGTTAGCCTAAGAGCTAGCTGCTCATCGCTAGCGTACACAGTCACATTTAAAAACGTCCGTTACCAAATATGTAAGAGGTTAATACTAATGTTTGTCGTTAGGGCGAAAGACTTACCTCCGACCCGATCATATAAAAGTCGCCATCGTCCTCCAACTGAAATTTAACCGGTTTTTGTCCAAACGTCTTGCTAAGCGCCATACTGATGTGAAATAACAAAGCCCTATAGTACTGCGCAGGCGCCAACGAAAGGCACGAAAAGTCGCTTGGAGATGACGCATCACTAATCGTTAAATGAATATTTAAATTTTGTGAAAGAAAAAGAAATGGAACTTTTTTTTTTTAAATCTTGTGGATAATAAAATGATTATATACACATTTATTCCAAAACAGCTGGTTTATTATTATTTAAGATTTAGTTTAAGATTTAAATGTAGGATAATTTGCAATGAAGAAAAATAGGCAATAACAATGAAAGTTTTACTTTTAGAAACTTAATGTTTATTTGTATATACATGAATATATTAATCTATAACCAAGAAAGGAGAGAATGTACAATGCAAAAAAATCTTTATATACAAATCAATAAATAAATGAAAACATAATCTAGGATAGGGTTTGTCTTTGTGTTCTTGGGAAACATAAAACAAAAACAAGACTGCAGTTAGAAAAATGTTTTAAATCCTTGTGTCAAAATGGAAAATGGCACCCGAGCACAGTTCAGAGGAACAAAACACAAAATTCCCAAAAAACAAATAAGAAACACACCACGCCAACTGGTTTCCTTTTTCTTGTAAACGCAGCCTTTTTTGTTCAAAGCCCCACAAAATCAGGTCAAATCACAAAGGGTACGTCATGTCAACACGGCTACAACAACACAGTCCAACATCGACCTCATCAGCACAGAAGCACTTCAGGGTCATGTGAGTTCCAGACTCAGAAAACGAGGAGCCTGAAGGAGATGGAGCTGCTGCAGAAAGCTCCGAACCAAAGCTGCAGAGAAGGAAGTGATGACAGGACCTCCATGTTCAACATTTCTCTTATTCTACACATTCTTATTTCTCTGCTCTACATTTGGCCCAAAACTAATAAAAAGCAATTATCACATTTTTTCATTAGCATGAAAACACACACACACACACACACACACACACACACACACACACACACACACACACAAAGAGTCCTGCTGCTGTAAACGTCAGTGAAGCTTCCCAAACGTTGCAGTGAGTGGTGTTACTCAACGCGTTCAGTAAAACTATGTGTTTG
Organism: Betta splendens; assembly: GCF_900634795.4. NCBI lineage: Eukaryota > Metazoa > Chordata > Actinopteri > Anabantiformes > Osphronemidae > Betta > Betta splendens. Next base: position 29,474,144 of record NC_040889.2, on the reverse strand, counting down.
TGAGATTTTTGTTGAAATAAAGCGGAGGCAGAATGATGTCAGCTCCTCCTACACCAGCTGCTGTGTTTCCTCTAGCCTGGACTCGATCTGCAACATAATTTTACAGACTTAACCGCTAACAGCTGTTCTATGCTTCAATGAACAACATGATTGTGAACTCGAGGACACAAGTGGTTTTCTTCTCTGAAACATAAAGGAAGCAAAGGTTGGTTGTGGTGGAGGTGAAGGAACTTACACTGCTGATACTGACTTAGTGCCGTGCTTGTGTTTAAACACTCAATAGAAAATCTGGCAGCAGTTTGGTGGTTAAGACATGAAATACATTAGAAAAAGGAGGAGAAACTCATGAAAGACAGATTTCCAAATCAGCTTCATCTGCAGCTTCTCGCAAACTACTTCCAGGTTTTTCCAAGTGAAATTCTCCACAGGGACAAAGGTCCAGAATATTTTTTCATAGTGTTTTAACCCTTTTTGTTTTCCAGTAAAAAGCCACAACAGTAAACATACAGACACGCTGCACCGCGAGGCAGAGGATCGGACCTTCTCTGTCTTTGCCTGTGGTTTGGCACATGTAGCCAACAACATGGACGTTCACTACACTTCGAAAAGGAGGAGGACACGTTATGTTTTTGCTCACAGTGCTCAACATGACGCTGATCAACAGGCAGAGGGGGTGAAGTGAGAGGGTCAAAGGTCACAGTGTTCAACAAAGCTTTCATGCCACAGTGGCACAAACAACATCCATACAGCCAGACCACGTGCCTCCTGCTGCTCGCCACCATATTACTTTTTTTGTCAGGCTTTCATTCATTTTTAGAGAACAATGAGGTTGATGCAGGCGAAAAAGAAAGAAAAAGGCAGAACACGGTGACAGAACTTGGCTGCAGTGATGTGATGTGACAACTCGTCAGGAAAAATCCAATCTCAGATATTCCGTCATAAAGTGGTTTTGGGGATGAAAGCTGCGCTTTAAATGGATCCAACAGTTGTTTATCTGAGCTTCTCAGGCTAACTAGCATCGCATCCAGAGGTCACGGAGCGTTTCCCATCCTTTGTCAATATGGCAGATTATGCTCAGGTTCTGCCTTGAGCCTTCAGCAGCAGAGAGAGCTCAACCCAAAAAAGACAAGGACATTTGTAACAAGTTACATCTACAATGTGTGAAATCCTATCATCACTTTCATTTTTCTACTTACTTTTACCACTCTGACCACCGCCGTCAGTCACAGAAATGTTTTATCTTCATGCTTTATTTATTTGAAACCACTGGCCTTGTTGTTATGCTTTATTTCCAGGATCCAAAGAAGAACCCCTTTCAAATGACTTGTAGCTGCTGTAAACGTCAATGTGAGCTGACTTTGCATCTGTGTGACCCCAACGTGCAACCATCCATACAAACAGCTTCTGTAAACGGTGCCCAGGTTGCCGGTTGGATTTTCCCTTAAAACAAGCATGAAGGACACAACAAATGAACAGAAGAGTTTGTTGGTCGCGTGCTGGTCGGTTCTCCGGCCTGCAGCCTTCCTGGTTGTTTAGTGAGAGGATCTAACTCCGTTGTGTTCTGCGGTGCGGCGAGCCAGAGAACAGAGAACAGACTCTGGACATGACGTCACACGTGGACATGAGCAATAAGAGAGGAGCCACCATGTTGAAAGAGCTGTGGTCGGATCAGACATCCTTCATCCTGTCTCTTATAATAATAATACTGAAGAATGAATCATATTCACACTGAGTTTTTCAGTAATTTGTATCAGATTTGATGCAACCTTTCCATTGTATAATGAACCATTTTGACTAAATCTGTTACTGGGATCTGCTCATTTGATGCTGTGCAACTTAATTCAAAGGATTCTTAATGTTATATTCTATTTTCATCTATATTTTCTCCCCTCGCATTAACAAGGTTCCAAATGTTGAACAACAATCATTCCAATGACAGCTCTTCTTCCAACATGGCGCCTGCAGAGATGACCTGTTGACCTCCAGAGAAAAGTAGCAGCACCGCACAGTGAAAAGATGAAAAGGATGCACAAAGCAAAATGTAAAAACATGATGCTATTGTGATGAGTCTATTAACAAAATCTCATGGTCCACTTTAAAACAATATACTGCACAGTCGGTGTTCAGTCATATATACACACTGGGTTGTCCTTCGTGATGCAGTGGTTATGGTTCATTAATAAAACACAGACGGCGGCGTGTGACTCATGGCTCTGCCCACACGTCTCCACTCCAGACTGCTTGAGCTTTTGTTTAGGTTTATGGAACATGGCAGCGCTCAGGGGTTCAGAGTTCAGATCTCTTAGTGTCTGGGGTTCCGGAACCAGGGGTTCTGAGAGCAGACGCTCTGTGGACGTCAGGATCCCTGTGGCGTCTGAAAGGGCGGAGGCACACTCTCAACTGAAGCTCCCTGAAAGGTAGAAACACATTCGAACAACCAGCTGGTCCACACGTCTGTGTCTCTTTATGTACACGAAGACGCCTGAACACTGACCAGGAACGCAAACGGAGAGAGGCTGAGAAAAGTGATGATCGAAGGTGCAAAGAGCTCGAAGCTGATCGAAGGATGTTTGAATGTAAACTGTTAAAAGTAGACGACCAGGAACTGAAGCTGCTTCGTCACACGTTGTCTGCCTCCAGCTTCTCACGTTTATCCTGCAACTAGCTGAAGCATTTACAGTCCTCAGAGGGTCCCGATGACACCACAGCTGTTGCTAAGTGCTAAAGTGCTCCTCTGCCTCCTGCTTGGTCATTTCTCCTCCGCCATCACTGTCCCAAGCAAAGCTCAGCCTCTCAGGCAAGGTTCTTCTGAGGAGCAGAGACCAGGGAGGGTTAAAGGGGGCGTGGAGGCAGGAAGTGGTGTGTTTCAACTTAAAAGATCCCTTTAGCGATTTTCAGGCCCTTCTGCTTCATGCGAGGCAGCGTGGAGCTGGCCACGGCCTTGGGCCGCACCGGCCGGGCCAAGCCGCGCTTCTTCAGAACAAAGTCGTAGTTGGCAGTGGAGTTCATGGCGTAGAAGACGTTGGCGTTGTCCGGGATGCGCAGCTCTGAGGAACGAGGAGAAGACACGTGGTCATTCAGAACAAATCTGCTAGAGACAAGACCACGATCAATGCACCGCGACGCTGACCCTTCGCCCACTGTTTGACATAAGACAACAAACATATTCCAGATTCGGACCCAGTGCGGAACCGGATTCACTCAAAACAGAATTCCTCTTTACCCTTGTCCTCGGATATTTTCTGCATCAGCTCGTAGTCCTCGGTCTTCTCTCGCTCCAGGTTGTGTTTGATCATTGCCTTCCTGATAACAGCTGGAGTCTTGTCTTGACTCGTCACCTGAAACAAGCAAAACCAAAACAATGATGTTCTTAGAAAATGCATCAGAAAAACACTCGGGAGAGCTCAGATGCTAAGGTGCGTCCTCTGATATGACAGTGGGTGAAGTGCTGTTTGAGCCACAGGCCACTAGATGGCAGCGCTGTGTACGGCAAGTTTGTCTTGAATCACAACGACTGCCTCATGTTCTGTGTCCTGTCACCAGCTTCCTGCTTGTACAGATGTGCATTTCCAGTCTTACTTCCGTGTTTCCTCACCAGGATGCTTTTGTACATGTTGCCGTTCTCCACGTCCAGGCTGACTCTGATGATGCAGCAGTCGTCCACCTGCTGGTTGTACAGCGGCAGCGACAGCGTGGAGTAGTTGGACACCGCTGACACCGAGCGTTTGTGTGAGCGGGAGGCAGACAGCGGGGTGGAGCAGGAGACGGAGGAGGACGAGGTGCTGCTGGAGCCCGAGGCTGAGCCGGAGCTGGAGCCCATCCCAGAGGTGTCCAGGGACGACAGAGACGTGCACTCCCAGAACTGAGCAGGACACAGAGGACGGTGAGACGTGACAGAAGAAGAGCACAGGAGGCACGTGGAGTCTGTTACGGTACCGTTGAAGTTGTGTCTGCTGGTGGAGCGTCTCTCCCCAAGGCAGAGACGGTGAGTTTCACTGATGGAGTTGACGTCTGGAGACACACAAAAGAGAATGCGGGACGAGCAGAGCCGTCGGTGAACTGGACGTGTGAAGCGTGATGTCAGTGACCTCTAGGTGATGCTAGTTGTCTAGTTGATTCCAGTGGCATCAGCCTTTCTCACCTTCCTTTCATGTCCCTCTGGAGAATCAGACAGGAAGCTGGCGTTCACGTCCTCCAGGTCTGAGCCGCTGGAGCTCACTGAGGTGACGCTGAGCGCGTCGCCGCTGTCGCCGCCGCCGCCCTGGTACGGTCTGTAGTGTGAGTGGTCGAAGGATTTGGAGTGAGAACCTGCGGCGCCGCTGGAACCAGCCTCCGTCAACTGTCGACTGGACAGAGTCACATTTGGTCTGAGAACGCCCGTGTAAATGTCCGTCTCCAGCTCAGGTCTGACCAACGCAGCCACTTACTCGCTCCAGCGCTTCATGATGCCTCCGTTCTTCTTGGCTCTCAGCGTGTTGCTGGCCGACTCCGACAGAGGCTCGATCTCACAGGACAGATGGTAGCTGCAGGAAGAGAACATCGTCTGATGATGATGAAGCGCGAGGCCATTCACGGCCTGTCTGTTCAAGCCTCGTCAACCAGGTATGTCAGTGAACCCATCACGACCTGCTGACCCCGTGTTTAACCTGCTGTGCTGCTGCTGAACTGACCTCTCTGCCTCGCTGAGTTTCTCCACGCCTGCGAACCACTCTCTGAAGTGGCTGTCCTGAGTAAAGCTGTAGTTGTTAGAAGCCAACTGGAGTAGTTTGATCTGCGCGATCACCTCGAACTCCTGCAGGCACAGAACAGAGCAAAGGATCCAGTCACTTGTAGAAAGCTGAAACATCTGAAACACTATTTGAGGTTTCATCATTTACCTTTCTTCTCTTCTCAAAGTTGATCAGTCCGCCCTGTAAATAACATTAAGACATGAGCAAGAGGACAAGACGAAGCCGTCGTCTTCCAGTAACAGTCAGGTGAAGCTAACGGAGTCTGACCTCAGTGTAATCCTTCATGGCAGTGTCCATCATCACCAGGTCAGTCAGGAAGGTCCCCAGGTAAGGAATCGTCCCCTGCATCACCCCCTGTTCAAAGCAGCGCAACCACAAAACGTACTGAAGCGCTGCGACCCTGGGGTGTAAACGTCCGCTCCGGCCACTAGGGGGCGCCGGCGCAGGGAGGTTTGTTCTAAGGACTCACCAGGTCTCGCTGCTGCTGGTGTCTCCTCTGAGCTCGTTTAGGGTTGAGCTCTAGCGTGGCGAACTTGGATGTTCCCTCCTAGAACAGAAGCAGAGAGTCCAGCGTTAAAGAGCCTCAGAGCTGAAGTCCAGCTTCCTGTGTTGTGCTGCCAGGAAGCAGGTGGGGTAAGAAAGTGAATTAGGCTAAACGTTCTTTGGTTTTGAGGTGTGCCGTCTTTTGATGTTGGCTCTATATGTGAGTATGGGACAAAACCCGGCTCCCGGCCTTCGCAGGCACATTCCTCAGAGTGACGCAATGCTTGGAGGCTGCTGCAGCGCGTAACCCGAGCTGAGCGAACGCAGCCGGCCGGAGCAGATACGGCCCCAGGGCAACGCCCTGAGGGCTCCCTCTGCAGAGGCGTGGGGTCAGAGCTGTTATCTACAGCCACCGCGCCTCCCTCCGCTGACGTGGGCAGGGATTCCCCGAGAGGAAGCCCTCTCACGGCACCACAGGTCCGCCAAGCGCTGATGATGATGTTTACATGACCCATGGGGAACTGAAGCCCAGCGTCAAACTAGAGATGTTTGTCTGACTAGTTTCAGCTGTTCAGTAATGTTTGTTACAAACTTAAACCCGTCTGTATCTGATAGAACGAAGCACTCCATGCAGTAACATGGAGAACGGAACCTGTGGGACAGAACCAGCGTCTCTAGGCTTCTGTGTCGCTGCAGCTCCACTGTTCTTAGTCGAAATTTGTTCAGCAGCTGCTGCTGCATCACATTGAGCTGCAACATACGGATCCGCTGCCTGAAACACAGGATGAAGCTCTGTGTCTCCAGACGTTCCCAACTTCATCCTGCCACCACCTCTCCTCTTCTACGTCCGCTGTTTTCCCTCAACTCCTCACTCAAACTTATCATCACTGAGTTGTGCAGCAGTTTTACTGAAGACTTGCCTCAGTACCGATTTTCAAACCCTCTCACTTATACAACACTTATCATTCACTAGATGAACCAGGACAGACTCTCGGGTTCTGGCTCCTGGAGTCTCTGTCCAACCCCAGAAAACATCTCGTCTACTCAACGTCTTGCTCTTCTGTTCTGTTGATGGACCACTGCTGCCTGCTGAGGTTGACTAAGCCTTTTAAACACCAGCCCGTGGAGAAGCTGCGACCCACCTTCACCAGCAGCTCTCGGCTGAGAGAGTAGTTGTTGTCATCTGAGAAGATCTCAGACAGCTCCCGGAAGGTCCGGAAACTCTCCCTGTGGATTGATGCGGAGGACAGAGAATCAAGCCTCTAACATTCACTGCTCCTGGATCTACAGCAAGACGAGCACGAAACCCACCGAGACACCTCCTCCCACGTCCGCTTCAGACGGTGGATGGCGTTGCACTGCAGGGCGGAGAGGATGGCTCGCAATGACGAGAAGTTCTTCAGGATCCGGCACTCCTGAACACAACAAGGCAACGGTCCAGTCAAAGAGGAGACAAAGCACGCTGTGTTTCCGCGTGCGGACCGCGAGCACGCTGCTCACCCGAGCCACGTCGATCCAGCGCTCCAGGAGCCGGGCCCGCTGGTTGGGCTTCAGCGCCGGGTTGCTCAGGCAGGTGGTGATGACACAGTTGGTGACGGAGTTGAACTGGGCCACGGTGGCTCTGATGGTGGGAGCCAAGTGCTCCTTCCCCTTCTTGTCTCGCTGGGACCAAATGCCCCCCAGGCAGTGGTAGGGCACCACCTTCTTGAACAGGTCCTGGAGAAGAATCAGGTTTCAGTCAGTCCACAGAGCATCCGAGGGCGTTTGATGTGTGACGTCCACTCACCGCATCCATGAGCGTGAACTGCTCTGCGACCATGATGGGGTCGAAGGACAGGAAGCTGAAAGCAGGAAGCTCGTCCTCGAAGCCGCTCTCTTCCTGCGTGGCGAACGGGCAGCCCATGTGCTCCCCTGCAGACAAACACACAGCGGCACCTTTCAACACACTGCCTGAATCAGCCCAGTGCGACAGACAGTTCCTGCTCTGCCTCTGGTTCAGCGCTGATAATCTGTCCTGTATCGTCTGTTCTCGTTACAACGTGTGACTTAACGCCGTGTGTACTGATGGCCAGTGCATCAACAAGCCCCAGCCCCCCCGCGGCCCTGCCGGTCCCTCTCCTGTCCTGCCTTCATACCATCAGGATCAGGCTCACACTGCTGTCGCCGGTGGAAATGGGCGAGCAGGTTGCGGGCGCGGCGCTCCAGGTCCGAGCCGGGGAAGTGGAGGTGCAGGTAGGACAGGAGCTGGTGCAGACAGTCGTAGTTGGGAGGACTCCAAAAGTCCTCAGAGTACTGGTCCAGCCACGCGCCCAGGATGGAGGAGACGGTGCTGCAACGCAGGCACAAAGTTAGAGGACGGGAGGAGTGCTCACGGTAGAGTAGTGTAGCGTAGCCTAGCGTAGCACAGCATAGCCTAGGCTAGCATAGCGTAGTGCAGCATAGCATAGCATAGCCTACCATAGTGTAGCATAGCCTAGGCTAGCATAGCGTAGTGTAGCATAGCGTAGCTTACCGTAGTGTAGCATAGCCTAGCATAGCCTAAGATAGCATAGCCTAAGCTAGCATAGCGTAGCCTAAGCTAGCATAGCCTAAGATAGCATAGCGTAGCATAGCATGGCATAGCATAGCATGGCATAACATAGCGTAGCGTAGCTTAGGGTGTGGCTCGCTAGGCCAGGCCTCGGCTCCATACTTACTTTCTGAGCTCTGTGCAGTCGTCCTGGGAGACTCTGTGGGCTGTGGCTGCAGGCACATTCTGGAGCTTGGCATACCTGGAACAGAGGCTGCTGTGATGCACTGACACCAACGAGGTCCTGGGATACGTGTGCTGGCACCGTACCTGTTGAGCAGGAGGTCCAGCACCTGCCTGGTGCTGGCGAAGGAGCGATAGGTGCAGAGGAAGATGGTGACGTAGGTGGAGTCCTTGCCCCTGAAGGCGGACACCATGTACTCCACCAGCCGCTCCAGCGTGCCGGCCTTGATGGTTCGCACCTTGCAGGTCTCGTAGAGGCTAAGGGCCGAGTCCGTGTCCACGCCCAGCCATCGCTGCCCCTTAGTGGCCGACTGGTGAAGCTGCATCTTCCTCAGCGTGATGGTGAAGATGGCGTCCTCCTCGGCCTCCTCGCCGATCTCCTGCGTCGAGCTCTGTGAGGACGAGAGGTCAGAGTGGAAGTAGAGATCTCGCCGTGCTGCTGAAAACACAGCAGCTCCTAAAATATCTGCTAGGAGCAGATTAGAAGGCGCGCGCAGGGAAACGTCCAGCCGAAAACACCCAACATGTCATTTTGGGACAAAGCCCTTTAATTAGAGCATCTCTATGAGTCACGCACACAAACAATAGCTTGTTACAAAACAGAGCTGGACGGCTGGCACTGCAACAGAGCGGCAGCCTGTGTGCACACAACAGGGGATTAACACAGGCCACTTGTGGCATGAATGGGATCTCAGTGGAGCGATGCGTGACGCGGAACACCAGGACGCCACAGGCCTCGTAGGCTCACACCTGTCCTCCAGACTCAACACACATCTACTGTTCATCTGATCTGAGAGCAGCCGAAGAGCGTCTTCATATTAGACTTTGTGCTGAATCACAGCATGCGCAGGGGACACACCCCATCACATCAACAGCATCTGCATCATGAACACACACAACACAAACTCAGCAGCTCAACTTTTCAGGAGACACGTTTACAAGTCGGTTCATGAGAAGCAGAAATACCAGATGCAACACAAACAGCATCTGTATGAACAGACTGCTCAAATGATTAATGAGCCAAACATCGGTTCCATATCATTGTTTAATGTGACGACACAAACAGAAAACAGAAATGAGAGCTTTAAGCAGCGTTTGGAGACAAGCAGGAGCCAAAGGAAAAACCTGGAAACCAACACAAACAAAGCAAACTACCGCTTAATGCAGCACCAGTGACTGACAGCTGTCACTCATCAACACCGGGACCGGGTCTGCGCTGTGGTTCTTAGCAGGTGGGGGGTTGAGGCTTAGGAACAACCCCCTCCTCTCTGCTTCCAGTCACCAGCGCTGAGTTACAGTGGAGTGAATCATCAGGAATGACATGTAATTATGGGCAGCGCCACAGTCATCTGTCACGGCCTCCAGAGAATGAGTCATCCCAGCTCCTCTCCTGGACTCAGTGTGGGGCCGTGATGTGTCTCTGTTGCCATGGAAACAAGAGTATGAGTTTGGAAAGACCAGTGTAATTAGCAAGACACTATCTTGGAGTTTGTTCGTTTACTGAAACTAATGACTGTGTTCAGAATATTTGCTGGCTCAGGTTTTGGTTGGTGTTTGATACAAAATGGGAAACGCTTCAAATGTTCACACAAGCTGAAGTCTGCAGTGAATAAGCAGCAGCTTGAACACGCCGTCCTGTAATAACTTTGTGTTTTATGTACATTCCTGGGTGATCCCGTGTCTCACACAGACCTGGACCCGTGTTCTGGCGGGAGGACGTGTGCTGTAGGTCCAGTAGGTTGAAGAGCCGCTGCAGCTGAGGCCTTGACGGCAGCCGAGGCGCTTATCAGCCCAGGCAGAGGCCGCTATCGCTCCAGGCTCAAGGCCGGCGCTCGCTGCTGCCTCGAACAACGCTCCCATTCATCGGCCTCCAAGCGCAACGGCAGAAACCAGCGTCCGCTGCAAAGGAACCCACGAGCTGCGCCTCACAACCAGAACCCACACCTGTCTCACAGCAGAGTCACTCGCTCACCATTCATCCCTCAGCACCCATGTCACAGAAACCACAGCCAACAGTAAGTCGCCAGGATTCCTTCCATGGGTCGTGAACTTTTAGACCAAAATCTGAAAATGAAAAGTTGCCCTCAGCGAGTGGCATCCAGGAACCCGCCTCCGAGCTCCCAGACGCCGCTTCATGAATGACGGAGCGTAGGTGTGGGCTGCAGGAATGTGAGGAAGAGGAAGCGGTTAGCCATGAACGGATTCAGTGTTTTCAGAGGCTCAGAGCTCGTTACAACTGGACCAGAATGGAGCAGAATGCTTTGGGTCCACACCAGCCGTGACTGAATGTGATGAAACCTCATTTACTCTGCTGAACAGGTCCTATTCCTGCAGCGCAGCCCCCGGCTCAGCTGTTAGCGCTACGCACATTCCTTCCAGCTGATGTCACAGCCCAGTTTACTGGATCCTGGCTGCAGAGAAGGTAGAACCTGGAGGTGGTTCTGATTCCTGCCTCCACTTCTAGGCTTTGGCTCTGAGAGCTCCTCCATCTGCCGCTGATTTAAATCCTGGCTAATGACTCACCTCCACCGTTTACGTCTGAAGCTAATGACATAACTGCTCCACATTAGCCGCGACAGCATCTTCGCTGGTTAAATCATTTGGCCCGTTCTGCTCCAAATGCATGGTTCTAGACACAATACAACAAGTCCATGTCCTAATAATAAATGAGACAGGAACAAACTGGACTAAACACACAAAGACAGAAGAAACCCCTGCGCTGTGTTCAGAGACATCTGTTAAATGGCGATGCCTGTAAACACACCTGCTCTGCTTCCGAAGGCAGATCTCAGAGCAGATCTGAACGGACCACACGGGAAACTCCCAGCAGAACGCCAGAACCAGCAGCCAAACAAAGACAACAATGGTGCACATCCACTCCAGCCCCGTCCAGCGGCGCAGCTTCCCTGCAACAATGAGGACCGGGTGGGATCATGTGGAGGCAGAACCCAGTGAAGACATGAAGACGCGATCCAGGCCGAACGTGACCATCGTGGACTGGACCGGAACGGAATGTCTATAAAAAGGCTGGAAACGTGGCTCAAACTGGATCCACTGGCTGCTACTGGGACGATGCTGTGAATTAAACCAAAGCCCTCCAGAACCTGGGAAGGTTCTCTGTCTGTGTCTGTTGATCGTCTGAGCACTTCCTGCGCTGCACTGGATGAAAGGGCGACGACGGCTGAGTGACTCTCCAGATGGTTTCAGAGGCAACGAGCAGAGAAACAGGGGGGCAGACAGACAGGCAGGCAGACAGGCAGACAGACAGACAAGTAGACAGACAGGCAGGCAGGCAGACAAGTAGACAGACAGACAGACAGACAGACAAGTACACAGACAGACAGACAGGCAGGCAGGCAGGCAGACAGACAGGCAGACAGACAGGCAGGGAGACAGGCAGACAGACAGGCAGGCAGACAAGTACACAGACAGGCAGACAGACAGGCAGGCAGACAGACAAGTACACAGACAGACAGACAGACAGGCAGGCAGACAGACAGACAGGCAGGGAGACAGGCAGACAGACAGGCAGGCAGACAAGTACACAGACAGACAGACAGACAGACAGACAAGTACACAGACAGACAGACAAGTACACAGACAGACAGACAGACAGACAGACAGACAGGCAGACAGACAGACAGGCAGGCAGACAGACAGGCAGACAGGCAGGCAGACAAGTACACAGACAGACAGACAGACAGGCAGACAGGCAGGCAGACAAGTACACAGACAGACAGACAGACAGACAGACAGGCAGGCAGACAGGCAGGCAGGCAGGCAGGCAGGCAGGCAGACAAGTACACAGACAGACAGGCAGGCAGGCAGGCAGACAGACAGACAGACAGACAGACAGACAGAGAAGCAGGCAGACAGAGAGAGACAGACAAGTACACAGGCAGACAGACAGACAGACAGACAGACAAGCAGGCAGACAGACAGACAGGCAGGCAGGCAGACAGACAGGCAGGCTTCCAGGTTAACATAGTTAACTATCTGTTAACTCAGCCCACTGAGTCTCTGCAGCTGAGACCTCTCCTCCCGCTGGTCCGTTTGGCTCAGGGAACCGTCCCAGCCTCAGATCTCACATTAAAGTGAACTAGGACCGTGCACTTTCTGGGTGTGTAATAAGAAATGATGCGACTCTTGTCCATGTGGGAAAAAAGTGAGCCGACCTGTGAGTCAGTGTCAGCTTTGAATGTTACAGGAGCTCTGTGCATCTGATCTGAAAGGCTTCATCACTGAGCTGATTACAGACCAACTCCACCACATCAGAAAACAGCGGAGCGTGAAGGTGAAGGCAGTCGCAGAGAACAAGGCCTCTGTTGTTCTGAACCAGCCCGGACCTGCGGGCCTCCATCACATCTAACTACACATCTTGTTCTTTTAGACACAGACTCAACGAGCAACTGTCACAGTTTGGTCCCAAACCTGCTGGTTTCCTCCCGTCAGAGCCCTCTGACCTCTGACCCTACCCTTAATTGGGACTATTTTTAGTATGAATGTCTTGTTGTACTGTGAATTGTTTGGCTGCAGCTTTTTCCATCTGTGTCACTTTTGTTTACTTGGCCCCCATTAAAAAGCAATTAGAGAGAATCAGATGACGTTGTTGCTGTTTCACATCAACTTGACAAAAGATTTATAAAAGTGATCCTTCAATATGAAGGTTTGAATAGTGACCTAAACAATCCTTCCACAGATTGGGACCAAAAAACTCAACCCTTTTGCTTATTTCTCTGCTAGAACCCGGTTTTAGCTGATACATTTTGCAGGTCAGACCTTTTGTCACAACGAACAATAAAAGCGTTAACTGGGGCAGCGCAGCAGTAACGTGATCAGCTGATGAACCTTTTCTCAGCCACGGTGACTACGTGACGCGGAGCCAGAGGGCTCAAAGACGCGACCCGGCGCAGAACCAGCGCAGAACCAGCGCAGAACCAGCTCAGAACCAGCGCAGAACCAGCACAGAACCAGCGCAGAACCAGCACAGAACCAGCACAGAACCAGCTCAGAACCAGCGCAGAACCAGCACAGAACCAGCACAGAACCAGCTCAGAACCAGCGCGTTCTCCTGGGCCGCAGGAGAAAGGCAGCATCTGAGGAGAAGCGCGGCCTCGGAGATTAAGCGTTAGGTAATTGTGTTAGAGGAGAGGATGAGATTAGAGGAGACGAAGCAGAGCGGTCTCTCTCCTTATTAAAGACAAGCAGAGGAACCAGCAGCTATTATGACATCACATAAATATGATTACTCATCCTCCCTCCTTCTGGCGCTGACACAGTCCTGCTGCCACGGAGAAACTACGTCTCCGTCCTACTCTGAGGAGGAAAACTCTTAACTACTGCTTAACTACTGCTTAACTACTGCTTAACCACTGCTTAACTACTGCTTAACCACTGCCGAGCTGCTCACAGCATCAGGGTGATGTCAGTCATGCCGTCATAAACCGCAGATCGGGTGCTTTATTCGTCCCGTGGCCTTAGACTGAGGCAGAGGTGCCGGGTTCGGCTTGGGGGCGCTGGGCCAAGCAGGCTGGTTCTGCAGCAGTGTGATCCACGGCCTCAACCAGCCTTTAGTCTGCCTCGATGAACGTGTTCAGATCTATTCCTCCCCACCCGCCTCCCGGAGCGGTCCCTGGACTCTCCTCACCTCCATCAGCGGCAGGTCCGGGTCCAGGTGGGTGAAGCTGTGCAGCACCACCGGGCTGCGGTCCTCCACCACCTCCAGCTTCACGCCGTCCCAAATGCTCCGAACCTTCCATGACGAGTCAAACATCTCGACCAGCTGTCCCGACGTGACGCCGCGCGCCCCGGTTTGAATTCCCGAGAAATGGACCATGGATGCTCGCGCAGGCGAGTGTTCGGTTAAAGCGACATTTTCACCGATCCGGTTCGAGTTCTGGGGTGAACAGTGCCCGGTGCTGCCCGAGGCCGCAGCGGCTCTGTGGGATCATCGCAGCCGTCTGAAGCGATCAGCAGAGGCGTGACTCAGACCGGAGCTTCTCTAAGCCCCGCCCACAGTCTGCGCTGCCTTCACGGTTGTGGGAAATATAATGAGTGAAAGGATTCTAATTCTGCAGTATTTATTTACTACTCGAAAATAACAACGCAACGCCATATGAAAGGAAATAACACAATCACTACAATATATAAAGCTATATAAAAATCACCAGGGATCAAGATTAGAGCCTCATTCATGAGATTTCTGCAGAAATACCTTCACATTCTCAAGGTTAACTCGTGTACAGAGTAGAGGAGAAAACAGTTTCATTCCTTTCACCAAAGCTTCTGGAACAACTACACAACTTGTCATCCTTTGTAGCTACATGTAAAACATTTATGCAAAACGATACAAACCACCAAAACAGATATGAAGGTTGTCTGATCTCTAAGCAGTAAACAATAGTCAACAAATACATGCAGTATTGCAGTGAGCATGAACTACGAGGTGTCCCTGAAGGCGTCATGCCTCAGTGTCACTATGGCAGCATGATGACATGAAAGTACAAACACGGTGATGAGCTGCTGAAGTGGAGTAAACGCCACTGTTTTACTGGAAGGACACGCTCCGACAACACGTACAAAACATCTGCAATTTCAAATAAACATATAAAACTCGACTGTTCATTTGATAGATTGATTGCTTTCTGTTACTGAAGTAAAACTGCAGTAAAGCTTTATTGAAGCACAGTTCTAGTAATAACCTAATTTAATAGAAACCCAAAAAAAGTTCTTTATAAATGGACCAACAACTTCAGTTTGTCAGCAAACGTCGCTGCAGGAGCGTCTTTGTTTTGACATCAAACACTGCCTCCTGCTGGACCCTAATGTCTGCAACAGGCACCTCAAGCCTCACCGACGCGTCCATCGCCTCAGCACGACAGCTTCTAAGTCCACGACAGCCTAAACTACCATCACGCACCGGCATTTTATACATAATTAATCACAAGCCGTAACTAATCAGGTTCTTGATCCAGGCTCCGGCACCGAAAGGAAGAACAGGTGTGTAAGAGATGGAAATAAAAACGCGCTTCGTGGGTCCGGCCACAAACACGTGTGACCTCCGCTGCTGCGCTGCACAGCCCACACATCTGCAGCAGCTGCAGCAGAAAACACCAAGTCTGAGCAGAAGGGAGACGCTCACCAACAGCTGGGCATGAGCTTAAACCTGGGCGTGGAGGTTCCATCAGCTTTACAGCTGCTTCACGCAGGCACACGTCACCTTAAAAAGCCCAGAGGAGAAGGAGCCACGGTAATAACGTGAGGCAGTCGCTCTGACTGCGCTACACACTGGAAAAAGGACTGATTAAAGCTGCAGTATCTGCGTCTACATGTGGTGTGCGTTTTGTGTGGGATTATTAAAGCAGTTTGTCTGTGAAACGGGCAGAAAGCACAAAGACGCCCAACTTTCAGCTCCTCTTCTATCTGTTGGAAATCGAGAGCAGAAGATGTCGTTGCGCTGTCGCTTCACAAAGCAACACAAATTCTTATATGACGCAGGTCAGACACTGACAAGATGCAACATCAGCAACCAACAGGGATAAATCATGGCCCGGGTCAAGTCCCAGTCAGAGTCAACACAACTGCTGGAAAAGTGCTGTCATGGCTTCATTTAGCAGGACTCTGCCCCCCCAGTGGAGGCTCAGTGGCCAGAAGTGGAGGCCTGTGGTTGTGCTGGGCCGCTGCCAGGAGCACAATGTTCCCCAGAGCCCCACGCACAATAAATCTGCAACTAATAAAAGGCAAAAGGAGGCAGTTATGCAACAGGAAGAAACAGAGGCTCAAAATGAAGATCTGATGAATCCATTCTGCAAATGCAACGTATGCGACATAAGGTCTCACTGAAATCCTGCATCAACGGCTGCAGGAGCGTCGAGTCCTGAGCCACAAGGCCCACGGCAGCTCCGCAGGATGATTGACAGGTGTTGGGGGAAGTACAACCTGAGCGAGAGAGTAGGAGCACGAAGGCGCAAACATGAGCCTTTCCAGAATCCAAGGCCGCCTCGTCCCAGATCAGGTCAGAGCGTGTGATCCACGTGTGATCTGATGAATCTGTTTCCGCAGCACAAGGCTCAGTTTTCAGAATCTCTTCAATGTCTAATGATTTTACAGCTCTTCTATTGGTTCTCAGTCGCATGTGAACATATTTACAGAAATCATTTTCACCACCCGGAACCAGACAAAGTGTGACCTTTTAAGAGCGTTTGCCAGTAATTCATAGATTTGAGCCTCACTGACGGTGAAGTCGGAACGGAACCAGTCACCACATGAAGCCAGAGCAAACCACCACCGAAGAATGTAACTTTAACCTGGGAACTGCTCTGCCGACTATGATCTGACTACTCTGCGATCCCGAAAAAAGACCTGTGGCTTCAGAACCGTTCGGGTTCAGTCCGTAACAACGTGTTTGTCAGAGACTAAAGCTCCGCTCGGTCAGAGAACATGAAGCCAACCTGCCGTCCTGCTCCGCTCAGTACTGGTCCCTGGTAATAATCCTCTCCGTCCCAGTGGACCGCGGTCCTGAGCAGCAGTCCACACGTCCACCGGCTCCAGCACCACATCCCGGCTCCCTTCAGAACCGCAGCAGAACTCCCGGGATCCAAACAGTGCCTGCTGATCCCTGGGTGCTCAGACTGGCTGAACCCCAGCGGAGTCCCACATGTTGACTTTACCAGCTGTGTCAACAGGGTGAGGAACAACACGGGAAACATTAACCCATGCCGGCGAAACCACAAAACAGGATCCAGCAGGGAAGCGGGTCAACGCAGCTGTGGGTCGGCTGAACAGAAAATGAAAGCGGAGGATGAGCCAGTGAGGAAGGCACCGCCACGCGCAGCCCAGAGCTCAGCCTCCAGTTACAGTCATCAGCTCCTTCATTCATGGACCCAACGTCAAACCTCCGGTCCTCACGCGGGAGTTCAGCTTTGATGCTTTTTGTTTACTTGAACCGAACCTACAGAGAGAGGGTCCAAACAAATAGGCCAGAGTCCAAGCATCAGGTTCAACTTCACCGTGACCTGAACGTCACAGTTCCGTGAGCAGGAGTCTTTGTGCCACAGGAACCCAGAGCAGCAGCTGTTCACAGCCAGCGAGCTCCTTGCTCGCCCCTCGCTCACCCCGCTCGCTCCTCGCTCGCTCCTCGCTCGCCCCTTGCTCACCCCGCTCGCCCCTCGCTCGCCCCTCGCTCACCCCGCCCGCCCCTTGCTCGCCCCTCGCTCGCCCCTCGCTTGCTCCTCCCTCGCCCCCGCTCGCCCCTCGCTCGCTCCCTTCCTCTGTTCAGCGCCTGGAACCGCTCCGGTTTGAGGTCCAACGAGTGTCTGCACCTAGAACAGACCCAGAGGCCACGCCGGAACCAGGCCGCTGTGGTTCTACTCATGTCCGTCCTGGATCCTGATCAGCCGTCCTTTAAAGCAGATGCAGCAGGAACCGGCCACAGAATCCGTCTGCCCCGTTTACAGTAACAAGTCAACGAAGCTGTTTCAGGGAAACCAACTTCCTGAAATTGCGCCCACTTTTGAGCAATAAATCAAATGAACAAACAGTGAAGCTGTTATTTTCGAGTTTCGTGTCATCTTATTTTTTATTGTTTCCTCTGTTCCGTCTCCCAGTTTGCTTCACCTCTGGAGCCGGTGCTCTGACCCGTTGCTCCTGTTCCTACAATAGAGCGGGCACAATGTAGGAAAGTTGCAGATATGATGCGTGTCTGGTTTTCTGTGATGATGCCTCGTTATCAACACGTCTGCAGACGTCTTCACTTCCTTTGGAGCCAGTTCTGCTGCTCTAAACGCAACACGAGGCTTCACACTAAACCTGAACAGGAACCGCTCGCTTTCAAATGTGAAACCTATAGTTTGGGACAAAAAGTAAATGTTTGTCAGAAAGCATCACACACACGCTGGTGCTGGTTCAGCAGAGACCGTGTCCTCAGAAGAATCCAGGCCACATGAAACACGATGAGGCGTCAGAGGCCTGAGGGAGAACAGATTCCAGCTCTGAGCGAGTCACAGCGGCGTGTGTGGAGTCAGGGCTCGTTTGCTCTGATTATGTAGCAGACACCGTCATTACACCACACGTAGCCGTTAGCCTCGCTGAGCATCACCGCCTCAACACACACTTCATGCTTGACGGGAGCGGCTGCCCTGGGATTAAAGCAGACAAGACCAGACTCGCCAGACGTCAGAGGCACCGGCTGCAGTCTGCAGTCAACGCCTGCGCCGTGGAAGCTTTCACACGTAGCCAGAACTAAAGGTGAAGCTGAGCCGGCTTCACGGCTGCGCTGGGACCAGTCTGCATCCAGCTGCATCCAGCTGCCTGCTGCCTCAAACACTCACCAGGTCGTCCAGGATGCTGACGGGGAAATCCAGCATGCACATCCTGACCGGCTGAGCCAGGGCTCTGTGGAGGCTGAACGCAGGCTTGGCCTCCATGCTGAGCGCAGCCCCGCGCGTCTGCTCCAGCCAACGCCACCAGACGAGCAGAGAAAGCAGGGAAGTCCCCGGGCGCAGAGGAGAGGAGACGGCCCCTCCCCTACTCCCCTCCTCCCTCCCTCCCCTCCCTCACCAGGGGACGTCTTGGCTGTCAGCAGGTGTTGCCCAACAGCTCGGCGGCGCTCAGCTGTTTGCTTTCGCTCTCTCCCGTCACGTTGAGCTCAGGAGCGTCCACCAGCGCAGACGCAGACGCAGTGCAGACGCAGCGCAGACGCAGCGCAGACGCAGACGCAGCACAGACGCAGTCGCAGCACAGACGCTCTGACTCCGCTTCATTCTGCTGCAGCGATTTCATCAGGAGGACGGCTGTCCATTAGCGGCAGAGATTCCAGCCACCTCCTCGCTCCTCATCTGTGATGATGAAGCTGCTCAGCCACAGCAGCCGTGGCCGTAGGGGTGAAAACCCAGGTTCAACCAGTGGACCAACCCCATTCCACAGATAAACAAGTCTCAGGTCTCACATTCATGATTCACCGGACGTTTTTATTTTATTTCACCGCAGCTTCCACCTTCCAAAGCCTCTCTCTCGTCTGTGATGTTCCTTTGTTTCCTCCCAGTACCAACGTGATTTTAAGGTTGATGCAACTCGTATTCCTGATCATCATTTCAGGCTATTGCATCAACAGATCAAGAAACGAAAAATGCATAGAAAAAAGTTCAAAGGCAACAGCAAAGTGATAAAACAGAAGTTTGTTTGTTTTCCAGAAGGAAACACTTCATCTTTTATTCTTGCAAATAGCTTCACATTTGGTCTTCTGTTGACTCCCCTGCTTCATTTCTGCTCATTTATTCTCAGACGTGTAGATTTAACGAAAGCTTCACAAAACAATCCCGTTCATTTCAGTGTTTTCACTGGAATCGGTTTCAGGAAACAGGAGTCTGTCTGAAATATCTTCACCTCCAGGTTGATGTAATATTGACATTTGGTGTCTGATACCATCTTAGCATCACTCAGGCTCACTGTGCAAAGGCATCATCCACCTGAACCGTCTCCTGTATGTAGGTCGAGCAGCTTTTACCCCAAATGGCTAAAAAGACAACCTAAAAGCAAAACAACGGCCTCGGACCTGCGATTCTGGTTCTAAAAGCCTCTCAGGTTGAGTTTGACCTCACACGCGGCACAAGCTCTGCTTCACCGCTGCTGTGACCACAGGCAAGCATCCATGATGTGTAATCATTAAGCCAGAAATAGGTTCAGAATAAACACAGCACTGCAGCGTCAGTGTGAAGACGTCCTGACTGCAACAACAAAGACGTGACTGGCGCCTGTTCACGCACCAGACAGATCCAGAACAGGTTAGAAGAATAAAACCTGAGTCTTACATTTATTCACCGTATATATATCAAAACGTTAAAGTAACATTAGGTTAAAGTACGTGAGTGAAGCAGTTGTAAGCGGTGTGTTTGACTCATTTAATTAAAACCTAATTACCCCTTAAACAGCACAGGCTGAAAAACAGAGTATTGTCTTTACATCATTCAATAATATTTGAGTGTTTACTGGCTCTGAGTCCAGATCGGGAGTCCAGGGGGCGATTCACATGCAAATGCTGTTTTGATTTAAAAGTGCAGCAGCAAACTGAAGCTGAAGCTGAAGATGAATTCCTGCTGCTGCCACTTTTCAGATCACAGAGACAGTAGAAGAAAAAGGAGGAGAAGCAGTGAAGGAGCAGCTGAAGAGGGCCTGAAATACCACTGGGGACTCCTTTCAGATGCAGAGGCCGTCCCACAGCTCAATACTGTAGGAGAGCGGTTGTCATGGGAACAGGGAGGCAAAGCCAGCCGTCACTGGGCTACATAAGACCAGACGCCTCCTCTTCCCACTACACAAACCGAGCCAGAACAGGAATCCTGCAAGTTCCTGTGGACGGTGGACAAAAACAGGACGGCCTCACTTCATCTGAGACAGACTGGACCACATCACAACTGCTGTCATTGTGATGCTGTCTGGTTGAAAGCCAACTAAGAGCCACAGTGATGCTCACGCCCCAAAGCCCAGAGCAGCTCAACATGCAACAGGAGAATCAGAATCACAGACTCAGCAACATTCCAATAGATGTGGAGAAAGCTGCTAGCTGCTCCTTTGCACTGAATGGACAAAGAAAGGCAGGGATGGGTGCTTGCAGGCTCTACGATGAGATGAGCTGAGCTAAGCTAAGCTACGCTAAGCTAAGCTAAGCTAAGATAACTAAGCAGCTTCTGGCTCTAGATCTGTGTCTACATTTTTTTCTGAAGGGAAAACTCTGGTCAGTGAAAACAGTATCTGATCTGGACACTGGAAATTACAAACGTGGACCATGAGTTTTAAAAGAGCAGACAGGAGAAAAAAGAAAGACGAGAGCAGACAGACAAACAACAGAGGAAGAGCTGCTGCACTTTGCAATACTGTCCATAGTCCACAGAAACAGGGTTTTCAAGGACACACACACACACACACACACACACACACACACACACACACACACACACACACACACACACACACACACACACACACACACACACACACACACACACACACACACAGAACGCTTCTGAAAGGAACAGAGAGGAAAAAACCCTCAAAGCCTCAGGACTCAAAACCGGGAAGAAAATGTCTGATTCCTGTCACATTCCATCAGACAAAGAAGTCAGATATGCTTGGAGTTAAGTCAAGTCTCTAGTTTAGCAACAAAAAAACCTCATTTTCAACTCTACTTTATCTACAGTTCCTGCCACGATGGAGACAAAAAGCCAAAAACACATTACAAACGCAGATAAACGCTAATAATAGAAGCCAGAGGAAACAGAAGTTACACAGACAGAGAACAGAGAATAAGGAAGAGTGTTTACAGAGAATTCCAGGCGTGTGTTAAACTGGAGCAGTGGGAAGCCCAACATCCTCATCCTGCTGCCTCAGGAGCCTCAGCTGTGACCTTTGACACAATTCATCACATTGACTCATGGCTCATCAACAGACAGCAGCGCCTGTCACAATGATACAGTATATACACAGCTCTGCTTTCAGCTGAGCTTTAGATTTCACTGCTAAAGTTGCAGACGTTCTTTTCTTTGAACAGCAGGAGATCAACTCCAGAGAAACAGTTAATCAATATGAAACTATTTGTTGGGCTGGATTAATTTGCTGCAGAGAGATTAATGGATTAACTGACTGATCTCCAGATCAAAACACATTTCTACTGCTCATCAGTGTCTCCTCTACAGAGACAACACATCTCTGAGGCTGTGACACATCATTGATGTGTCAGCTTTCATTTTTGGTCCTCGTCGCTGCTTTGGGCCTGAGAGGCAGGAACCCTGTGAGCAGCCTAACGCACCGCCCGCCGCTGGACAGGGAAGGTTACGAGCTGCAGGGATTGAAGGACGTTTCCTGGAGGGAGGAGAGCGTCATTGACTTTAGGCACCAAAAACACCAGTTTTTATATTTATATTTATATTTAGCCCAAAGCATTCATGAAAAACTGTAAATGAATAAGTTCAGCTAATTCCTCAAGTTCCATATAGTTAATTATATATAACAAAGCCAATATTGCTCTAAATTCCTCAAATGCGGTGCTTAATCGTTACATAATTACGTTATTTCTATTAGTGTCATTCAGTTCAATAAATTAAATCTTTTTTTTAGGGATTAAAAATAAACACAGAGGAAGCTGTGTGCATTTTGCATGATTCTGCTTTCATCTGTTGTATTTTAATCTTCTGCTAAAGCAGCGGGTTGAATCTAGTAATAAAAAGTCCCACTACAAATAAATACAGACGTGCACAACCATCAGTTTGATGTTACAGGTCTGGTCCTGAGTTGTTCCACATGTGCCCCATTAATTCTCACACAGATTTATAGGAAGAAATGCTGGAGGCTGCAGTGTATATAATGTATTTAGTATATAGTATAGTATAGTATAGTATAGTATAGTATAGTATAGTATAGTATAGTATAGTATAATAATAATAAATATCGATGCCGCTGTGGGACCAGAACCAAGGTAAGGTTCTTTTTCCATTGTGGTACCGGACGCACTCCGTTTTCCTGGTTATCACCTCAAGTGAAAGCAGCGCGTAATTAGCTGAGCATCAGCTCACACTGGGTCCAGACTCTGTTAACGGTTCTACTGAGCAGCGGCTGATTATTCATGCGATCAGCTGAGCGGTACCGGAACCACCTGAGCTGATGCCAGCGAGCCCAGGTGCACGTCCGTTTTACCTGTTTCTCCAGCATGATCATTCTCTCGGTTTCATGGCCTTCGTGGAGCGTGTATCCGTGCGAGTCAGACACTCTCTCCCGGTGCCAGCTTCTCGTTCTTCACGGATGAAAAATAAAAACAAATAAATAAATAAATAGCCGGGGGAAGAAAAATGAAGGGTAACCGATGCTCGCAGCTACCGATGGGAGGCTAAAAGACATCCGCGGGGGTTTCTCCAGCATGTCCACGAACGAAGGCAAAAGGCGTTAACGGGTTTATTGGTCAATTCAACCGGGGACGAGGGAGACGCCACCGACGGCGAGCACGGGGCTAGCCAGCGTTAGCCTGCTAGCGTTAGCCTGCTAGCCAGCTAGCTGAAGCCAGCGGTTATCAAAAATGGACTTGTCTCCTCCTGCCTTCATCCATCGCCGCTTCCCGTCGCTCCGGTCACGCTCGTGGAGAAGACGCAGCCGAAAAGTGCCCTCCAGCACCGGCTCTCCCGAGCACAGAAGACGCCATCCCAGCGCGGAGCGGTGGTCCTTCCGAGGGGCAGACGTGTCGCTTGATCAGAGCAGCGATGCTTAAATGGATGCTGCTGCTGAGGGGAATCTCTGCTTTCACCGAGACAAGACGCTGCTGCTGCGGTCAGAGAAACAAGAGCAACTCCGATTTACGACGTTTATGAACGCACCACATGTATCACGACACGGAGCCAGAGAGACGCCCCTGAACACAACGCAGCCTTTTCAACAAACAATAGTCCACAGAAAATAATCAAACACTAATAAAAAAATAACCAGTGGAAGGAAACAGCTGTTAGCTATGTAGAGGTGTGTATAAGAACAAACTTCAAGGAGTTGTATTTTGTTACATAAATTTAATATTCTTTGATAAAGACTTAGAGTAAGAGACTAAAGACTCTTAGTCTAAAGACTAAAGACTTAGTCTTTATTGTCATATATTACTTTTTTTTACAATGTTATAATAAAATTAGTCATCTGCATTTGAACCATCCCCTGTACAGCAGCAGCTTATGACGGACAGAATGATTTTAAACACTTAATAATGAGGGTTAATCCATAAATGTATTTTATTGGTTTATGACTTTGAACTTTTTAAAAAAAACCTATATCTGCAAAACCGTAATCATCAATTGCTGCCCTAAAATTAAATAGCATAGGAAGGTTCTTAGCTGATTTGTAGTAAAGTATAGTAGTAAGTAAGTAGTAGTAAGTAAAAAAAAAGTATTGTATCAGCTTTTACACCAGTGTCTATCAGAGCAAATAAAATACTTTTTATTTATTTTTGTATTTAGTTGTCAAATTGTCTGCTGCTCAGTATCAATACAAAGCAAGTGTTGGAAACCATGATCGAACATGAACATCTGATCAATTTGTGACTGTAAAATAATTTGACTTCTTTTACTTATGAAGATATTTGTTAGAAAGGTAATTAAAATGAACTAGACCTGAACAGGTTTCACCAAACAGGGGTTCGCATTTTGCCCCTGGCCCGCCTTTGTACGGCCCTGAGCGGACGGGCGGCGCCTTACAGACCCAACACAGGGCGGGAGAGCCCGCTGTCCTCCTCGCGGTGCATTGTGGGACTTTACGTAAAACCAACATGGCAGCCGCCAGAGCGCTGGCTAAGGTCGGCTGGTCCCTCCTGGAGTCTCCAGCTGCCCGTCGGTCCGGTGCCGTCTCCTACCAAGTGGGCAATGGGACCGCGCACGTGTCGAGGAGGGCGTTCGGTTCGAGCGGACCGGGGGTCCGGTCCAAGCTGCTCTCGTCTCTGCGGACCGGTGCAGGACGCAGAGCGTTGGGCTGCGCCTTCCTGCTCGGAGGAGGTCTGGGCTTGTACCAGACGGTGAAGCTCTCTGTCCAGCAGCACCGGGCCCATGATCAGACCCGGTATCAGACCCAGGTGAGTCCACAGCAGGGTTCAGTGCGCATATCTGCAGAAGGTGACCTGAAGCAGAGCTGCTGCTGAGCGGCTAATAAGTTTAACCCCAGTCACAAACAAACCTGGATCAACTAAACACTAACGAGAATGAATGAGCTTCAGTAATAAACAGTGAGTATCTGTCACCGCCGACAGCTTTTGTCTAAAAACAGACTCATTACAACCTGGTGAAAGTCAGACTGTGCTGGTGTTTCTAACAACGTGGTTATAATAGAAAAGAGACGTGATGTGTAAATGAGTCACACTGCTCCTTTACCTCTAACCGGACCTGCACCAGTCCAGAACATGTTAATGCTTCAAACTACACGTCTGTCAACAACAACATCCTGTTGAAATACTGACACAGGTTCCAGCTGGAGGTCTGAAGATGACTCTGTACCAGTACAAGACCTGCCCGTTCTGCAGCAAGGTGCGCGCGTTTCTCGACTACCACGGGCTCCCGTACGAGATCGTGGAGGTGAACCCGGTGATGAGGCAGGAGATCAAGTGGTCGGCCTACAGGAAGGTGCCCATCCTAATGGTGGACGAGGACGTGGTAAGACGCCACTGTTCCCACACGAGACGTCACCACCAGTGATCTGCTTTAACTTGAAGGCTTTTAGTTAATGTGTTGTTGTTGTAAGTGACAAGAATTGGGCTGTTTTTTTCCTTTTCATGACATAAAGCAACTGAATGACTCGTCTGTCATCATCAGCTCCCTCAAGACTTATTTAATTAACAAGTAAGTTGATGCTTTCTGTATATTAAGATTCTCACAGACATGTTTTTTTATATTGTAGACATTAAAGTCGCCATCACTGCTAATTAATTAGTAAGTAAGTGAAATTGTTTAATGTCATTTTCATGCCCACACGACAAATGTAGGTTTTTACATGTTTTAGATTTTTATTATCAAAGTAAGTAAAAAAGTAAGTATAAAAAAAACAGTAGCTTTTTTTAATATACTGTTAAAATATTACAGCATGTATTGATTTGAATTCTATTAAATTCGGTGTGTTTTGCTACTTCTATAGAACATGTTTTAGCAGGCAGCATCTTTTCCTTTGTTTACAGGCGATCGTCCAAGGACAGAAGCATGGCTGAGATCATCCGCTGTTACCCAGAGATAAAGTCTATAAACGACAGCGGGAAGGAGGTGACGGAGTACAACAACAAGTACTGGCTGATGCTGAGCGAGGCCGAGACGCTCATGGTTTACCCTGAGAAAGGAATGCAGAAGTGAGTGTGGGCCTCGTTCTCACGCGCCGCCAGAGACAGAAAGCATTGCCTGGAGCATAGTCCTATTTTGAAAGGCCTGGCTGTCATCCAGCTACTGGCAGACTTAAAGCCTGTAATTGGCTCCACTTGTAGTCTCTGAACACGCAGGCAGTATGGAGCCAGCCACATAGAGCTGGATGCAGCAGGTTGTGCATTGAAAACGTCTTTCTTCAAATGCAAAAAGCCCAAAGTTCTCTTGCATTGCATATATGTCATGTTTAGAACCAACTTAACAATTAACATAATGAAGATCTGATGAGCCTTCATGCTTAGTATATGTTTTTGTTTTCAGAGAGGAGATGAAGTGGCGCCAGTGGGCCGATGACTGGCTCGTGCACCTCATTTCTCCCAATGTGTACCGGACTACCGGCGAGGCCCTGGCCTCCTTTGATTACATCGTGCGTGAGGGAAAGTTTGGCACCTTCGAAGGTTCCTTTGCCAAATACGTTGGTGCTGCGGCCATGTTCCTCATCTCCAAAAGGCTGAAAAGGCGGTGAGTGGAAGTGACCCCCTGACCTGTCCAAATGGGAGGTTCTGCCGTGGACCAGTTCCCGGTGGTTCTGTGTGTGCTCGGGACCTGCAGGTTTTACTTTTACGATCACCATTGGATGCTTAAACATTGACTTTCTTCTTTGACCATCAGGCACAACCTGCAGGACGACGTTAGGCAGGATCTGTACAAGGCCGTCAACGACTGGGTGGCAGCCATCGGCAAAAACAGGAAGTTCATGGGCGGGGATCAACCCAACCTGGCAGACCTGGTGAGGGAACGCAGCTGTGCTCTAACCCTGACCGCTCTCTACTCTGCCACCGTCACTAAAACTACTTCCGGTTCCATCTTCAGGCGGTGTTCGGCGTCCTCAGAGTCATGGACGGCCTGCAGGCGTTCAACGACATGATGGAGAACACCAAAGTCAAATACTGGTACCGACGCATGGAGAGAGCGACGCTTAACCACGAGGGCCGAGTGTGAAACCGGATTGGGCCGATCTGGCGACGGGTCGATGATGCTGCAGGAACGCGAGCGTTTCCTGTCTATAAAGAGACTGAACAGTAGAGAGCAGTGAGCTGCATCGTCAGGCATTGGCTCCAGTTGTAAACATTTAGCATTTAGCAGTATTTTAGGGCATCTGACTTCTGTGAGTGAGCGAATGCAGTGAAACAGCATTTTAAAGCACTTGAAGTCAGTTCAGAGTAAGTCAGGTGTGTTTACCTGCTGCTTTTCTATAAACATGATGCTTAACCACAACAGAATCAGTGACTAAGCAGCTTTGAGCTTCCTCGCCTGACCTCAAATCCCCATGTTAATTTGTAGTAAGCTAAGTTTGTAGTGGCTGAAACTAGAAGTTTGAATGTTTAACAGACTCAAATAGAAGCATTTACTGATGAAATGCTGGAATGAGAATGTTCCTAATACGATAACGTCCATGAAGGCAGCAGGGTCCTGAACCCACGGTGGATCCTGTCCTACATGCTGGAGGTGCTGCAGCATCAACAAGCTCTTCCTCCAAACTGGGACAACTCTTCTTTGGATGCTGACGTCGTCCCGTCAAACACCGTCCATGATCTCTAATTCTATGATTAATAAAGACATGGGTGAAAACCAAGAGAAGTAAATGTACCTGAGGAGCTGAATGTGTTGATGAGTGGTTGCTGAGCTAAATACTGAATCAGAAGGAGCTTTATTAGCCAAGTTTGCACAGGACAAACAAGGAATTGAACAGGGTCTGACTCTGTACTCTGGTGGTATTAAACATTAAATATTTACATATTTATTACAATTATTTACAGCACACTATATCTCATACAGTCACTGCAGTGAGTCCTTGCTCCATGTGAGTGGAGAGTTCAGCTCTGTCTGGTGGTTCTGGTGGTTCTGGTGGCCATAGCTCTGCCAGAGGGAGGAGCTTGAACAGTTTGTGTGTGGGGTCAGCGGTGAGGTTTGCTGCCGGGTTCCTGAGTCTGGCCCGGTACAGGTGTTGGTTGGAAGGAAGCTCGGTCCTGATGATCTTCTCTGCTGACCGGACCCCCCTCTGCAGTCTGTGTCTGTCCTGTTTGGTGGCTGAACCAAACCACACAGTGATGGAGGTGCACTTCAGGTTCTGGGAGCTCGTGGACCCGAGGAACCTGAATGAGTCCACGGTGGACACTGTTGTTGTGGATGGTGAGGGGGGCAGGCGCTTCTTCACCGTCATCCTCACAGTCTTGAGCGTGTTGAGCTCCAGCTGGTTCTGACTGCACCACTGGACCAGCTGCTCCACCTCCTGTTTCTATGCAGACTCATCACCGTCCTGGAGCCCAACGACGGTCATGTCGTCTGCATAGACGGGTTCCCTGAGGTGCAGTCATTAGTGTACAGGGAGAAGAGCAGTGGGGAGAGGACGCACCCCTGCGGTGCCGGTGGTGATGATGTGACGCTGCCCAGCCTCACCTGCTGCCTCCTGTCAGTCAGGAAGCTCCGGGTCCACTGAGACGTGGGATCAGGGACAGAACCCAACTAAAGGATGACCAGTGTTCTGTCACATTGTTTGGTAGTGATCTTAGCGTCTGTGGGGCCACAGAGGTGCAGTAGATAAAGAAGTCAACCTGAGCACACAGAGCAACACAGGCTTCTTTATGCTGAAAAGGTTTAGAGCATCTGTGTGAAGCAGCTATAATAAACCAATCCAACATTTCTGTCCAGACCTAATTTATTTTTACATTGTTCTACTGTTAAGATTACAAGGCAGAAAATCTGTAGACCACCATAGGCTGTTTGCCATTTTAATTGAACCACTAAGCTCCTGCTGTGGTAATACCCATCATACTGTTTAATGCACCTTTAGATCAATCACATCCAGAACAGTCACTGAGCCTGAATCTGCTTCAGTCTGAGGTTTAATTCGGTTCCAAATCAAAAATGCATGAACTTGAACAATTTTTAAGTTGACCTCGTGATAAAATCACAAACTAATTCCACACAGTGGAACCATAAAAGATAAATAAGACCTTAGAAACCAGTCAAGGGTTGAATGACTGAATAAAAACAGTGGTAACATGACCGTTTTCAGATTTAGGCACTTAAACGCATAATTACCTTATTTCCTTTTTTCAGAATCTGCCTCTTTGTGGCACCTGACAATCAAGTCTCTGGGGTCTAAAGGAAGCTGGGAGGATGGAGGTGTGGGGAGCTGCTCCCCTCACCCTTTAAATAAATTTATTTCTATACTCAACTTGTTCCACAGCCCCTGTCATAAACTAAGGGTGTAGCTGTAATGTGGTGCATCATAATGATCATCATCATCAGTCCACTTCTTGAGTTCAGTCTGCATAGAGCTTCCCAGCTGCCTCCATTCAGACACACAGGACATTGCCCAGCATCAGAGCGGACAGTGACACCCATCCTGGCCGCTCCTCCATCACGACCTCCAGAATGTGGAACTTAGCTGGCCTTTGGGTGGAGAGATCTGTCGGCTCTGCAATGACGTCTGCGTGTGGTAGAAAAACATGGTCTTCACATGAAACAATACAAGGTTTGGTTCACAGAGTTCTGTCGAGAGTGACTTCCTGGAGTCAGATGCAGTAAAGGCCTGTCAGAGCAACAGCAGGAGAATACAGCCGGTATCTGCTTACGTGTCATTAAAAACAAGAACTAAACCTCTCTGACACTTTTTGACTTCAGGAGACGACGACTCTGACAGGAGCTGATGACGTTTGGTCTGAACTGCACCTCACAGTCAGACTGAGCAGGTTTATTAACCTGGGTCATGGGTCCTGACTGTAGCTATGTTTACCACTGGATGTCATTTAAAAAAAACAAAAAACAAAAAAAAAACATCACACACACCTCCAGAAACTGCCTGAGCCTGATGACGGAGCCCATCTGTCCGCTGCTGGTCACCGCTTCGATCCTGAAGACAACAAAGGAAAAAACCCTCAGAGGGAACAGATGACGTGTTAGAGCTGCTGACTCAGCATGTTTGCTGTCTGAATGGGAGCGTACCTGGGGAAGTACTCCTCTTTCAGCAGCAGGATGAGTTTCCAGAACTGTCCCTGATATTGCTTCATCAAAGCGTTTCCACAAACCTGAAGAAGTCACACAGTTTCAGTCACATGAACACATCTGCTTCTGTAAATGCTTGGTCCATGTGAAAACTGGACGGTGAGGTGGAGGTGGAGGACTCACCTCCAGAAAGTCAAACAGCAATGTAGCTGTGATGTCGGCCAGCGGCTCCATGTTGAGCATCTGAGCCAACCAGCGCCAGCCGTGGTGCAGACCGTGAGGAACTGACTGAGACACAACCGCAAACACGGGTCACGACCTGCTTGTGCTGTCACAGCAGACTGATGAACTGTCTCCATTACCCCCTGTTTGGAGCTGAAGGGCCACCTCAGCTGGATGATCGCAGCGTACAGACGGATCATCCCCGACATCCTCTTCAGGAAACTGTCCTGACCTTCGACTCCGGAGTCATCCACACGATAGCCGAGGATCCTGATGAAGTGCACAGAGACCCAAGTCTAAGCTGAGGACACTTGGTTCTTTTGTTTTTCAGTGAGTAATAACAAGGGGTCCTCACCTCTGATACTCCTCCACAGGTGTGCCATCCTTCATCGGGGGGTAATGTGGGACTGCGTAGGGGCACTTCTTGTGCAGGTGGGCAAGGATAAGGTCTCCCACCCGAGGGTGCCGCTCCCAGACACCAGAGGCCACTGCAGCAATGGGAAAGGCTGCTTCATGATGAGACGCCACCTCCTCCTCTCCTTGTTTCTACAGACGGAACAAACAACACCACCACACAGGTGGAGCTTAAATGGCATTATGTCGCCTTTGACAACACAGTAATGGAATATGTTCCTATGACAGTGTAACACAAGCTTTACATTTACACAGACCATTTCAGGTCTGTGTAAAGCTACAGTTGCGCTGCTCAGAAGATACTTCTGAACTACCACATATCTCAAACGCTCACCACAAACTTCTCAGCCAGTTTATAGGCCACGAAGTCCAGGCCCTGAGGATGCTGCAAGGTGGACACAGACCTCCCGCCCGACACCATGGGTTGACCAGAGAGTAGCTTGTCGATCTTGTCAAAGATCTCTCTGAGCTGCGATCCAGAGTTGCTGGAGATTTGACTGACAGGGATGGTGGCAGCCTTCTGTAGCTCCAGCTTCACCTTCTTTGTCTGAGAGGAGAAATTAAACCACTGCTCATAAACAAATACTGAAAATATTTCACAGTTATGGTAGCTGCAATGAAAATAATTAAATGCATATTGTAGAATCTCTCTTCAGACAAACAACGTTTGATGTTGCACTAAATCTACTTTCAGGAAAGTTCTTTACACCTCAGCTTTTGTCTCCAGCATGGATGCTCGACCGCCCCACTGCATCGCAGTATTCCTACAGCAAGGGTGAACTCACCTGAACGTCTTTCGGGGAGTTGAGTTGCTCAAATGACTGAGTGCACTGAGCAGCTGAATCCTGCAGCTCCTTGTACCATTTCAATGTGCTGTCTTCAGCACTGTTCTGCAGACCTGTTGGAGGATGAGACAAGCAGCGTTAGCTGCTGGGACCGTTGTTATCCAGTTAAAAGCACTGAATGCTTTCCTCAGCATTTTGTTGCTCTAATTTCACACAGTTCCTTCACTGACCTTTCTTCTGTGCCCTCTCCTTGGCCGACTGCGCCGCCTTCTGCTGGGCTTCCTGCTGCGCTTGCAGCTCTGCCTGCTTCCTGCGTGCCTCTTCCTCCTCCTGGTCCTTCTTCTTCTTCTCCTGAGCCTTGGCCACCTCATCCTGCATCAGCCGGATCAGCGCCCTCATTTCGTGGAGGGCTCGCTCTGCTGCTGTCATGTCCTCCACACTCGGAAACGCTCCCTAGGGGGAAAATAGAAAAGGTCACACAGACATCACATCCAAGACAGTCTGTCTATCTACTGGACTTTATGTGGACATACTGCTGAGTACTGGGGCTTGTTTCAGCTTTTCTTCTCCACTGTATTCTCACTACTGACGGTACAGAGAGCAACGATCCAAACCGGAACTTTAACCTATCAGACGGTAAAGTTAAACTAACCTCTGATGTCTTGCGAACCACCTCTGACACCTGAGAGCACAGCTGGTTCCCACGAGTGCTGTAGGAGTTGAGACTGGTTGCTGGGAGGTCCGTTTTGGTGGAGGGCTCCATCAGCTGGTTCAGCTGCAGGATCTCCTCCTGTACGGTGTTGAGGTTACGTATCCTCTCCCTGCCCTCCGCCTGCCGCTGCCGCTCGAGCTCTGCCTCCCTTACTCGCTGCTGCTCTGCCTCCCTCAGCCGCAGGTTGATGATCTGACACCATTAAAATAAATGTTTTGCATTAAATATTCACCCAGAATAGTGTGTAAGGCTGTTGCATGACTTTGATATTGAATATTTGATATAAACCTTCATTCTGTGTCGCTGCTCTTCCTTTAGCTTCTCCTGACGCCCAATGCTTTCTTTAGTTCTAGAGGAAAGAGAAAAATCTTTGATTATATCACATTAATATGAATAAATACTATAAAATACTCTTTTATTTTACTCTAACTCTTACTCTCTGTCCATCATGTCCCTCATACTTTGGTACTCCTGCCGCTGCTTCAGTTCCATGAATTCCTCAAAACGCTTGAGCTGTTCTGACTCTGAGTCGGCCACTGCAACCATCAGCTTCTCCTGCATTTCTTGTCGCAGTTTTAGTGCCATCTGAGCCCAAAGACTTAATGAGTCAAATAGATTTTTTTTTGCATTTCCTTGCATTTGCAGGGTTATTATCTCTTTAATCAGAAAATACTGATCTGTATAAAAATCTGTATATTAATCTGTATATTTATCTGTATAAAAAACAAGACTTAGCTAAATAAATGATTCTGTCCCACCTTGGCCTTTGCTCTTTGTTCCTCTTCAAACCTGATGATACGCCCAGCTGTCTCCATAGCTTTGGGCGAGAGCAAAGAGATGGCAGGTAGTGATGCAGGACTGGAAACGTCACTGATGTCGGTCTCTGGATCTTCATCTTTTGTAGCATTGCCAACAACCTGTGACATATTAACATAAGATGAATTCAGAAGAGCCAAATGACCTGAAAAACAGGCAAAGGGATTGAAAGAAGGGACACATCAGTCTGTATATCGGAGAGAATATCACATCCAACACAAACACCAAAAGGTTAAAAACAGATTTTAAGTTGAAATATCAGAATTAATAGGAAAAATTATTTAAACTAAACCAAATAAACTATTCTGTTGAAATATATATGTTTGTTCACTATGTAAAAGCTCTGTATTTATATATTAAAATATATATTAAGTATAGCAGTATAGTAATTGTAATTAACATCCTGCTTGAAAAGTATTTATCAGGGTGACCAATGGTTACTTATTGAGATGTGGTTGTCCTGTAGTAGACACTTGCCTGACCACTCTCTGGTGCTGTGGA
The DNA here is from genome assembly GCF_900634795.4 of Betta splendens. Taxonomy (NCBI): domain Eukaryota; kingdom Metazoa; phylum Chordata; class Actinopteri; order Anabantiformes; family Osphronemidae; genus Betta; species Betta splendens. The sequence continues at coordinate 29,440,863 of NC_040889.2, read as the reverse complement.
GAGCACTTTGTGTTTTGTGTCCACATCAGGGAAGGATTCTCTAGAGGAAAGAGAAGCTTGGTTGTCATCAAACAAGCCAGGGCTGGAGTTTCCAGAGCTGGAGCCCAGAAAGCAGGACTTCTGCAGGGGTGAAGACCTGAGTCGTTCCAGTATGAGCCCAGAGTGTGGAGACAAGCTGACAGCCTCTTTGCAACCTGCCAAAATATGCTGCAGAGACAGAAACAGAAACAAATGGGTCACATCACTAATGCTAATTTAAATACCAAAACCTAAAGCAGTGCTTTAGTAACTGAAGTTAGATCTAACTAACCTCACAGACAGACGCGAGGTTCACTTACCAGGGTTAGTTTTATACTAAAAGTGCGGTGAAGTAAATTATACACAATGTCATTATGAAATGAAGTAGAGAAGAAAGTAAAAGAAAGAAAAGTTCCAGTGCAGAACCAGATCAACAGAAGTACTGGATTCAACCTAAATAAACTAAAATATAACGTTTTTTGAGTTGACAAATATCTAGAGCAACCGTCCTGGTGAGATAAATGCTTGATCCATCACATTAATCACTAAATTTTCCAGTCAGGTTAAACAGAAGTTGAAACTTGCAAACACTAAACAGGCATTAGCTCGCCAGCTAACAGCAGCTAGCGCTGACTCACCTCGCCCCTTTCCGACCAAAACGGGTCGAATGTTATGTTTCCCTTTGGTGAATTTTTTAGGGCCTGTAAAGTTTCCCATCTTAGGTTTTCAGCAGGCATCACGAAAGACAAGTATTACTAAACAAACAACTGCTAACGCCAGACAGCGCCGAGCTAAGTTTAACAGCCCGCGTACGTTAGCTACATAAAATACAATCCGACGAGAAACCGCAGTCTACTGGCCAAACGCTTTAAGGTTCCGGCTAAGACCTGGACCTAATTTTCTGTTTCGGCCCTTTCTTTAATTAGTTAAGCAAAATTACCTTTATTCTATAACTGCGACTAAGAACATATTTTGTATTTTTGTTTAGTTTTGTATGTACTATATACAACAAACTCAAGACACTTAAAATATCAAAGGTTTACACTTGGTGAGGGAATAGAAATATTTCTGTAGCTGCTTCGAAACATGACACTTAAACTTAACAATGCAATAACAATCAAAAGTATTGTGAAATTAAAGAGTTTCTCAAAGTCCAAAGATTGTCAAAACAAAGAGCAAACAGAGTTGTGTAGGAATTTAATTATTAAAGGAATGCAAATAATTTCAAGTTATTAAAAACATCTACAAAGACATATTAAATTCATAGACAGTATAAAAGACTTTTGACAAATGTGATTTAGGTCTATTACAGTCCTTCCAGCTGGATGAAAGCTGCTCAGGCTGACACAGAAGTCAGCTTGTGAGTAAAGAGTCACCAAACACGTTTCCGTATGATGTCTTGAGAAATTGGACGTAGTTCTGCAGACTTCGGTTTGTAGAGTCCGACTGCTCCAGCCTGTCCTTCATGTTCTGAAGCTGAGTCTGGAAACGTTGCTCCATCTAAAGATGAAAAAGGACAAAGACGTTTTTGTAAACACAGTTTGTTGTGTGAACAGGTTCTGATGAAGACAGACTGAATGAACCCAGAGATATACAGTGTACAGAACCTCCTCCTTGCTTCGCTGTAGCTGACTCAGCTCTGTCTTGGCTCGGTTCAGTTGGCTTTGCAGGTCCAAGGACTTAGACTGGGATGTTCTCTCTTTAGCTAAAACCCTTTGCATGCTGTCGTTCACCTGCGATCAAAAAAATTGATAAAAAGAAAAGTAACTGAACCTTTGGTAATCATCTGCATTCAAATATAAAGAACCAAGGTTAACTACTTATGAACAAGCTGCTGTAATGGTGTCAGTCATGTTGTGTACAGTCAGTCAATGAAAGCAGATTAACAGAGATGGTTAGATTTGCTATATAATAAGCCGATCTCAGACTTAAATGGAGAGAAATAAAAGCTTATTAGATATTTATCAGTCCACATTTCGAGAAATTGTCTAAAGGTGAAGGTTTTATTGAGTTTCTGTAGATGCTGATGGACAGATGGGTGAAGTGACTCCATGTTTTCAGACCTGTTTGTGTGCATCGTCCAGCGTTTGCTGTAGCTGGCGGGACAAAGCGCTGCACTCGCGGCTCTTCTCCTCCAGCTGCTGCTGAATGCTGCGAATGCTTGCTTCTTTCAAGCTGAGAGTCTGACACTTCTCTTCGTTCTCCACCTTCGTGTCCTCCAGCTTCCTGCCATGAAAATGTAAGAAGCTCATTTCTGTTGTTTGGTTTTTAAGTTTCTGACATCCCATTCAGAAAAAAGCTCAGTTGTCTTGTCACCTCTCTAAGTTGTGAATTTTTTCTTTGAAGACGTTGTTCTCCTCTTGCAGCAACACATTCCTCTGCTGAAACGTCTCCAGCTGACTGCCTTGTTGTTCCACCTGTGGGGAAACACAGTTACTGTAACACACAGCTGTCACAAAACTATACCCAATTTAAAACACAGGCCATTAGAATCAGCTTTAATAGCCACGTTTGCACAGGACAACCAAGGAATTAAATTTGGTCTGACTCTGTCTTTGTTCCCTCTTGTGACAAACAAAATAAATAAATAGATGATACATTTTAGATGATTGACTGTAGAAAAAGATCTGACAGTATAAACAGTTTAGCAGCAACAAACCACAGAGTGTGTTTCTGTAACAGTGGATCCTCATTGTTATGAGAATGATTACATAGTGACGTATGTGCATAGATCCTGCAAATACCTTGCAGAATGTGTACTATAGTTATCTGCGTCTCTGAAACAACTGATCCATAGAGGAGGACTGTTGTATTAGCTCTTAGCAATATTCAGTATCCAGATGTATTTAATAAACAATCAGGCTGTCACGCACCCTGTGTCTGACATCAGACAGAGCTGAACTGTGCTCCATGTTCCTCCTCTGGTGAGCGTCGGCCTCTTGCTGCGCATCCCGGAGCTGCTGCTCAGTCCTCCTCAGCCTTTCGGGCAGCGCCTCGAGCTCTCTGAGCCTGCCCAACAGCTCCTTCCTCACCTGCTCCATCTCCCTCTCCAGACTCACCTTCACCTCTCGTGCCTCCTTCTGCATCATCTCCAGTTTTAGACGGTACTCGTCCGATTCCATACGAACCTGATGGACCTGCAGACAGGCAGACAGTTATAGAAAAGAAAAGCTGGAGGGCTGATGGGTTTCATTTATTCTGTGGTTTAAAAGATGTGTACCTTCTTCTTGTATTTCTCTAAAAGGTTTTCATACTTTTTGATGGATGATTTCAGCTGATGAACTTCAGACTGAAATCCCCGGAGATTCTCCTCAGATGATAACAACTCGACCTTAATATGATGAACAGTAAGTTTATGACAAACGTAGCAAATAAAGATTTATATACTTTAGTTCACAGAAATAAAAAAAATGTAATTGCTAAATCTGTGTATGACTCTAAATACAGATTTCTAATGATTTTCTTTTTGAAGGCACCTTGAGTTTCTGGTTGTCCAGCTTGCTGGATGCATTTTCAGCACTGAGATTATGAAACTGATCCCTGAGCTTCTCCCTTTCTGCCCGAATTTTCTCTTCTGATGCATATAACTGTGAGGTCAGCTCGGTCACCTGACTGGGATAGAAACAGGTAGAAATGTGCCTTAAACGTTGCAGAGATCTTCAATGAAATTATTTAAATTATATTTTTTTAACTCCACCATTGTGAAAAAACGTTATGTGGGTTATGAGGATTATGACGTTTTACAGACACAAGCTGGAATTGATTTGTTTCTATGTGCATTTACACCCTGAGAGCAGAGACTTCCTCTTCCAGATGTTCTCTAGCAGCTGCCTCTTTAGCGTGTCGGGTGCACCAGTCACTGGATGTGGACAGAGCATGAGCTAACTGGGATTCCTTTGAGATACAGACACACAAACGGTCAATGTTATGATTTAGTTTTAGCTTTTCAACTTATTTAAAGCCTGGAATTAATTAGGTAATTGTTTTTGGTGGGGGGCTGTACCACCCTGCCCTGAATTGGTTTAGATGTAGTTGTCGGATGGAGCCCTATAGTCAACAGCTCAGAATACTCACCTTCTCCAGAAGTTTTTCTGTCAGTTGCCTGGCAGACTCCTCTACGCGTATGGCCTGCTGGGTGACCAGGACCAGAGCTTCCCTGTCCCTCCGGCTCTTCTCATCCTCTTTCTCATCTCTCTGTTGCTTCAGAGTCTGCAGCTCGTCCTGCAGAGCCAGAAGTTCCTTTTGCTGCTGCTTGTGGCTCTGTTGCATCCTCTGTCCCACATAGAAAGACGCCATGTAATTCTGGAGCTGTGCATACAATGTCAATGCATGGGTAAGTCACATGCCTGAATCTGAGCAGTCAGATGAGCATTTTCAGCTCCTGCTCTGTTAAGCTCAGACTCCAGGTGGTCGCGAGTTGACTCCAGGATCCTTGAAAGCTCTGTTGTTGTGTTTATGTTGTCCTAAAATGACAACAGGTAAGATAAATTAAACTGAACCAAACTAGAGGGAGCGTCATGATTTTTGTTTGTAAGTCTGGATTGGCAGCCCACAAACCGAAAACCCTCTGGATGTTTGGTGATGCAGTTAAATAAACATAGTGTGTGTAGGTCTACTCTGCCTTTTACTAAGTTTACACCTTTTTACTTAAACACTGTGCTTAAATCTAGACTAACTGATTAATTTATAATTTTTTACCTTTTCAAAATCCAGATGTTCAGCAAGCTTAGAAGCTTCTTTCTCTTTGTGGGCAAGTTTGGCCACAAGTCGCTGAAATAGAAGAGTGAACACAAGAACAACTTTGTTTGATGTTTACTGGTATGAATATAAGAATGAAAAGAAAACAACACTGGACGCCTCTCTTACAATGTTGTCTGCTTCACTCTCAGCCAGTCTCTTCTTTAACGCATCTTTCTGCTCCTGCCACACCAGTGATTCCCTCTGAGCAGAGAATGACAAAGAAGTAAATGTAAGGAAAATAAATGATAAAAACAAACAAACAATTTTTGTAATGAGACGTCACGTTACATTACGCATAAAGTCTCAGTCTAGTTTTTTATTCCAGACATATTTTGCTCATTTAGATTTGACAGTGGGGTCAAACAAAATAAATGATCTGTACCATGTCTTCACTCCAGTCTCTGAGGAGCTCTCGAAGGTTGTGGTTCGTATGGTCGAACATCTCCACCTTCTCTAACAACAAACTCTGCTGCCGCGCCAGTGATGCTGCGTGCACCTTTGATAGCCGCTTGTCCTAGAAAACAAAAAACATTAATATCTAGTAGCAGCTTCATCCATCTGCTTCTATTGCTTATCCTCCTCACCAAATCACCCTTTAGTGTCAGATATACCTTAACAAGGCAGTGGATAGAATCCTTCAGGGCTGTCAGCTGATTAGCTACAGCTACGCCATCAATTTCTGCTTCTACAAGCATCCGCAGCAGGGCCTCTGTGTCTTTGTATTGACCCCTAGAATCTGACCTGCAAGCAAGAGCAAAAAGAAATCCCATAATGTGGATTATTGATAATGTAATTTAACACATAGCTCTGACATTCCATTTTTTTATTAAATAGAAGTTCTTACCTCTTTAAATGATGAATGCTTTCATGCTCTTGGAGAAGAAGACTGAGGTTTTTGGATACTGCAGCCACCTCTTCATCCTGTTCTTCTTCATCACGCTGATGTCCAACCCCACTTTCTGACTGATGCTGCACTCTGCTTCTCTGATCACAGCACACATTCAGGTGAACATCACTGAACAAGACTGAAGAACATTCAGACAATAGCTTTTTTAACAGCACAATGCAAACACAAATGTGCATTTCCTGCAAACTTAAACAAGTTGAGAAAACTAAGACATTGTGGCTAATTGAATGGATATAATTGGCTAAATTTTTTATACATGATGTAAAATGACATCAATTCATATTTTAATTAGAAAAGAACAGTTAAAGACACTACAAAATGTCTGGTGATTTGTGTGAACTCACATCTCTGCGGCAGGACAGTCTTCCTGGAGGAATCCACGGTGCCTTGACCTTTGCCCTCCCCCCATCTCCCTTAGCCACGGAGTCTTTAATCCTTCTCTGCCAAAGAAAAGGTGACAAATTACAGTAATCTGTCCTAAAAGGATTTAATACAAAGTACAAAATATAATTTGAAGGTCCCCAACCTCACTTCGTGAAAAATAATGCATGTGCTGGATTGCAGTTTATTTTGCTTTGTGCATTCCTATGTACACTGGACGTTCACTTTAAGATCTTTTTATTAATGGTGTATTTCTCTTTGTAGGTTTTAGCGTTTAGCATCATTAGCTCTGGTTCGCACCACACCTATTCTCTTTAACTTTCTGGATGTCCTTGTTTTCGTTCGTCTTTGTAATCGTGTTGCATCTCTTAGTGATTTTTTTTTGAAGTCCTTTCTTTTCTGTCATCATCGTACCGTAGTAATAGCCAACACATTAGTGCAGTTGATGAATTCCACATACTGTATTAGCTAGTAAATACCGTACCTTGCAGTGTGTGTAATTAAGCATTGTATAAATAATTAGAAACAAAACAGAGAACTGGACAAGTTCAAACTACTTTTTCGGTAAGTTAGCTAACAACCTGTGAAGTTTTTCTGGGACTCCTCCTCATATGAACATGTACAGGAGTGGTCTCCGGTACATGGACGTGAACCGGCGGTGAATGATCCATTTATGTCACTGTTTCGGTTTGGCCCTTTGCAACATCACTTAAATCAAAACCAAACTTAAATAAACGTCCAGCAGCTCATGGCTACCAAGCTAAGTTGGCTAATTTATCGGTAAATCTCGACTTTTGTTTGTGCAGGAGACGGTTGTTCCGCTCTACCAACGAGTCCACTGATTGGCTAATTTGCAATATCTCGCGCTGTCATTGGCCAAAAAGGGTTGTCGACGGCGTTGCTCTTGGCAACCACTGAAAATATCGGACAACGATGCATTCAAGGAACAACGCCTGAATGGGAAGAACAGGAAACAACAGACCTGACAAAGAACAATCGAAGGTATAGGTAGGTAGTGAAATGAAGGTAAATAAAATAACAAAATAAGTGAAATAATATTAAACAAGCGAAAACCCAATAATGTAAAAGTACAAGAGTAAAATCATAAATCAGATAAATATATGACCCCCTGATTTTTTTTATTAAAACAGCTGCTCACTCACTCACTCACTTTGCAAAGCGCTCACCATACGTAATCACTCACTTTCCTTTCACTTTAATTTTCCTTCCCTTTACTCTTTTTCCTTCACCTACTTTCACTCCACACTGTCTACATCCTTTTCTCTATTCTTCTCCCACGTAGTCAGCCAGCTATGTAGCCCTCCAGCAGCCACACACAAACATCTACTGCACAGGGGAATCACGTGCACATACATAGATAACACACAACTCAGAATACACAGGTACTTAAGGTTAGCCACACACCTAAAGTCTGTCACACTACATACACACAAGACTAGTGATCCACAGCAGTCAGGTAAGATATGACACCACTGAAGATTGTCACTTGGAATGTACGTGGAATCAATAAGAAGGAGAAACGATTTAAAATATTTAACCATTTGAAAACCCTACAAGCAGACATTGTTTTACTACAGGAAACTCATATTCCCAAAATTGTAAATTACACTCTGGCATCAGCAGAGTTCCCACATGCTTACTTAGCTGGTTACAATTCTAAACAAAGAGGGGTCGCCATCCTGATAAATAAAAAGATTAACTTTACGCATAACGATACCATTGTAGATCCAGAAGGGAGATATATAATCATTAATATCTTGATAGGAAACATTGAATATTGCATAGCTAATGTGTATGGCCCTAATGCTGACGACCCCTCTTTCTTTCACAGCTTCTTCACATCACTGTCTGCTCACTCTGGTTCCAAACTTATAGTAGGAGGGGACTTTAATTTAGTATTTAACCCAGAGTTGGACAGGCTAAGCAAAGCTGTGAGCAACAGGAACTGGCAATCAGTACAGACCTTAAAACAGTACATGGATGACTTTGGTCTCTGTGACACATGGCGTTCTCTTCATCCTACATCCAGGGAATATACCTTTTTCTCACCAGTTCACCACTCTCACTCCCGTATAGATTATATTTTAGTAAATAACTCAGTCTTACAAGATGTCTCTGACACCAATATTCACTCTATCACAATCAGTGATCATGCACCAATGTCCATTTCGTTGATTAAGACAGCCACGCCATCAACCAGGAATTGGAGGTTTAATACATCATTACTCAATGATCAAGACTTCATCAGTTATGTCAGGAGAGAATGGAAAACCTTTATAGAAATCAACGATACACCGGAAATCTCACCCTGTGTTCTTTGGGAGACTGGGAAGGCAGTTATGCGCGGTAGAATTATTTCATATTCATCACACAAGAAAAAAAGGACATGTTACTTGAATTAGAATTAGAGCAAAAAATAAAATCTCTAGAGATTAAATATGCAGCCTCTCCAACCAATGATGTCCTAGAAGACCTAAAGAATCTAAAGCTGAAATTAAATAATATAATTGATTGCAAAACTCAGTTTCAGATAGACCAATTACGCTGGGAGAACTTTGACCATGCTAACAAATGTGGTAAATTTCTAGCTAACCAATTAAAAAATAATAAAGAGAAACAAATCATCCATTCAATAACTAATAAGGAAGGCAACATTACTCGTGATCCCCATGAAATAAATGATACCTTTAAAAACTTTTACCAAGAGTTATATACGTCCCAAATAGATCCACCCACCTCAGTCATAGAGGCGTTTCTGAATAAACTAGAACTGCCAAAGCTAAATGAAGAACAATCTACAACTCTAGACTCATTGTTATCTTTGGCAGAACTACATGAAGCTCTGCAGGAGATGCCCAATAAAAAAGCTCCAGGACCAGATGGATTCCCAACTGAATTTTATAAAGAGTTCTGGTCCATGCTGGCACCCAGCTTTTACAAAATGTTAGCTGAAATTAAACAACAACATTCATTACCCACAAATATGAATTCTGCCTTCATAAGCCTGCTCCAAAAACCAGGAAAAGACCCTACACTCCCATCGAGTTACAGACCAATTTCACTAATAAATGTAGATCTAAAAATAGTGTGTAAAGCACTTGCTAGAAGATTAGAAAAAATCACTCCATATATAATTCACTCTGATCAAACAGGCTTCATTAAAGGTAGACAGTCAACAAACAATATGAACAGACTAATTAATTTAATTGATTATGTCACCATCCATAAACTAGAGTCAGCCATCGTCTCCTTAGATGCAGAAAAAGCTTTCGATAGAGTAAACTGGAAGTTTCTTTTAGCCACTCTGCACAAATTCGGCATTGGGGAAACATTCATAGACTGGATCCAAATATTATACAACTCAGCAAACGCTGCAGTCAGAACAAATAACCAGATCTCACCAAGGTTTAATCTGCATAGAGGGACAAGACAGGGCTGCCCACTGTCCCCATCACTATTTGCAATATTTATTGAACCTCTAGCCGCAGCAATAAGACAGCATGAAGGAATTACTGGAATATCGACCAAATCAGTAAATCATAAAATAAGTTTATATGCTGACGATGTGTTACTGTTTCTCCTGGAGCCACAGACGTCTTTTCCTACAACTATCAGCCTCATAGATGAATTCTCAGGACTTTCAGAGTACTCTATTAACTGGACCAAATCCATAGTGCTACCACTTAACCTTAAGGTGACTAACATCTCCTCTACCACACTCCATTCAGGGAACATTAAATACTTGGGCATTGAATTGTCGTCTAGGCTATCAGAGCTTATTGGTCTAAACTACAATCCATTATTAAAACAAATAGAAGCCAACCTCAAAAGATGGCAGTCCTTACCCATTTCACTTATGGGAAGAATTGCCACCATAAAAATGATGATCCTGCCAAAAATTAATTACATATTTTCAATGATTCCAACTCAGCCAGCCCAGGCGTGGTTTAAGACATTAGACTCGTACATCTCACAGTTTTTGTGGAAAACCAAGCCACCACAAATTAGTTTAAAAACTCTTCAAAAACCCAGACGCTGCGGCGGCCTAAAACTACCTAACTTCCACCACTATTTTCTTGCCAATAGACTGAACCATGTCCATAAATGGATAAAGCCCATGCCAGCAGACTCCTCCTGGATAGACATTGAACAAACATTTTGTGAAAATATTAAAGTTGCAGATCTGCCCTTTATCAGCACCAAAATCAAACATCATAGTTGTTACCAGAACATTAGCATAAAAGCATCTCTGCAAGCCTGGTGGGGGTTTCTTAAAATTAATGGGTCTTCGCTTACTCTTTGCCAAAACACACCTCTCTGGAACAATCCAGACATCATACAAAACAAAAAGGCAATACACTTTCCAACTTGGCATATCAAAGGGATAACACATCTGAAACATGTTTTCACAAGAGACAAGTTTACCTCTTTTGAAGAACTAGTGTCTCACTATGAAATCACTAGTGCCAATTTCTTAGAATACCAACAACTAAAGTCAATACTTAATGCAAAAAGTAAGAATACTGCCATCCACATGCAACCACCACCAGTAATAGAGCGATTTATTGATATATCAGGGAAAAGGACAATATCCAAAATCTATATCTTAATTTCCCATGTAGACCAGACAGTGAGCCTTCCGATCTCTAAATTGGAAGCTGATCTCAATATCACCACTAATTACACGTTCTGGAATAACATATGTTCTAATTTATTCAGAATGACAAAAAATACAAATTTACAACTAATACAATACAAAATTCTTCATAGAACTCACTATACAGGACAAAGGATGTTCCAAATGGGTCTCACAAACTCAAATATTTGCTCTCACTGTACAGATAACACAGCAGATAGATTCCTACATGCATTCTGGTCATGTTCACCTGTGCAGCAATTTTGGCAAAGAGTATGTGAACACCTGTCAACCCAGTTAAGCTGTCCAATCCCAGCAGCCCCTGCACTTTGTCTTCTAGGAGATCTAAGTGGGCTTGATCTAGAGACAAACTCATCACACACACTTCTTTCTGCCCTCTGTGTCGCAAAGAAAATCATCCTCATGAACTGGAAAACTAAAAAAAAATTAAGCATTACTCAATACCTGAACAGCTTGTTAGATTATACCACCTTAGAAACATTGTCTGCTTCATCAAATCAATGACCAAAACTATACTCTGATTGATTCCATTTCCAGGTAAGGATGCGTGGGGCTCGGGTGCTGCGTCATGTCTGGCACAGTGGTGGGGGGGGTGACTAGTGGTTGGTGGTGCCTGCCTGCCTAAGGAACCGGGACAACGGGTTGGTGGACTCTGGGCTGGCCGCATGGGTCCCCTGCGGCGGGGGTGTGGTGGCTGCTGAGACCGGCGGCCCTGTGCCGGGGTGGGAACATTTTGAGGGTTGGCGTGTGCCTGTCTCCGGGGAGCCGGAGGCGGGCCTCCCTGCCGGTGTGCGGGGGCGGACCTGGGGGTGGAGACCTGGGTGACCTGCATCCGGGGGACTCCCTCTGGGGGTGCCTGCCTGTGCCCGGAGGGGTGTCTCTCCCCTGGGGCGCTGCCCCTGCTCGGGTGGGGCGCTGCCTGCCCTAGCGGTCCGACACCCTCTGGTAACTGCTCGGGCCTGTTGCAGGGGGGGTTGGCGGACTACTCAGGCTAGAACCTTCATTGGGCCCTGGGCGGAGGCTGGCCCTCAATGCACAACCGCAGAGTATGTGTGTGGGTTTGAGTGTCACACTACACGGGGCGAGCATGGGCATACTTGAGCGAGAGAATGGGTAAGTGTAAAAGAAGGGTGAGGATGGCTCTGGCTGTGCTGCGTGTGGCGCCTGGGCAGTAGTACTGCGGTCCCTGGGTCTCGGCTGTCCCTTCCTGGCTGGGGGTTGTGGGGGGTGGTGGGATAGGTAGCAGAGCCAGTCGGGAACCTGGCTCTGCGGACCCTGGCGCTCTGCTTCCCAACTACATTTCTCCGCATTCATCCACTTAGGTCTGCAAGGTGCGTCCTGCTGATGGAGGGACCGGGGATACTGGGAAGTGGTTCCGTCCCCCCCAAGTGGGATGCTCTGCAGTTTTAATTGCATTAGTCATACACACTTGTCCAGGAATCTGGGGGCTCCTTCCGGGGGGGCCAGTAGACGGAGCCTTCCCATTGATGGCTCTGTCTGCTGGACCCCCCGGAGAATTGGGTATCTCCCAAAGTTCCTCATACTTAGCTACATACACATACATTTAGGGCCGGGGGTGGGCTCTTTCACTGGGGCCTGGGCTGAGGCCAGTTGTGGCCTCGGCCACTGGCCCTGATGGAGCGATCACCACCCAGTTTTAACTGCAAAAAGACATTTAGGGCGAGGGGGGGCACTGTCCGGGGGACACACCGTCAGCCAGCGGTTGTGCTCCTGGAGGTGTCCCCCACCTTCAGTGCACTTTAGTTCCACACACTCACGTCCAAGCTGGGTTGCAGGGTTCTGGGGGACCTTTTTCTGCTGCCCTCTGCCTCCCCCGGGTTGGGGGGGTTGGTCGGGGCTCGGGAGGAGCTGCGGTCCCTGCCTGGGGCCACATGGACGGCAGGCCGGAGACCTACCCTCCCCACGAATGTTATCAAGCGAATGGTGTGGGTGCGAGAATGTATCTGAGAGCGCATTGGTTCACGTATGATTGACTAGTTTCTTGTGAGAGAGTCTATGGTGTGTGTGTGTGTTGATGTGATGATGTGTGTTGCACATGTGGGTGGGTGTATGCGTCTGTGTTTGTGTGAGTTGGTATGCGTGTGGTGCGGTTGAAGTGTGGGGGGTCCGGTTTTTCGCCCCCCCCCACCCTCCCGCATACACACCCTAAAGCAGAAACCTAACCTGTCCACCAACACAGCAACATCACACACATTTTGGATTAGCTAAATAAACCATTAAACCATAAATCAGGAAGAGTATATATATTCTATATATACTCTTCTTGTTAAAGCAAAGCTGTCCATCACAATGTGGCATTCAGCGTAATACATGCTGCTTGCTAAACTGCTGGACAGAACAAAAAAAAAAAAAAAAAAAAAAAAAACAGCTGTGGAGAGTAATACCTACAGTTACGGAAGTATTATTATATGCCGTCTTAAAAACTGCTTAATTTAAAGTAACTAAAAATGTTTATGTAAAAATATACTATTCCATTACACCTCGGTATCATCGGTACCACAGTTCGAAAGTCCCCTTTTTTATAATTAGTAAAAACAATGCCAAACGGAGTCGAGTAAGGTAAAAAAAAATCCTGTGGAATGTAGTGATGTAAAGGTGCCTTAAACTGTACGACAATAGGCGTAGACCTTAGTTATGGTCTGAAGCTTTACTTGTTGTGTACATTTCCTCTTTACGGTATGTATCAACAAGCGCGCGCGCGCGCACACACACACATATATAAATATATATAGTTTTAAAGACTTACAGAATCCAGCTATTCAACATGACTACACACAACTAGTCTTTTGTGTAGTATCTACTCTCGTTCTTATTTGCGCTGTAGTTGTGTCTGTAACGTTATTTAGGAAGCTAAATAACAGTTATATAAGCGCTTCTCAGGCGTCTACGCAGTTACAGGAGGAAACCTGCTGCGATGACTGCATTTCCTGTTGCTGTCTGTGGCACTTCCGAGTATTAGCCTAGAGATCATGCTAACGCTTCGTTTATTAGCTGCTTGTCGAGTCCACTAATCACTACACACCTTATTCGTGTACCTGTTGCAAATTATTGGCCGTGTTCACGCACTTAATTTAATCTGACGGACTTTCCATCGGCACTTTATGACCACACGGCGCCTCCTCTGCTAAAAACAAAGGCGCTAGTCACGGCTGCTAGTTAGCAGCTGAAGTCAGCTAGCTGGTTAGCCTTTCATGTGCGTGTACGGCAACAATGAGTAGCCGACGGAGCCTGCGGCTGCTGGTGAAGCAACTGGGCCCGTTCATGGTGCATTGTTTTGCCGTTTCTCTCCTCTTTCATCCCGCGGACGCCTGCGCTGCCGCGGCAGAGGAGGCGGGAGGAAGCAGCACCGACACCATGATACTGTGCAGGGCGTGCGGACACGAGGTGGCTGTCGGGACGGACATCCACTTCGTCCCCAGCCGACTGGCGCTCTCCAGTCGCAACGACACGCTGGTCGGAGGCCGAAGGGTTAACGTCCAGCTTTTCGAAAACCCGCACGGGCACCGGTTCGAGGTCATTACGTTTAGAAAAGCGGACGTTAGCCAGCACTGGCCGGCTGATAAGCACTTCTCCTGGTTCCCGGGGTTCTCCTGGACCGTGGCCACGTGTCCTCGGTGTAAAACTCATTTAGGTGGGTACGAATGTGGCGCTAAAGAGAATAAGTACGTTACCTAAACAGGGTCCGGTCCACGCAAACATCAGGCAGCACGTGAAATTTATAGATCAGCTGTAGACCAGTACAGTTTTGCTGTGTTTAGAGAAAGTTCGTTCTGGGACCTGTACATAAAATTATGTAAGATTCATAGAGAAACCTTATGAGTCACATTGAGAACAAATCAAACAGACAGATTTAATGTGGCACTGAGTCACATTGTCCAGAGAAACCAGTAAGTATTTCCAAAGTGTGGAGCTTGAAAGAGAGCATCTACTAGCGTGAGGTGCTGAATTAAGCTTGTTGCTGTGACTGATAAACGTTTTGTTGGTCCTAACCTTCCGACAGGTTGGGCCTTCCAGCCCAGCGAGTGGCCAGACACCATCACAAAGACCAAATTTGAAGAGTCTGCACACACCTTCCTGGCTTTAATCACCCATCGACTACTAAGAGAAGACTTTGCTTCAAGCTTGCTAATGACTCCACAATCCTTCAGGAGCTAAATAGATATGATGTATAATCCACCCAGGTGCCTTTAGCTGCTGCCTACATTTATTTTGACAAATTTCTACTGCTCCCACTAGTTTGAAGAATCCCACACAAGTATACACAGTAAGTTTTATTATCGTAACAAAGCAAGTTGTACACCTCAAATTTAAAACAGTTTTCCCCCCAGCAGAAAAGGAAAGGGTGATTAATGTAAGTTCTACGAGATAACACGTTTTGTTTTACCCATGAAGCAGTGGGGGCCAAAATTTACAAGCTTGTTTTTTTTTTCCATTTTGTCCTTTATTAAAAATGTCATTTCAAATCTCATGGATATCTGTAAAACAATACAATGAAACAAAAAAAAAGTCCCATAGAAATGGTGTCAAAATAACCACTCTTCCCAATAACCAAACATACTCCTGCCCCTCCCCAGCTTACCCCACCCACTAAACATTACAAGTCAAAGGAATGAGCTGGTACTTGTTAACCACAGGGGGGGAAAATGTGTTTTTAGGGATCAACGCACCAAATGAAAAATATGGAGGAAAAAAAAAAATTGAGGTCTGCTAGTGCTAGGTCACTACACCATGGCTTTAGTCAATTTACCACACAAACCTTTAACAGGAGGAATTCTGTGTGAATTGTCTTCAAATTCTACTCAGGATGCAGTGCTGGTTCTATTTTTATACTTTTATTATTATTTTTTAAATGACTTCAGGGATGGTACTCACAATTCAGGGCAAAGTGCCATTGGCCTAAGATGAGTCAAAGGAGAACATAACATGGCACCATCAGGTGAAGAGGCTTCAGAATGGAAAACGAAGCACACATGGGTAAAAAACAAACAAAAAAAAATTAAAAAATAAAACCTTTGCTCCCGAACATGAGTGGAAAAAACAAACAGGGAAAAGAAGGTTGAGGATCTGGGTAGATATTATTTTAGTCGTCTTCTCCTTCGTCATCCTGAAAGAGCAACAGTAAGTTCAGCTATGTTGTCTGAAACAAACTTCTAGCACCACATGGCCACTGAATTATTACTTTACCTCTCCATCTTCTCCATCATCCTCTTCATCTTCTTCTCCATCTTCATCACCCTCTTCATCAATGTCCTCCAGACCCTCCTCATCTTCTTCATCATCCTCACCTTCACCTTCTTCATCATCCATGTCAGGAACCTGTAGATGGTCAGTCAGTAAACTTGAGTCAGTTATATCAAAATACAATACACCTACCCCCCTCATTCACAAAACAGCAACATCTGAGAAGCACTAGATGAGTGGCAACTATAGAAAAGGCTACAGAGTCACCAAATGCTGTAAACATACCAGGTAGTACTGCAGAGGGTTTGGCCAGATGTCATCCTTGATGACCTCTCCAAGCTCATCAGCACCTGCATCAGCATGATCAGTGAACCAGGTGAAGAAGCTTTCTGGCTCTTCATGTTGCCTCTTCCTTCCCGCTTTGTTCTGTGTCTGGCTTGAACGCTTGGTCAGGTCCTACAAATATAAGGAATTAAATGTTAGAATTTAAGTTAGAGGACGTTTCTGTGACCACTGCATCTTAGGAATGGAAACAGCTGTGGTAAACAAAAAAACAAAAAAACAAAAAACAATACCTCACTTTAACAACCAATCACTGTGATACGCCTACCTTTCCTGACTTCCATTTGATTTCTGTTGACTTTGAAGACGGGTCACCACTCTCATTCAGGTGGAACTCTTTGGAAAGTACTTTGTTTTCGAAGTATGGATTTTCATCAAAATACTAGAAGACAGGAGGCACCTGGGTAAGATGATGTAAAACAACTAGCACCTACATGTTTATTTGTGCAACCTACCAATACTTACAAAATCTATTCTGTAGCCTGACTTGATGTCTTCAAACTCTGTCACCTCCACTCGGCTCAGGTAATGAAGTGCCTCTTCATCTTCCTCCCCCAGTAAAGCAGATACTGTGGTAAATGATACAACTTAGCATTAGTCACTGTTTAAAACATTTAGGCAATAACAACTGTGATGTCTTGCTCACCTTGTGGATGGTTGACAAATGTGGTGACCCAAAAGTTGGGGATTTTGGCGATCAGTTCTGACCTCTTCTGAAAGAATGGCTGACGGAGTTTGTTGTATTTCTGTTCTACTTTGAGGATCTCCTCACTTGCTTGCTCATTCAACCTGAAGCATAAAAACATGTAGTTAGTTATGTGCAACAACAGGGGGATCAAGGAGGGATATTCATTGATGAAAATTTTCATTACCTGTCAATTTCATTTTGAACTTCATCAATGTGTTCAATAGCTTCCTGTTGCTCTTTTTCTGCACAAGAGAAATATAACATTTATAATATAAATTGGAATACAATTACAGTTCAACAATCCACGCTAAAAAATGTTTTCCTCTTGCCCAAAGATAAACATATAAACCAGAGCGCGAGTTCTGTTTTTTGTTTTCTTCATTGCATCGAAGTTGAACACAACGAAACTATTGCGTTGAAAAAGAAGGCTGTTTTCTGATTGCAATTGTTTTGAATGTACGTGAAACGTCCTGTTATTTAAGAAAATGCGTTTATCTGTCGGACCTGAAGCAGGACTCCCCCTGAGGTTACAGCGATGTGCGCGGCCAATAGCGGCAGCTCCACAGGCGCAGACACTCGCCGTTTCCTGCCGGCTGGCACCGACAAGGCCGCGTGGTTTAAATGTAGGACATCTAACTGCACACTGAGCCGCGATAACGTGAGACACAGCGGCAGCACAGACGCCAGAATACAGCCTGTAATACCCAGAGCGCTGCTCACACGGCATCCGGTGGACGAGAACACAAGACATAGCCCGTGTAACTGATCGTGGGTCGATTTAAATGCACCTTGAGCAACAAAACATAACGTCGTCAGCTAGCGTTAGATAACACTACAACCACAACACTAGTCGGCTAACTGCTAATGCACAAATACAAAGGGTACGTTTTGTAAGCATTCGGTGCAGTTTATATACATTTAATGTGAACGCTACAATTTAATGCCATTTTAAATCATCGAACTGAAAAATGATTCCCCAACATCGCACAAGGCACCCAGTCACAAGCTATCGACATCATCTGGCCACGCTGGTGATGCTAGATGAGCTAGCTAACATGGCCTCTCAGCACCGGTGTGAAGTGAACAACAGCAGGCTGTCTAGCGGCACGCTAGCCGCGCTAGCGGCTAGCAGAAATGTGAACACACGCAGCAACATCTGCGGCCACAAACAAAGAACGGACGCGCGAGATAAACTAAATACAAGCAACACACACATCGATTATTAACAATATTGCACCCAGTCGCATTGTAAATTAATGTTTGAGAAGAAAGTGAAAATGGCGGTGAACAGGAGGCCGCCATTCCTCTTACCGGAGGTTTCGTCCGCTCCGTCATGGTTCGAGTTCAGCTCCTTTTTACTCACTTTTGCCGCCGAGGCAGACATGTTTTCGCAAGCTGGGGTAACTTACAGTCGTCCGAGAGAATAAGTGGTAGCTCGAAATCTGGCTTCTCCCTGGACAGGAGAACGTTAATTCGGCGTAAAGTTCAGCGTGCAGAAGCCAACAACGTGCTGCTTTCCACACAATGTAGCTGCCGAGGAGCGAGGAAGTCACAGCAAGCTCCGCTCACGCGCTCCTTTCATTACGAACGCGCCTCGCCGAATGGAGCCGAGGCGAGCTCCGCCTCTCAAAGTAGGTCTCCCTGCTCGGCTGCAATGTGTCCGTTTACTGGCGCTGCCTCTGCCAAAATCACCCCACAATGAATAAAACCTCAAATTACTGTACTGTTTGCATCATATGCAGTTCACAAAATTATTGTGGACCAATCTTTCATGTTTATTGGTGTCAGGCCAAAGCTGCAGTTGGACCGAGTCGCACTTGCGCACTTCAGAACAAACGCTGTGTCGGAGCGGGAGCTTCGTTCTGCAGCTCGCTGCTAATTATTTAGCCCGATTAACGATAAACAAGCCTTTAGTTGAGGTCGTAGCAGGTTTTTAAAAACACTGATTTAGCTAAAATAACACCGAACGAATGTTACACAACTCATGTTAAGTTAGTGTAAGGCTTATTAATTCTATTATTTCTCGGGCCATTTGACAATATTCAAGTTTGAAGCGACATTACTATGATTGATAATTTATTAAGAAAACAGGTGTTATTTATTCATAGCACGTAGCTAGAGTTAGTGACGCTCTGTTCTGTTGGAGGACGTCAGTTGAACCATTGTCAGTAACCTCAGTCATCACTGGGTCACGGTGTTGTAGGTGAACACGGTCAAATACAGAAACTGGGTCTGTCCAGTAGCTTGGACACATCTTTGTCATGGAGCTACGGACGGCGTCCACGACCGGCTAGGTACAAACAGTTGTGGCTCACACATTATTGACGAGCCTTGAGCAGGTCCCCACGTTCATTCATGCCCAAATGTTCGTTTGTGACTAGATTAAAACATCACTTCACGTCTGTTTGTACTGATGCTGAGGGTCAGTGTAAGCAGGTGTGTTAGCTTAAGTGCTGCTCCACGTAGCTAATGTGAGCCTGAAGCTAATTGTATTGAAATGATATAATATGTGGTTTTAGCTATTTACAACCAATTCTGTTGTGTCCAGTAACATATTTTCTACTGTGAGACATAGATGTTTTTTATTAAGAGATTTTACAAACTCATTGAATGTAGCTATGACCTCTGATGACCGTCCTGACACCGTATGACATCATAGGATGAACAGATGCCTGATTGCAAGATCATTAGTTCCTCTGTAATACTAACTTTATCATCATTGTAAATGAGCACTAACTGCTTAACATCTCAGCAAAGGTGCTAGTTAATAAAGGGCTGGAATAAACAAAGCAGTTTAGCTAAAAGCTGGAAGACAGAGAAGCGTGAAAGTGTTTTTGTCCGAGACAAGTGAGGAATCACAGGATTTTAGCTGTGTCTTTCATTGTAAACGTGTCATAATTACTTGAAATCGATGCCTTATCTGCTTCAGGGCCAGTCTACAATGCACCACACAGCAAGCCTTGCGAGCATCTTCCTACGGCCGCTGCATCACTGCTCTCCTGCATACTTCCCTTCCTCCTGGATGCTGTTGCAGCAGCGACCAGTGTGGCTACTGATGTCTCCTGAGCGACGCACAGGGCTTCGCCCTGTCCCACAGAGAGCAGCAGAAGCTCTGCATTGGTCTTTTGGCTGGTGACAGCATATGGACATGTGGTCCTGCAGCGGCCAATGCCGAGCCCAGAGCAGGAAACCAGCACCGTGAGAGCAGCAGCAGCACTGGGGAGGAAGTCTGCCTTCGCCCTGCAGAAGGAAACATAAGAGAGAGGGAGGGAGGGAGGGAGGGAGAGAGAGAGACGGAGAGAGGAGGATTTGGTTACAGAGCGGAGGATCAGGATGCAGTGGGATGGGGATGCTGCGGAGGAAACTGCAGGCACGCAAAAACAAACAGAAGAACTAGCTGTGTGATCCAGGTCTCAAGATGTAGGAGCTGCATCAGAAGAGCCTTCAGTCAGAGTGTGTGTGTGTGTGTGTGTGTGTGTGTGTGTGTGTGTGTGTGTGTGTGTGTGTGTGTGTGTGTGTGTGTGTGTGTGAGCCCAGCGTAGCATCAGGAGACTTGTTGTGTTTCAAGGATAGTGAAGGTGCATAGGTGCAACCTGAGACGTCCCCTCTGCCTCCACACAGGATGATACATTAGTCCTCATTCAGCACGGAGTGACAGCATCCACCTGAGGTTAGTGAATTGCAAAGTCATGATGTGATTGTGTTCTTCTGTCCCACATCTTTCTTTGCTTCTGTTTTGGTTCATTATGGAAATGAGTTGCCTGCGTCTCTGTCAATTCAGATTTCTGATCCTCCGACACTTGTTAAACTGTGACTGTGTTATTTGCTCGTCAGTGAGCTGTCAGGGGAACGGCCTGGTGACGAAGTTTAGCCTGTTGTCTCTTGTTATCCAGGATCAGGATGTTGTCCACAGCTCAGCAGATGCTGCAGGACAGTCGCTCCAAGATCGAGCTGATCCGACTGCAGATTATCAAAGTCACCCAGGCTGGAAGCAGCAGCGTTATTAGTGATGATGGCAGCAACAGCCGCAACAGCGCCACTCATAAAGGTCAGACCTCTGGACCGTGAATCGGGCAGTTAAGTACACATATGGTAGCACGACCTTTTGGGTTTCATCATACAAGAAATGAGGATTTTCATCAGTATCTGTGCTTCTTTTATGTGAACGAGTTTGATAGCGACATGAAATCATCAAATGCTGTCTTTCACCACAAGCAACTGCAGCATCAACACATCCTTTACACCACTCACGAGTCTGGTTTCCAGAAGAGTAAAAAGGTTGCTCCGACCAGAAATCCCTCCAAAACCAGAGGTTAACTAGATAACAACATTAATTCCTCAGAATTATCTGATGAACTTTCAAATTGGCTTCCTGTGAAAGCTTTGGATTTGATAATGTCAAGATCAGAGATACTGATCAACAAATGAGGATTTCAATTAATTTCATTTCTACAATATTAGTGCTCATATCGAAAACCTGCATTGGTTGAAGCGTGTTTCCTGCCAACTGTCGTCTTCGTGGGTGTTTGTGTAGAATCAGAAGTGGAAAATGAAACCACTCTCACAGCATCAGAAGAGAACAGTAAATGCGACACATGAGTTTAGAGTGATTCGTTAAATGACTTAATAATATAAGACAAGTCACTGTATAGTCTCACCGGCCTCTTCACCTACTTTTCTACCCTCAAAGAATCAAATCCATCCTCACTCTGACAGGACATTGATTTCGCTTTTGTTTTGAGCCATTTCACTGCAGCTAAATGTGAAAACATGGATGTTTGATACGGAGTTAACGAGATGTGAACGTATTCTTATCTCACCATTCAAAAGTGTCATACTTTCTATATAAGTGTCAGCTAAATGCCAGGAACCTCAAACGTGTAATGCAGCGAAAAGGACTTTGTTCCAGGGGTTTCTCCTGTCGCTGTCAGTCCCATGGACGCTCATTTGGCAGAACTGCAGCACTACATGCAGAGGGAGACGGACGCCCTGGTGCTGGCTGAAGATGTGGTGAAGCAGCTGGAGGAGATCCCAACGCTGGACCACAAGGCCCTGGCTGAGGTGGGGCTCGGACATGTTTTCATCTGAAAGTGGATGATGTTCAGTTAAGGAAGACTTCAGATTTTGAAGTGTAGAATTATTTCACTCTTTTCTGACTCTTTCTGTCCCACGTTGTCAGACATAACACAGTGTCTCCGCTCCGTCCAGGCTCAGTCCCGTGTGCAGGAGTCGTCCCAGAAGCTGGACCTTCTGCGGCTGTCGCTGGAGAAATGTTTAAAGGAAAAGAAGCAGGAGTGCCTGCAGCCGCCCTCAGAGGCGACGCTGTGTCCTCACAGTCCCCCCTCTGAGCGCCCCGTGTCGGCCAGCTCTGCCTCCGTCTTCTCCATCAGACCCGCCTCCTTAACTGGTATCAACACAACACTGCCGTACGATCGGGTTATCCACGTGTTTAGACACAGACACAGCTTCTAATGGAAACACAACAAATGGTAGATCACATGACATTTTATTTAAATAGGTCTTTTAGAATTAATTGATTTATTGTAATTAGTGGCACATAAAATTCCTGCTGCTGTGCGGTTAATATATGTATTTATGGACCGACCTAATACTCAGCCCCGAGTCTGAACATGATTCACCATGTGCTGACCTCTGGCAGTGGATGATCACAACATGTAATCTGCTGGTTCTGGATGGTTCAGTTATAAGCTGGACTCTAACTGCATGAGGAATAAAAGAGACAAAAAAGCCCTTTGATGATGTAACACGGAGACAAATCCTGGAGTTGCTCTGTTGGCAGTGAGTAATGAGAGCGAGCCTCAGAGCAATGAAAACACTGGAGGCGATTTTCTGCTCTACAGCTGCTGACGCTACAGTGAAATGGAGAAAATGAGGATGTAAAAGCTCCTCGTTCAACTTCAGACAGGACTGATTAGTGGCTTGATTCCAAAGATTTATTCATGCTGACGAACGAAGGATTTCCAGTGTGGTCCTAAGTGAGGGGAACATCCTGGGCTTAAAGCGTGTCCATGTACATGAGGAGAAGACGATTGTGTTGAATTATGTGTTGTCTTTTCAGGCAAACTTGAAGTTCGACTTCTTGGATGTGAGGATTTACTGAATCCTCCGGGGCAGAAAAACCATGAAAACGATCCCACGGATGCTGCTCACACGAAGGACGAACCCTCTGGTACGAGGACACGTTCCAGCTCAGTGTCTTCCAGTTTGAACCTGACATCAGATATTATTTATCGCTATAAAGCTTAATGTGAAGGGTCACTGACCTCACATCCACACGATCTCTCAGAATCGCATCATTTCATCTGGTATCTGACCACATACACATCTCATACAGCTGTAACTGGTGCTAAAGCTTCATAAGACGCCAATTCATGAAGTTGCTGCTATAGGACCAGAACGAACAGCATATTTAAATGGCGATTTAGTCCAAATGTTGTAGCTGACACAGTCTAGACAGGTCCTTGTCACTGGCTGCGTTCACTGCCCCCCCGCAGCAGCAGCAGCAGCAGCAGCAGAGATCAGCGCGGTGCTCAGGCTGGACGGCAGAGTGGTCGGCCTGACGCGGTGGGCGGCCGCCAGCAGGCTGAGCTGGGATCAGACATTTAGCGTCCAGCTGGAACGGGTGAGTGACTGCGCTCGCTCTGCTGTACATGCACCATGACACGTCACACAGCCTGGAGACGTCCTTCTGATGCTGCTGCGTCCTACAACAACACATGCTTAGAGCCTCCCTGCTGCAGCAGTGTTTCCTCATTCTGGTCTAAAAACCCAGGAGGACTTGGAGCGGTGCTTCCTGTGCATGCGCTTTCCTTCCTGTCCGTCTCACACGATTAATGTGGAGAAAAAACGCTTCGGCAGCTTAAAGGCGGTCATGCAGATGCTGACGCGATGCTGGAAGCTGTCGTCAGAGGGCGAGATGTTTGTTGAAATGCAGCTGTGTGAGGGTTCAGATCAAACACCATCACATTGAAATGAGATGCTTTTACTCTTGGTGCCTTTGTCTGTTTTAGAGGGAAAACGCTCTCTAGGTTTATTGTTGTAGTTCTGCGTGTGCTCAGCAGGTGTCGCCCCAATGCTTCTCCATATGTGTTGATCCATCAGGCAGGAAGCCCCCGAATGCATCCTCACTCATTCATCAAGACTTTAGTGAGTTCCAGCTTCAGAGAGAGTGAGGAATCTACTGATCTGGTTTCAGATGAAGCTGTGATGTTCCTGAGATTATAGCAAAACATTTTTATGTAGGTTTATGTGTAAAGCACTGACATTAAATTAGGTTCTGGGCACTTTATATCTATAAACTCACACTGAGACTCACAAAAAGCCAGCAAGTTCTGTGATGAGTTCACTGTCTTGGCCTATTTTAGGACTTAGCAGCAGCAGCAGCAGAATTCTGAATGAGCTGATGGTGTTGTACTTTGTCAGGAAACCTAAAAAAAGACCAGACTAGTAAAAGCATGGCTCAGTCTGAACCTTGACGTCCTCCAGGAACAGTCGGATTGTGTTCAGGCTCTGACTCGGTCTCCAGAGCAGGTTGCTGTCATTCCATGGTTTCAGACTATAAAGAGCTTTAAGGAGCAGAGCAGAACACAGAGCTGTACTCGCAGCAGCTATCACACGTGTAACATGTGAACTACGGCTGCAACAGTAGATGGAGCTCAGCACAAAGCTAAGAACGACTTTCTCCTGTGTCTAACTGTTGACAGTCCCGTGAGCTGGAGGTTGGTGTCTTCTGCCGGGACCACAGCTCTATGTGTGCGGTCAGGTTCCTGCGACTGGAGGAGATGATGGACCGCCCGAACCAGGAGCAGAGGTTCAGCCTAGAGCCTCAGGGCC
This sequence comes from Betta splendens, assembly GCF_900634795.4. NCBI lineage: Eukaryota > Metazoa > Chordata > Actinopteri > Anabantiformes > Osphronemidae > Betta > Betta splendens. The sequence goes on along the minus strand of NC_040889.2, from coordinate 29,416,053 downwards.
GCCTCCATGCCAAGGTGCACACATGCAGTGTCAGTCACAGCCACGGTCACATCACACCACAGCCAAACGTCCTGCATGGTTACATGAATGATAGTGAACAGATCCCGCGGTCACTTAACTGCAGAAACACAAATCAGTGCCCATAAAAATCTCATTTTACAGCTCAGATTCGTGGACACGTTGATTGAGCGGCAGCCGAAACTCAGACGTCAGCGCTGCATCTTCACTAAAGAGAGAGGTAGCGTGGGCAGGTCGGGGCCGGCGGCTTCAGGCTGTTCAGCCTGTGGCGGTGCCAAAAGCGCGTCCCTGTGTGTTTCCTCAGGGAAGAACTTCCTCCGAGCCGCGCAGATGAACATGAACTTCGCCACGTGGGGCCACCTGATGATGAGCGTCCTCCCTCGCTACAGCACCTTCAGCACCTTCAGCTCGTCTCTGTCCTCAGCGCCCGACGACACCTCGCATCCAAAAAGCTCGGGCCCTCGCGCCACCACTGCACTGCCAACGTCAGGAATGATCTGAGCCTCATAAGCTGCGATTCGTGGCGGCTGCAACTCAACCCTGTTGTCTGTCTCTGTACGTCTGCAGTGAAGCTCCAGTTATCACACTCAGCATCAGTGTGGATCATTCCTGTCCCACAAGCCCAGAGCCCGGACACCAGCCTCCAGCTGGCAGATCGCCCTCTGTGCCAGCGCTGCAGGAACATGTGGTAAACTATGACTGATGACGATGATGAAGTCACATGCAGTAAAAAAGACTGAGTTGGCCACGAAACGTAAAGTGAGATTGTGGCCTTGTTTGGTAAACACATGTTTACCACATGTGTAGGTTAACGTCATAACGTCTCTATCTGCTTCTGTGCACTTTGTTCTGCTACACAGAAAAACACACCCCAGGTGATCAGAACTGAAGTCTAACTTACGTTGTGTTTATTCACAGTCATCGATCAACAGCACCGGAGGAAGTCAGGACCAAAAGTAAACGCACACACAAGCATCCAGATGCCACCTTCATGTCACAGGAAGGAAAGACAGCTGTTTTCTTTGTTTCAGGATGCACATGGAGGACTTCAAATATCTTGCTGTTCTGGGCAGAGGACACTTTGGGAAGGTAACACTTCACTTGACCTTCATCTTGTGTTCGTCCTCAGTTGATGCGTGTTAATGTTTGGGTGTAGGTTCTGCTGGCTGAGTTCAGACAGACGGGGAAACTGTACGCCATCAAAGCCTTGAAGAAGACGGACATCGTGTCCCGTGATGAAGTAGACAGGTGGGTTCAACCTGGAGCCTCTACATCCTTGGCTCAAGGGCAAACAAGGCCTCGCTAAGTCAGTCCTACGTCTTCCTGCAGCCTCATGAGTGAGAAGAGGATCTTTGAGATGATCAATGCCTCACGCCATCCTTTCCTGGTCAACCTCCACGGCTGCTTCCAGACCAGCGAGCACGTCTGCTTCGTCATGGAGTATTTACCAGGAGGCGACCTCATGATCCACATCCACAACGACGCCTTCAGCGAGGCCCAGACCAGGTCGCTGGCAGACTGGACAGAAGATGGCCTGCATGTGAGGGGGGCACTGTGTGAACATGTTTGCTGTGTTCCCAGGTTTTACTCGGCGTGTGTCCTGCTGGGTTTAGAGTTCCTGCATCTCAACAGGATCATCTATCGGTAAGGCCACGCCGGCCGGCGCAGCGGCAGCTCCTGCGCCCCGGCCTTAGTGCGATCACACTGTGCTGTCGTCTGCAGGGACCTCAAGCTGGACAACCTGCTAATGGACGCAGACGGCTTCGTGAAAATCACAGACTTTGGCCTCTGTAAAGAAGGTGAATTGACACTTCTTCTTCAAAGTAACCAGCAGCATTCACACCGCGCTGGTTTGCGGCGGTCTAATCTGCCTGTGGCGATGCCACCTTGTCGGCAGGGATGGGTCATGGAGACCACACGTCCACCTTCTGCGGCACTCCTGAGTTTCTGGCTCCAGAGGTCCTGACAGACGACACCTACACCCGAGCAGTGGACTGGTGGGGGATGGGCGTCCTCATCTACGAGATGCTCGTGGGAGAGGTTGGAACACGTGAACAGTGTGTGTTTGGGCTGTGGGAGGAGGTTTGAATCTTCAACGCTGCCTCTTTCCTCTAGTCTCCTTTTCCGGGTGAGGATGAGGAGGAGGTGTTTGACAGCATCGTCAACGATGACGTGCAGTACCCAGCTTGTCTCCCTCCCGATGCCATCTGCATCATCCAGAAGGTAATGGCCTGTTCTGATCGCTGCCTCTTCTGAGCTCACAGGAACGAGAACCGTGCCGAACACATCTGGAATATTTGGCCGTGATCAAAACTTCCTGTTCCAAAGTGAAGATCAGCTCAATTGAGCTTTAGGCTTTTGACCGGACCTCATTCTCTAAAGCTCATGTTTTTTGTTCTTACTGTTTTGTTTTATTATTATACTTGTGTTCTTTTTCTTTTTGAACAGAGCTGCTGCAGTGCAATGATTCTTGGACCCTCAGATATTTTGTAGGGTTTAGTGACCTGCTGCGTTGCTCTCATTGTTGAGACCTCAGCTGGTCCAGTAACTTTATCGTGTGTCTGCAGCTGCTGAAGAAGAATCCTCTGAAAAGGCTCGGGTCTGGAGAGAAGGACGCAAACGAGGTGAAAGGGGAGAAATTCTTTGAGGTACGTTTTACGTTGAGGACCTTCTCATTAAAGGGTTCAAAGCTCTGAAGCTGTGCCACCACTGTGTTTATGATCAGGTCTGAGTGCAGGATTCACACAGTGAACCGCAAACAAGAACGGGAAGGAGCTTCTGTCTTACAGTATGTTGTCTTGCAGACCATCGACTGGGAAGCTCTGCTGGCCAAAAAGGTCCGACCCCCGTTCCTGCCGTCGATCAAAGAGTCCGTGGACGTCAGTAACTTCGACAGTGAGTTCACACAGCTGCAGCCGGTCCTGTCGCCTCCCTCCAAGCCCTGCAGCCTCTCTGCCGAGCAGCAGGACGCCTTCGCAGACTTCGACTTCTGCGCCCTGCACGGGTGAGACGATGTCAGGCAGAGGCAATTCTTCCTTTATGGAGTCCGAATAAAAACCTAAAACATCACACAGAATTAAACACCGGACGTCTGAGCAGTAACAGACAGAAGATAGATCCCAAACACGACGTTTCCCACGCTGGTCTCACAGTTCTGGACGAGGCGGCGGCTGCTCTCACCAGCATCCACTCGTCTTTTACTGGAGTCAGCCTGCTCCTGCTGTTACCTTTATTTACGGGGTCTGGTCAGCTGAACGTGACCAACAGGTAGAGCTAACGTCATAGCATCTACACACAGGATCCTTGAAGAGTGGACGAACAGATGCACTGTTGTTTCCTTTTTCTACGTTTTTACCCACATTCATGAAACTGATCTTTTCAATGTTGTCTAATATTTTATATACTATACAACCAACTATTAAAAAACTCAATGGTCGGAGCAGGATTAAAAAGATGCTTCAGATTTAACGATAATGATGCAGTTCACTACTGCATTAACTACTACTCTGTAGTTAATACCATAAAACAAGACTTGTATTAACTTAAACTACTTAATGGAGCTTTGACTCACGGTTCTGCTGTAAACCCAGAGGAGGATGCTCCAGGTTTGACATTGCGTTTGCGTGAGAAGTGGTCTATTCGCAGCCTCTTCAAGTGTCCTGTGTGACAGGTGGAGTTTGCTTGGTGGCCTTTGCTCATTGCATTGATTTGATACTCCTTGCGAGGTAACGTCTGTGCTGCCATTTCTATGCATCACTGTGACAGGCTTCCCCACTGCCTCGACCAAACAACCCCAATCTGGTTGAAAAAACATAATGACTCCAGAAGGGTTCCACGTCTTTGTCACATCATACCTCAGAAGAAACGTAACCTCCTCATGTTCACCCTCCTCCAATTGTTCCCTGTTACAGTAGAAGTGCATGGCACCGTGGTGATTTTGTGCACTAGACATCCTGTAATCGCTAGCAGTATAAATGAAGCCATAGAGACGCTAACATAGCCATAAAGTATCTGTTTCATTTAGCACGTGACATTCTGTAATACGATGAGAGAATAAGAGAGGAAGAGGGAAGCGTAAATCTGATGCTTCCTTCACATCGCTTCATAGTGTACGCGTAGAGTCACACTGACAGATTACGCATGTTACACTTGAAACTTGGCTTTAGAATAAATGCTGACACGGGCAGAGCTGGAGACTCACCACTCACGCTGAGGAGGCTGCTGGTGATGGCGTGATGTGGAGGAAGAGCAACAGAAATGCTTTGTACACAAATGGGTCCCAAACCCAATGGTCAGCTTCTGTTTTTTTTACCGATGTGTCCTTGAGCAAGACACTGAGCCGTCCACCTGCTCTGTAACCGATCGTCAGCTACATTAGTTGAATGTAACAACCAGCCGGTGTTGTTTTAGCCCTTTACGTTGATGCTGCTGAATGTTACACGCTACTCGTGTCAGTGCTGTAATCATGTATTAACGCGACCTGACGGGCAACGCCAGTCTATAATGAGCATATCAGCAGTGTCTAAGTCCTTGTTGTCAATAAATCCAAACCCAACTAACGCAGTGAAAAATGTTTGGCTCTGTTACAGTTCAACACATTTTAATCACTCATCATCATCATTAGTACGGGGGTCGTCGTGTCCTGAAGAAGAAAACACTGACCCTTTCATTTCCTGTCAAACGTCTGATGATTCTCCAAGTCAATTACTCCTGTTTAACTTTAAAACGTAGTGGCATTAAATTTGAGCTACGAGACGTTTGAGGCTGAGGTGAGGCGTCGTTTTTGTTTTCATGCATAAATGTTGCATTAGTGCTGAGTCACCGAGACAAGGTGAAGGCTATGCATCCTTCAAGCCTCATTCTGGCTTTGCTTGTGGTACATTTGCTCCCACATCACTGTCCTACAGATGCAGAAGAAGTCCCACAGGTTGCACAAGACTCCTCTGTCAAACGGGTTCTCCTCGTGTCCACAGTTCTTCAGGTACGAGATCCTGTGGCGCGCCATGAACTCCCAGGTGGTGCAGTTGATGGAGACTAGGTAGAGATGGCAGCCCAGCAGCACCACCACCACCACAGAGAAAACCCCCACGACGCCCAGCGCCGCCAGCAGGAACCCGTTCACTCGGAACCACAGGTCCCACGAGTCACTGGCTGAAATTCCAGACCTGAAACGTCAAAAGAGTGGTTGGTTACAATAAGCTCGACACGGTTCAGGATGTCGTCCCTAACTCAGCCAAGGGGAAAATGTTAGACAGCTGTTTCCTCCACTGTTTTAGCCCCATTTCTTCTACTGATTACGTTGTGCCTGTTAATCTAGAACTGTGTCACATTAGCTGGGTCATCATTTAAAGAGAAGCTGTTGACCTGATTTACTACAGATTAAAGAAATAAACAATATGTTGATATAAAGGTCAGTTCTGCCAAATCAAACACAGGCGTGTGGCTTGAAAGCTGGTGGGTGAACTTTGTCACCATTTTTAAAACTAGAGAAAAACTAGAAAACAAGTTCAGGGGGATGGATCCCCTGAAGTAGCTCAACATAGGTGGATCATTTTACAAAGATAAAGCAAAAGCAATAAAGAGATTAAAATGTCATGTTTTCTAACGTTTGAGCCTTAGACCTGTGGGATGTCAGAACTTTGACTGAAGAAGCAGGAGAAAACAATTTAGACTAAAGCCTCCTAATAAAGACCTGCCTGTATGATTTCATTAAGGAACAACCAACACAGACCAGCTGATGGGTCTGCGTTTACCAAATGTAAACAGAACAGTTCATCAATACACTGGTGTTCTGTATCATTAATTAGTGGTAGTCGTGTACTCAGACATTGTCCCCACGGTTAAACTGGTGATTATTCAGCAGATAATATGGTGTGTAGACACACAGAGCAATGTGAAGAGCCCACAGCAGAGCGAGCAGCTGCACCAGCAGGTAGACGACGAACCAGCGGTGGTTCCTCTCTCCCACACAGTTCTCGATCCAGGGGCAGTGGTGGTCGAAGCGACGAATGCAGCGTTTGCACGTCTGACAGTGCTTCGCTCTCATGGGCTGCTGCTTGAGACCGAGACAGAAGGAGAGAGGCAGAGATGGGGTTTATACTGGGAAACCCCCTTTAGGTGAACACCAGACCAGTAGCAGTCAGAACTACGTGAAACCACTACTGGTTTCTCTTAATGAATGGGATCATTGATCACCTGCAGCAGGCAGAACCCACAGCGCCGCAGCCGATGGGTTGAAGTCTGAGGAATCATCAGATCCTTCTCCTCATCTGACGTCTGGAGATCCTGCACGACAGACTTATGTGGGTTCATCTCGCTGAACTGCAAACACACTTTTTATGTGTCTTCTAAGTTTTGATAGTTCATCTTACCTCAACAGTGTCAGTGAGAACGAAGCCAGGGTCCATTAGAGAAACAGCAAAGTAAAACAGGACCGACAGCACGACCACGAGGAAGAACAGCACTGGCAGCAGCAGCTCACCTTGTTCTTCATACCTGCGCAGATCTGCACAGACACAGCAGAGGTCAGGGCCAAATCCCCTTCTCTGGGTGGGAGTCATTTATGTCTGGACACTCGTGTCAAATCTTTATTGTCAGACTTTGTAAAGTTCAAAACCCACTCAAAAGCATGTTAATAATTTCAAAAAAGAACTATTAGACTCAAATATATGAATACTGAATATATAAATCTACATAGATAACTTCAAATAAGCCCCATCATTAGAAGCTGCAGCATTTAAGAGGTGACTACATAATTTAAACGGTCTCGTGATGCAGTTGTAAGTTGTAAGAAATTCCTAAAGTGTATTAGAACAGACAGTAAAGAATAGAATATAAACACTAAACCAGAAAAACGGGAACAAACTGCGTCTAGGTGTAAAAAGTAAGTAACATTGCATTTTTAATAGCTGACGATGTTTGGGTGAACGTACCGGTGTCGTGCAGGAACAGTATGAGGGTCACGACCCACGTTAACAAAGTGTGTGAGGCCCGAACCAGAAACCCAGTCCTGAACATGTTCCGCACCATTTTACTGCATTTGATTTGCGCAACTGCTAACTGCTAGCTGAATGCTAACACGTCGATTTTTTTAAAATCGGACGTAAATTAAACTAATCTATACAACATCAATGACATCCTAAGCTTAAGGAGAAGTAAATTATGCATTTATCATGTCATCGTGCAGCTGACTACAGAAGTAAACGTGCAATATAGTGTTTTAATACTGTGCTGTTTTGCTTTTCCTGGTGCGTCAATTTGTGGACGTACGGAAGCCGCATAGGACAAAGTTCTCAAAAGTCAAACTACAACAAAGCAGCAAACCAAAGTGTTTCTGTGAAGAAGGATGAACATGAGAAAATTTATTTTTCAATGTTACTGGACTCGAGACACAAAGTTTTTTTTTTACTTTTAGCCAAATCCACTGCAAAGTGAAAGAACTGTAACTAATCTTATGGTGCAATTGGAACTTACAGTGTGTTAGACAGTGGTCACAGTGATCCTGGCTGAGTTGTTAAAAGTTTGTGATGTAGTGTTTGTGATCATCATATTCTATGATTCATATTCAGGCCAATTTGCTGTGTCCTTGTTCAAGGTTACAACAAAACAATGCATATTTAAAAGTTAAATCTCAGTTAAACTGTATCAGTTAATAAATCAACTGTATTGTGAGGAAGAATGTAATCGCCTGCTTTTGATCTCCCCTCAGCCCGAAACCAGTTTCTAGAAACCGAGACAACGTTTCGTAGAGAAGCTGACACGGTTCTGGGAATGTGTAAAGGTTTTTATACCCAAAGAAATTAATACTTCACTTAATTTGAGGAAACAATTTTAGGTGGACATAATAAACTGAAAGGTTGTTTTTGCAGTTTGAAGTATAAAGTCAGCTCTACTGGATCCGTGTGATTCTAGTTGACACAAAGCTTCAGGTCTGTAAACACACCAGAGTTGGTGCACATCCACACAAGCAGCTGGACTGTAGGCATCCGATTTCCTCCAACCAAACATAATGAAAAAGAATTTCTTGGAACCAGGTCCTCACAGAATAACAGGCCACCATAGATGTGACCACATGAAGCTGTTCCCAGCATTCAGCAGAGTCACAGGATGTTTACATGTAAGAAGTTAATTTGTTTCAAGCCAAATTGTTTTTCACAGAAAATCATTAAAAGCCTTGAGGCCACTGTTGAGTTCCTTTACTGCGTAACAAATAGTTTTACAGTAGAAGTTAATAAACAAACTGTTCATCTGCTGACAAATAAAACTGAAACGCTCTTTACACAGGATCAAACAGTCAGAGCTTCTTTGATGGTTCAGTTTTGCAGACGTTACAACACAGACACTAAACTAAACCTCCCATCTCAATGTGGGAGATCTGACATCACAGCTTTACCACCACCCAGAGCTTGTTCTATATAATCTGAAGGTTGAGTCTCCTTCAGTTTGAAGAGGCCACTTGGAAGGTGGTGAAACGTTTTTTACTGAAAAGAAAAAAAACAGTTGACGTGACTCAACCTTTAGACTATTCAACCTGGATGATGAGGACCTCCAGCGACTTGTTCTTTATAATTTTATTATCTCATTAGACTTTAACTGGGTCCAGTTTAACTCCACATGGAGACCAATGCACAGACCCACTGACACACCAGTTCTAGGACCTGTCTGCTTCACATGCGACTAACCGCACCAGCTGATCTCAGACCCGTTGCTAAATGAATCATGAAGAATGAAACAAGTCCACAACATTTCCAAGAATTGACATTTATTTGTGGTCCTTTAAAAACATTAAAACTCTTTATAGTTAAATATTAATACCTGGATAAAGGACATTCATTCAGAGGCCCTTCAGAATATGTTAAAGTGCATTATGTTGCTCATGTTTTTCACGACCTCGTCCTCTGAGCAGATGTGAAAACACTCTGTCCTAAACCTGAGGTGAACATTAAGACAGTTCTACTTCTATCAGAAAAAGGCAACTAGAGAACTGTCTCTCACACACACACACACACACACACACACACACACACACACACACACACACACACACACACACACACACACACACACACACACACACACACACACACACACACACACACTTTCTGAAACCAAGCTACAGAAGCGAGTCACAAGAGCAAACTCAACCTTGACAATTACATTTAGTGTTTGACAGCCAAGCGCTAAGACACAAGCAGCATCAACATTCAGATGACTCCCAACGCATTTTAACTAAACTTCTGCACCGTGTGAGGACAATTACATTGAACTGTATTCAACTTGTGATGTGCATCATACAACCAGCTGAGTATTAAAGGTCTTCGCCCAATAAAATAATAAATATAGGACGGAAATAAATAAACCATACAGTCATTTAGGAAATGTTCTAAGCCATCCATTCACAGGGTGAGAGCCCACATCCACATGTGCAAAACCTCCAATGTCTTCTACAGGCAGAAGAAAACTGCATAAAACGCTGATTAATGCTTAATCTGCAGGGTTCAAGTCCTGGTGATGCAAAAACTAACTGAAGTTTGCAGTTTCACACCAAGCAGCAACAAAACAATTTTGGTCCTTGATTTACATTCGATCACATCCCCTCAGTATAAATAGCAGCAGTCACACGGACAGACTGAGCTCACAGAGTCCAGATCCTCCACCTCAGCCTCCAACCTTCAGTGTCCCTTCTTAGATTTCGTCAGCTGACATTCACAGAATGAGAAGACTCCACGAACCCCGAGGGGCGTTAAAGCTCCCTGGGATTCCCTGTGGCAGTGGGGGTGGGGGGGTCAGTAGTGGTAACGTTAGGGGGTGGAGGAGCCTTAGAGTCAATAAGAGGACGGGTTTCAGCGCGATGTGACTCCCAGCTGCGTTTTCAGGTGCTCGTACACCACGTAGCTGATGCTGACGGCAGGGATGACTTTCAGAAAGTTGGGAGCCAGGCCTCTGTAGAGCCCCGCCGGGCCCTCGGTCTGCAAGATGTGCCTGAAGAGACCCGACATGGTGACCTGCTGGTTCCCCTGAGTTACAGCTGTGAAAGACGAAAATAAAAGAGGTGTAAACAAAACAAACATTACTGTATGTGAACAATACACACACCACATCCGACATAAATAAAAAACAAAGAACTGACACGCGACATTCAGAGCCGAACTCTCACCTTGTGCTTGCATGCGGGTTCGGATCAGAGCCAGAGGATAACTGGACAGTTGACCACAGGTGCTGGAGACTGTACCGCAGGCCAACAGGACCAACACACTGGGCTCAGAGCCGCTGGTGCCGTACTGCTGCAAGTAGCGGTTCTTCAGAGTCTGAGGAGGGGAACGATAAGACGTGAGATAGACACAAACATTGCTGAGCTTCTGTTCACAGTGAAACACTGCTCACCTCGTACACGGCCAGGTCGATGCCGGCGTAGGGAATGATGCCCAGCATGTTTGGGACGTAGCCTTTGTAAAATGCTCCAAGTCCTTCTCTCCTGAAAATCTGCTTTGCACAGTCTGAGATACCAGAGTACTGCCCGGTCGTCCTCAGAGCAAGCCGGGTTTTCAGAACCTGGAAACAGAGGAAAGACAACATCAGCGACCCTTAGAAATCACCTGGAAGCGAGTAATTTCAACGCCCACAGCCGACAGTCACCTCCATGGGGTAGATGGTACTCTGGGCGATCACTCCGGCCAGAGAACCTGCAACGAAGCGCTCCAAGATGGTCAGCGCCTCCTTGTCGGTGCCGATCAGACGTTTAATCTAGAGAAGCCAGTAGGAAACGAGTTAGTGGACATCAGGAAAAGCAGCCAGTAAACGAAGCCAGAGCCACGGTCCTACCTGCTCGTATGCCATGAACTTCAGAGCCGACTCGGGGGCGATTTTGATGACGTTGATGCCGTTGCCTCTCCACAGTGACCTTGTGCCGCCCTCTTTGATCATCTGCATCAATCCACTCATGATGCACATGTTGTTCGTTCGAGATCCATAAACCTGAAACAAGAATAGGATTCAGATCATGTCTGAGCTGGCAGAGATCCAACCAGTCAAGCTGGTGCAAGTTTCATTTAATTTGTTGGGAAAATATCCAAAGCGAATAATCTAAAAAGTCATCAGGGCTCAAAGTCGACACCTCTGACCCAAAGTCGACTTTCCACATATCAGCTGACGCACATCATGGTCATTGACACAGATCCATAATCTGAACAGTTAACCTTCGTCCCACTGAGGACTGAGGATTACGCAGTCGAGGGTGTGAAGGCTACGGGTACAAGTCATTGGCTCAGACAGTCCCTTACACACGTCTCTGGATCATTAACTCATTTATGACAGTTACACAACTTGGACTTGAGCAAATATTCAGGTATCGACTGGCACAGTCTGTGTCCCAGATATCAGGGTAGATAAGAGTCCTCGCCTGTCTCCTGACAGTGAGTCCCAGAATGCTCAGGGCCCCGAGACTCAAACCCTGCTGCAATAGATGAATAGAAGCTGGTTCAGGCATCTTACCTGCATCATGACTTTGAGTCTATCCAGGGGGGCGGTGCAGGTCCTGGAAACAGCTCCAGCAACGCCACCTGCAACCAGGTGCCTCCACCACATCCCAGTCTGCTTCTCCTCAACGGTGAACTCATCAGGCACCATCAGGTTTTCACCCACATCAAATATCTGCCAAAAACAACGGGCATAAATTTAGGAAACTAAATTGATTGGGAGGAAACAACAGACTACAATGTTTATTAACCTTTTATTCTCACCAGGTAAAATAGATAAAACTACAGCTTTGCTTAACACGTGACTATGGCTTGACAGTGTGTCATCATTCTCCTTTCCCACAGCAACGGTCAAACCATGCGGCTATGTGTCACCGAGCACCGGATTTTACAGCATTGCTCCGGATTATAATAGTATTCAGTCAATAATAGACACACAACACTACTTTGAAATGTGAGCTGTACACTTTTGTTCAGGTAGATGAAGGTCAGAGAACATGAGTCAGACAGTATAGATAGGTTTGTAGTGACACGGGTCAGGGGCAGAGTGGATGGATCCAATCTTGTACTTGTGGATCTCTGCCAACTCTGCTGACCTCGTAACAAAAGTTGCTTTATTATATTATTCTTCACATTTTGTATTGCTGAGCTACATAAAAATTCCAAGGAACTATTTATTTAATAGTTAGGCCCAGTTACATAACCGTGGTCATAAAACCTATTGCTCTGCCCTAATTAGCAGGATTCAGGAGTCTCCTCCTGGTTTGTGGAAAGTTCCAGGGTCGAGCACCGGCTCTGCTGTGGAACAGAAACGAACACCAAACGCTTCATTTTCTGCATCCTGAAAGGATCCGGCAGGTTTACGTTTCATTAGCAGCCAGGCGGCCCTTCGTGGGCCTCCTGTCTGGGGCAGCTCTAGGTCTATTCCTGGCCCTGGGTCAGAATCCTAAGTGTAATGTGCCAATCTGCATCTGCTGGGCTCATTAGCTGAAAGGGCATGGATATAACTCCTCACACCAGATCACGCTGTCCTCCTGCGGGAGCTGTGCTACATTACTTCAGCCTCCACCTGCCCTGGATGACCGCTGCTCTCCCTTTACGTAACAGTCAGACAAACTGTCTAATCCTTCCAGTATAATCCCTCTACAACGGGAACAATTCCTTTCACAGCCTAATAGGGCTTAATTGCTGACGCATGGGCTGTGATGAAGCCTTTCAGGGAAAATCAAAGTTGAAGACCCACGCAGACGTTACATTATACACTGTTCTTTACTGTAAAACAGTGAAACAAAGACGAATGATTCACAGTTTGCCTATGAATACAGAACTGACCGTGGAGTGTTTCCAGTACAGGATGATCTCAGGAATGTTCTCTGTCTTTTCCACCATCGGATAATTGCTCCAGTCGCTGCTGCTGATTGTTATCATTCCATTTTTATCCATGCTATAAAAAGACAAAGCACACGACTTAGAGCTGCACCTCAATCAAAAAAAGTGCCAGACTTTAGCGAAGTAAGGAACTTACCTTTTAAGGGCTTTCTCTGCATGTTGCAGAGAGATATGCACACCAAGGTCATGAAGAGACTGCACCAGCTCTTTGGGACCAACACAGCCTAAAAAGGAAGAGACACAATGTAAGAACAGGTCTCTGTGATAGCTGTATTGCTGACAAAGCAAAAGATGAAGTCAAAGAGGGTCTCACAGCTGGGTCCTAAGTCTCATACCTGCATTCTTCTTGTCGAGACTTTTCACCACAAGCTTCAGGTCTTTCTCATAGTCCTGGAGATAATGAACAAACTCCTCAAACTCCAGCTGGACATCAGAGTCATGTTCTTCCCTTTGTAAGGTTTTCTGAAAAGGCAAGAAAAAAAGTCATGCCAATGAAGGTTAGATAAAGGTTTTCAAAGCTATAAGTTTATTAGCACAAAGCTACAAATACAATGCGTTTTTTTCCCAGTGTCTACACAGGAAGAACTCCTGGTTGTGGGACAAGATGACTTGCTGCGGTGGTATGCAGATGAGTCATCTTCATAGATGCACAAAGACACTTAAAACTGTACAGTTACGATCCAAGAATGAGCGCAACTGTACAGAATTTGACGTGTCCTGACCCGTGTTGTACCTGCAGGACAGGCTCATGACCCACTTGCCAACCACAGCACCCTTTGAATTCTTGAATTGCTTGCATCTCCTCTATTGGGCAGTAACTCCTCACACTGGCTGACCTGCCAAGTGCTTTAATCTCACCTAAGCTCAAACCTCCTGAGCTAAAACTAGACGAGGACACTGGCACACTAACGGGCCAGCCCTGATACACGACCCGGTGTCCACAGACATATGACTGCAACGAAACACCTCAGAACACTGCAGCCTACAACCACGCACACAAGTGCATGACAGTGACTTGCAGCAGGGTCACCCAGGCCAAGAATTCACAACACGGAACCTCTGCAGGGGTTCGCGTCACTGCTCCTTTCACTGGAAATGTGAAAACAAAGTCAGAAACCAGTAAAGCATTTCAGGTGTTCTTACATCTGACCTTGCCTCAAGTACCAACCAATACCAACAAATGAGATCACTTCAAAACCAGGTGTGATTCATCAGTTTGTGAGAAAAAAGTCAAGCATTAAAAAACCTGATGACGAGCAGCAGTAAAGGACAATGTGTGTTTATATGACATTAAAGAATGTGAACTTACATAATTACCAGGGGCGTTGAGCCAATTAAGGCTTGTGTTCTACACAATGATTTGAGGGAGAGCTCTAGAACATGCAATACAATAAATATGATTTTTACCATTTGCAGATTGCACACCTAATTTTACGCATAAAACAAAATTTGAATTTTAGTCTTTTTAGTCATTTTATTTCACAAGTTTAAAAATCAGCTTTCACCACAGACATAAAAACCCTCTACAGCGCAAATAGCAGGAATTCCTTTTTAGGGTGGAATTTCTCGTACACGTGACTGACGCGCCGGTTCCAGCGAACTGAAAATTTTCCACGGTAAACTAACTCAGTCAATCGGCAAGTTTGTATTTTCATACACATGTAGGTTAAATTGTCTTAGACTAAAAGAACACTCGGAAATTCCAGGTAACCAGATTTTCTCGCAACGACCGGACAGTTCTGCGGCCTAGTCGTTAGGCTTCGCTAACCGATGCTAATGCTACCGGCGCCCAGAATTCACTGGCGGCCACAGTACAGAATAAACGGAGTGGGTCTAAGGACCGCGGGTGGGCTTATTGAAAAGCAGGAAAGTTTCGGATGATCGTAATTTGTCTCACCTTCCGCCATTTCTGGTAGGTCGAAAACTCCTGTGACGGCAGCAACACACTCAGCTTGTTGAAGAGCGACTTCAGCTCCGACGGGAGTCCGTTAGATTCGAAATACTCCACTTCAACGGGGTCCGAGTTAGACACGGGCACGTAAAGGCACAGACCGAGCATGTTCGGCTCCGGAGAATTAAAAGAAACTACAATAAATAAATAAATAGCACGCCGCCAACCTCAGCTTCTTAAGGAGATACTGAAAAGCCGGCAAAGAAACGCAGGCTCTAAATGTGTAACGAAGTCACGCCCCTTACGGGAATACATCTACGACATTGGCTATTTGACGTCATTTTACTACCGACCAATCACTGACGCCGCCCATTGAAGGGCTCGACCCGGCCCCGCCTTCTTAGGCGTAAAGAATGGGGGGGGGGGGGGGGGGGGGGGGGGGGGGGGGGGTAATTCTCCAATTATCCATCGTTTTTCATTCTGCATGTGAAATTGAGACAAATCTTCTTTGTTGTTTCATTTGAACCGCGGAACAAGCGGCCACACGGACCGACTGTTAAATAGACATGCGCAGATAACTCCTTACGCGTTGCCTCAACAAACTGCTATTCACAAGGTGACCGACAACAAATACACAACTTTATAACGTCAATAATGACAAGTCTTTAGCTTTTTTAGCTTTTCTTAAACAAACAGAAGAACAATAAACTGAATTTATGATAAAGAAATTAATACAGGTAAAAAAAACTGAAGACATTTAGCAGCTCCACTTAGACGTGCAAGAGAAGTGACATTAAAAACACGACGACCTGCGTGTTTCCAAAATAAACAGCTTTAGTCTTTGCCTCACGCATGAGGTTGCATGTTGTCATCAGGTTCAGAGCCACAGCAGTTATCAATCATGTAGGCGATCCAGTCATATGTGATTAACAAAGAGGATGAAGTTTGAGAACATTTAATTCATTTGTAATGTTTTTGCCTGAGAAACTACTTTAAATTCCAGAGAGTGGGATTTGTCCGTTGTTACTAAATGACCGTGTTTGGTTTAGTTTTGCAACCAGGTGAACTCAAACTCAATCACAATACGTGTCATACATAAAACAACTGGCTTTACTCTCATGGCGAATTTGTCCTGCAGGACAAAGGCAGACTCACCCGAACAGGCTCCCCCATCAATAAAAGCTAAATCAGCTTGTTCTTATGTTGTTCCTGCCTCATGTTTCACTTGGCACCTAAACACACTTTATGCAGATTTGACCTCTAGATCTTTTATTCCTGCAGCTTCTAAAAACCTAAAGGGGTCTTGTTCTCATTCTGCACCTCACCACACTTTGTTTTTTTTTCTGGCGTTTTTCTCTCTGCAGAAGACACTGTTACATCATCTTATCATCAGATCCAGCCTGTAAAAGTCATCCTGAGCCTGATTCACTGGACGGATGAAGGTGGCAGAAATAAACTGGGACAGAGAGCAGCGCCAAAAGCCTAAAATGGAGCTGAGGAGTCGCCAGGAGCTGCAGCCATGAGGCCGTCAGCTGACCCACTCTGGGTTTACACACAACACAACACACTGCACTGCATGTGTCATTCAAACCAGCCTGCTGTGACTGGCAGACACCGTTGGACATGAGGGACTCTCAATATGACTTTAAAATGTCACACTAGGTGGAGATGTGCACTGACGGCCAAAGAAACGTGGACACCTTGACTCGAGGCCAGAGGTTGCATAAGTACATAAACACAATATTCAAATAAGGACAGATTCTCTGCCCAAGCTGAAGTTCCACATCTTCATTTAGGACAAATACATAAATAGTCACTCAACAACATACAGAGTTACTGATAAAATGTATTGAATAGAGTTGAACATAAATGTTAAATGTGAGCGAGGGGCTCAGGAGATCCCACCAGGCCATTGTTTTAAAGCCTGTGTCATCTGCGTTTACACGTTTGACGGCGCTTCTCTTGAGGTCAATCCGTGAAAATACTTCATTTAAATGGAAGCGTGTTTCACATTAATCAGGTTCTGACACACTCTGACTTTGTTGAACTTGTGCAGAGCTTTTCTGTAGAAGCAGGTGGTTTATTAATACTTATTAGCAGTGAGGATGCAGCTGCAGAACAGAGCTGCTGGTGAATGTAGGAGAGTAGAGGTAAAACTGTTCCGTGTTTAGACTTCATCTCTGTCACGAGCCCAGATGTCACAACAAACTAGCAAGAAGCTTCAGATGATACAGAAAAGCGATATGTTTGCACTGTTTTCAGGCCTATAGGATTCTCCGCGTGGCCTTTAGAACCAACTCTATTTCTGTCGGTGTGTTTTTGCTGTGGACTAAAGCGGTGACAAAGTGATAATCACAGATCTGACCGTGTTTACGGCGTTTGTGCAGCTCGCTAACTCAGCAGGTAAAGTCCAGTGGGAACACAAACATGCCGCTGTTGTTCTGTGTGCGTCACAGCAGAGTCTACCATACGTGTTACAGCACAAACAGGATCCAGCAGGTCCAGATCAACAGGCCACGGCGGATCTGAATCCAGGTGACAGGTGGACCCTTCACCTGTGTCTCACACAGACACAGTAACGCGGCAGTTTAACAGCTGGATTACGCTTTATAGGGTTTTAGTGGCTGATGGGCTATTATTGGGTCACAAATTTAACAGCATGTTCCCTGTCTTCAATCATTAAACTCGTCCTGATAAAGAGACGACATCCAGACTCTTCATGTTGCAGCCAACGGAGTGAAGTAGGTGCATCCAGACTCAGAAGAAAACCAACGCCTGCAGGTGGTGTCAGTCGTTAGTATATTGGGAGAATAACACAAATACAAACTCACCACTGGCAGTGAATTTATTCAGACACCACCAATTAAAGTCATCTGAAGCCAGTGGACCATGTACAGAACAACACAACTGTAGATTAATAAAAAGAATGAAGAGTCTATTAAAATCAGCCTACAATGTAAAGCTTAAGGTAAATACTTTAAGGTAAA
Source organism: Betta splendens (assembly GCF_900634795.4). NCBI lineage: Eukaryota > Metazoa > Chordata > Actinopteri > Anabantiformes > Osphronemidae > Betta > Betta splendens. Next base: position 29,398,294 of record NC_040889.2, on the reverse strand, counting down.
GTGTCGCTTTCCCAGGACTTTAGTTGATCAAATCTTGAGCATGTGCTTTCTCTCACATATAAACAGCAGGAGATTTCCTTCAGGTCTCTGCTGCTCTCTGTTGGCTGAACGTCAGAGACATCAGCTTGTGTTTGAGGTGTTTCCAATTAGGAAACAGATGTTTCAAATTGTATTTTATTTCCTGTCATGTATTTGAAAGCTCTAATTTAATCACGTGTTGACTGTAGTCCTTTAATTTTATCCTTGTGAATTACTGTATTACTAATTTAGTATTAGTATTACTAATACTACAGTAGTGGGATACCAGAGTTCCAGAGTGAATGACAAACAGATTCACAGCTTCTTCGGGAGTCGTCCAGCTCCATCAAAACAACAACACAAGTGACGTTTCTTTCATGGTGGGTTTTTCTAGTTTATCCGTTCAAGTTCAACAATGGCTGTATCTTTAAAACCGACATGCATTCAAACCAAATAACATGTGCCTAAAGCAGTGAAGACAATGTGTTGTACTGTAGATTCTGAAGCAGTTTCTAACATAGGAAATTGCATCGAGACATTTTGTTTCTGTGCCTGAAGGTCCGTGAGCTGCGCTGCGGCCTGCGGCCACGCGGTGTCGCTGTTTCACATCAGAGGCTGCAGCGTCAATGGAGAGACAACGAGTCAAGTAACAGCACAGAGTGCTGAGTAGCTTCATTTACACAGCACGTTTAGCACATAAAGGCAGCATGAAAAACAATAAGCATTACAACCCGGAACCAAATTACAGGAAAGAAAACTATGTCTGTTGTTTTCAACACTGCGACTAGATGACCAAAATAATATAAAAGGAACTAAAGCTCATGAACTAAAAATAAAACACACAATGTAAATGAGCTGACAAAACAGAACGTAACACACAACGTTTCAGACGAGAGCTTTGACTTTATGATTTAACATCATCACTGGGTCCAATTGTGATTGTTCCAAAACAGCCTCACTGTGTGAGGTCCTGACCCGAGGTTTCACCAGCAGATCAAAGGATCTAAGAGCCAAACCAGGTTTACAGTCTTTAAGGTTGCTGTTTAAAATACAACATCATTAGGTAGAACTAGTTATTAGAATTACTATGGTATCATCATTATAGAACCTTCAGCCAGAGGCTGATCAGTATCAGGTTCTCCACAGAACGCCACTGGAGATCCTTCCTACCGGTGCCATCAGCCTGTACAACTGCTCCTCTGTGAGGGTTAATCTTCATCCATGCAATCACATGTATAATAAAACTAGCTACTAATTAGATGTGAGTGTGTAGATGTGTTAGCGTTCTTATTTTAATCTCCCTACCTTCTTGTTGGCGCTCGTTACCGTGACAGCGATCAAAGTGTACAAAATAATTATTCCTCTGGGATTATAGAAGTTTTTTTTTAACTTGAATCTTCAATCTTGAACTAGAGAATAAAAGCTTCAGTCTATGAGATGAGATAATTGTCCCACAGAGTGGGAAATTTCCTCATTACAGCAGCAGTACAGCAGAGAAATAGTACCAGTATAATAATAATACTTCAGTATATACTAATCATAAGAATAATAAACATATAAGTCACATTATGTACATAAAAATGTCTAGCATGGGTTATTGCACTATAAAAAAGAAAAAAATGATTGCATAACATGTTTAGAGTCCAGTGGTTCAGTGGGAGCAGCTCTGATTGTAGAGTCAGGAGAAAGGACTTCCAGTGTCGCTCCTTCAGGCACTTTGAGCAAACAGTCTGTCACTGTGAGCGCAGATGACAGCGTTGCTGCCTTCCTCCCCCTCCTCCTCCAGTCCAGGGGCATCGTCTCTCTTCCTCTTCTCCAGTCTCTTCCATAAAAGATGGCTGAGGCCACCACCAATTCAGAAAAGCTCTTAGTAATCATTTACATTTAAGTTACTGATTTAAGTCATTGGTCCAGTTTCATTAGTCTGTAAAGTTGTCGTCAACGTGAAGCGTTTTGACCCTTAACGTTATGTTGGTTTTGTTCTGAAAGAGCCTAAACGGAAGTCATGTGTTGTCGTTCCCATTAGCTTGACGCCCCTAAAGTTCGTCCTCGAACGAAAAGGAGCTGAAGCGTTTTTCTGTCCTTGTATGTTGTCGAACCGCTGCAGGCCGAACCCAAAGGAACCGCCATGTGTCCAGGTCGGTCTTGGCGTCCACTTACAGCCCAAAGCTCTCGGTTCGCCCCTTCGTGCCCGTTGCGTTCCAGGTTTCTGCGCTGCGTCGCCTGAAGAAGCGCACTTCGCCTGAGCCCACGGACTCGGTTCGGCCCGTTTCACCGTCGCCCGTGGCTCGCTCGTTCGCTCCAGAGGCCGCTGAGCTATGGCGTTCTTCGTGAAAAAGAAGAAATTCAAGTTCCAGACGCACCTGACGCTGGAGGAGCTGACGGCGGTGCCGTTCGTCAACGGGGTTCTGTTCTGCAAACTGCGGCTGCTCGACGGAGACTTCGTCGCTACGTCGTCCAGGTGAAACGGCGCAAACGCTTAGTTAAACTCCCTAAACACGTGAAAAGCGTCTCTACGTGGCGTTTAAAGGCCGCGTTCTCTGAACGATGCGTTTAATGACATCTTGCCTGCTGAAGCCAATTCAAGTGTTTTTCAGTGTTTTTTCCACTGAAGTCTGTGCTGCTGCGTTTTTATGCTATTTGCTGTGAGTCTGTTGGTTTTACGCAGTGGAACCACTTAGCGGCTCTTGTGTGTTTGTTGAATGCTAAATTAAAGGATCTTAGATTAGCAACTGTAATAATGCAACTATTGCGCAGACATTTTCTTCAGAACTGCGCGTCATTGAATTCCTGCCGTCTGTGATGAGTCTTGACCTTTTTGAGGCTGCTCAATGGAGGTTAACGGACTAAACGCCACCAAAGCGAAGCTTTGGCGTTTTGACTCGCTGTAGATTTCATCTTTATGCTTGCGTCACTCGTGGACCCGGATAAGATCAATAACCTTCATCTTGGCTTTCCTGTGACTCGCGTGTCAGCGTTGATGTTTGCTGGGGAGTGGAGAGGAGTCCGTTTGACCTTTGACCTTGTTAGTCTGCATGAACCCTGGGGGAGTTTCCAGGTGGAAGCAGACTTGTTTGGGACGTCTGACAGACGTGGAGCTTTGGTTCTGAGGCCCGTTTGCAGCTGGGTCGTACAGAGGCTGCAGAACTTCCTCCTTTTTACTGGATCGTGTTCAGGCCTGTGAGCGTTGGATCCGTGTGCTGACTGACACGTATGTTGGAGAACGCTCCCTCGTGCGTTCTCACGGCCGACTGATGATGGGGTCGGGTTTCTCCTCGGAGCATGTTGTAACTGCGGTCTGAACTTTGAGCTTCTTTCAGGCACAGATGATGCGATGACGGAGACGAACCTCGGGGAAAAGCTGACGCGTCACGCGGGAGCGCGCGTCTGCGCCTCCAGCTGATTTTGTCTGATAGTAATTTGACCGATGGGAGGTTTCCAGACGTCGGCCTGGCAGTTTGCAGGTTTCCTGGTGGAGGACGGCTGGAAGCTGGAAGTTCTGTTGAACTCACTGATGTCCCTCACGCTTCAGCGAGGTGTTTGAAGGCGTGGGAGAAGCCGCCGCCGCCGCCGCCGCCTCTCTGCTCAGAGAAGGGAACGCGGTGCTTGTTGTGCTGTTGTGTCACGTCCTCAGATCAGCTTCTCTCTGCAGCCTCATAACAGGGCGCATTGTGCCCGCAGGGACGGCGAGGTCCGAGGCCCGGTTCTGCTCCTCTCCTGAGGTTATGTAACGGCTCAGATGTCCTCCCTCCCTCGCCCCCTTATCATCATCTCTGTGCCTGAAAACAAGGCGCCCTCAGAGGAGCGGGCGACGGCGCAGGGAGGCTCGCTCTGCGGGGACACGGGTCAGCGTTATGTCACAGACCCGCTCTTTGTACGGCCCGGTTGGCTCGGCGCCGCCAGCGGTCACATGCTGTGAGCTGATATGATGGAGGCTGAGCGTCTAATCAGCCCGGTCTGAGGAACGCTGGTGCTGCGTGTGGGCTGTGTGTCAGGAAGGAGGATGATGATGATGATGATGATGATGATGATGATGATGACATGATGCAGAGGCTTGTTGAGCTGTTCACACTGATCATCTGGCGTCTCTGTATGAGTCCGAGCTCAGACCCGGTCTGTTCTTGTCTTCACATCACAGCCTCCCAGTTTAGGTGTCCGACAGGTTTAGTGGTATCAGCAGGCGCGGTATCGGCGCTGGAAAGCCTCCAGTGGATCCGGGCAGCTCTGCTCAACCTCCTCTTTCCTAATGGACTGTGTGTTTTCACTTTGTGCAGCGTTAGAATCCAGATGTTGTTCATCGTGACTTGGCAGAAAAACACGACTTTCACTGCTGCATCAGTTCAGCTTTTAGCAGCACGATCTCGCTTCGTTCTGGTGTTTGGACTTTTAGCGGATGCTGGTTCTGGTTCTGATGACCCGCCACCAGCCTGGTTCTGCTATTCACAACCACAATCGTCACAGGAGTCGGTGGAAGACTGAAGATGAAACAAAGAACTCCAGAAAAGTCTGGAGACAAACAAAAGCTGTTTTTTCTTTGACTCTACAGTCATAAAACCTCATTGAATGCGATCTGCACGTGTTTGTGTGTGACGCGGTTCCGTGTGTGGAACCCACACATGTTTGTCTGACCCACGCAGTGAAGCAGCTCGTCCTTGTTCTCCTGACGTGGACTTTGTTTGTGTGGAGGCCGCTGACGTTGCAGCTTGTGACACACCCTCACCTGCACGGAGTCGGACCTGTTGGAGTCCGCTTCAGTGCAAACACGCCCCGGTTCCTCCCAGAAGGAAGGTTCTGGACCCGTGGGTGGAGAATGGTCTCATGTTCTCTACGTCTCCTCATCTGTGTTGAAACTGTCTTCTAGTAGAACGCCCGTAGAGAGAGGAGGTTCCCACCCAGAACCGCTGCATGGCCCCGGACTCGGTTCTGGGACCGTGATGGATTCTGCTCACGTGTCTCGCACACGTGCAGCCGTGGGAGTCGCCCTCGTTTGGGCCTGTGCAACCCTCATCTGTCTCCTCTGATCTGAGCCCAAACGGGCGCAGTAGCAGCGTGGAACCAAAGGAACGCGCTCCGAGTCGTGCTTTGAGTGAAAAGCTGCTGTTGAACAGGGAGGAGACGCGATCAGCTGATCCCAGCTTTTATGTGTCAGGGAATCTGAAACTCTGTTATGACCTGACACGTGTTTCCATAGAAGCTAGTAATTTACCTCAGGCCTGGATCCAGATGCTTCGTCTCCGCTGAGCGAAAACATGTCTTCATTGTGCAACAGATCTGGTTTCATGATTAGTTGATTATGATCAGGAGCACTGGAGCAGAGGGATTCATGTGTTCATGATGTTTAACTTAGGTCAATATTAGTCCAAAATGGAAGAATCCTTCAAGCTGAACTAGAGAAACTGGAAGGATGTGTTGAAGGACTGGACCTGATTTGGGTTTGGGTCCGTCTGTGTCCGGCTCTGATCGCTCCTCTGCTGCAGCCTTTAGGTGGTGGATCACAACCAGACAGCAGCAGATCCAGTCTGGATTGCAGCGGTCCAGGCCGGGTCCGCTGTGGACCAGTTGTTTGAGGACTTGTGTCGGTGCGATGCAGGTTCTGTGCCAGACGCTGGTCCATGACCTCGTCGGACCCCCTGCTGTGACGCGCTGCTCCTTTTACCTGCTGAAGGAGACAAACCACTTTCTAACAGCTGTTTTCTGTTTTGCCCACACTTTTCCAGCCGTTGTGACGGCTCCTCTGCTACAGAACCGTTAGTGTGACCTCCTCTGGGAAGTTGGATTAATTCTCGCAGCCTCTTTCTCAGAGTCTGATCATGTTGACGCTCCTGCGTTTCCTTTTCCGTCCTCGTTGGACCTCACGGCTGGTGACTGACGCTACTGGGCCGTTCTGCTCCACATCAGAGGAGAATCACTTGGATCACAGCTGCTTCCAGTCATCAGGTCCAGGTCCATTTACCTCAGGAAGCACGGTTCTGTTGAAGCTGAAGCCCAGTGTGTGAGGGTTTACATTAAAACTCCAGTCACTAATCACACACACACACACACACACACACACACACACACACACACACACACACACACACACACACACACACACACACATTTAGGAGGTTTATGCCTTTACTAAATTCTGGACCAGTTGTGAAACTTCTTACACGGTTACGGACATTTCCCATGATGCATCTTGTTTTCTGCTGCACTTCAGGGTCTGTCAGTGAATCTGAAAGCTGCTGAGTGAACAGCCGGCTCACAGGCTGTGTTTGTTTGAAGGTGACGGCAGCGGGACCGACCCGCTGACCCCTCGGGTCCAGGAACATCCTCCCGGTCCCCCGCTGCAGTGCAGGATCCGTCTGCTTCCTCAGCGCTCCGCTCGCGGCCGTTTATCTGCGACCCGGTTTGTGTTTCTGCGTCGGCCCCAGGAGCCGCGCGTCCAGGATGGGAGATAAGGGCCCACACTGCATTACTGACGCGTTGAGTCATCACACGCTGGGGTCCTGTGGAGGGCAGCTCGCATCACAGGCTCCGTGTTTAAAGAGCAACAACAGCTTGTTTGAAGGTTTCTGGGTTGCAGTTGCTGCCGTTGGTTTAAACATACGAACGTGTGCCGAAACCAGGAAGCAGGTTCTGCTCATCCTGGCAGCAGAGCGAAGGTCCAAACAAACCCGATCCCAGTTCCTGTAAGTTCAGCTCAGCACATGAGATTCCCTTGTTTTTTTTTCATTATGGAAGCTTTTCCAGCAGCAGGAGCAGCTGATTAGCAGATGTCACGCGAGCAAAGGTTTGTTTACTCACTTCAACGTAGAAATAATACGCGACTTTATATTTAACGAGCAGAATGAACAGAAAGAAGAATGCAAAGTATCTCAAACAGATGAAAGCCTCAACTCTGCTCATACTCAGAAAGCAACAATTGAAATTCCTAAGATCTAAACTAAAATGTGGACTGTAGTGAGAGACGAGTGGTTTGAGACTGAACGACGGAACCGTTCTGCTCCTCGTCTCATGGGTTCTGTTTGACTGGTTCCTGCTGGTCTCCGTGGACCTGAGCTCTCCTTCGTTCTCTCCTGATCCACCTGCAGCATTGGATGTGACACCAACGGTCTCCATCAACATCCTGAGTGAATGTTTAACAGTGGAAAGTCTCCGTTGTTTACGGCTTCATGGCTGAATGTGGGAAACATCAGGTTTCAGTCAGTTTCAGATGTTGCAGATTGTTTGGTAACAAGTCCCAGCACTTTTACTGCACAACACGATGAAAGGATTCGCCTGAAGGACGAGAGCGTGGGCCGTCGCACAATGAGGCCTTTGTTGTTGCTTCCCTCTGCAGGCGTTGCCGCTGTGTGTGTGTGTGTGTGTGTGTGTGTGTGTGTGTGTGTGTGTGTGTGTGTGTGTGTGTGTGTGTGTGTGTGTGTGTGTGTGTGTGTGTGTGTGTGTGTTTGCATGAGCGAGCGTGGGGTCACGTGTCCAGACCTGGTTAAGTGTCTGCAGTTTTTCCACAGCGTTCTCCAACGTTCCACGTCCTCCAGACGATACGTTGAACACACGCTTCCAGACGCCCGCGTTGACATTTAGTTTATAGGAGGAGAAAGAGCAGCTCTGCCCGAAACGCTGTTTACTGGTGACTAGTTTCTAGTGGCTGAATGATTCTACCCTTTGTTTGTTTTCATGTTTCATCATCATTATTATCAGGTTGACGTTATGGCATCAGCTGCTTTACAAAAACAAGTGTAACTGAGAATAAGTGCATGTAACATGTTTGGTTTCCAAGACTCTTCTCGTAACGTAGTTTTTTCCTTCTTCATCCAGACCTCGCGTCCCTGTGTCTTGAGCAGAGTTGTGTTGTTTTGTGATAATCGGCATGAACAGACCGGAGCTTTGATTCTGTTAAACCTGTGAGAATGAAGTGGCTGCAGGTGAGACGGAGAACACGAGCTGAGCCCTGAGCTGCTCGGAGCCGCGTGAGGTTTCCATGGAGCCTGAACAAAACCATCTGGACTGAGGAATGTGCTTTGGAAACGGGCCCTGCAGCAGCCGGCCGGTGCCGTGACGTCCTGATAAGAGCTGGGCCTCAGCGTCGGCCAAATGGAAAAAAGTTTATATAAAGGTGTTCGAAGGAGCATAAGAAGCCACGAGATGGTGATAACGGGGTGAGAGGGTGAGTTCTAGAGTCCAAGTGGACGTTTGTGACAGATGAGGCCGATGTGACCTTGACCTTTGAACTCCAGCCTCTAGAATCTGACTGTGACGTTCTCCTTCTATTTGAAGATGTTCTTCTAAACATTCCTGTGATGTCACGTTCAAGAATGATGGACCTGAGTTTAGTGACCTTTGACCTTTCATTTTTTAGTGATTGATGGGAAACATTGAGGCTGTGGCCTAAATGAAACCTTGACCTTAATATCTTTCTTGTCAACATCTTCTACCAAATCGAATGATGTTAGATTGAGTTCAACATCATCAAAATGCTCAACTGGAACTAGTCACTTTTAGGGCGAAGCTGAGGAGCTTCTTTGACACGTTGAAGAGAAACCTCGACTCTGCTCAGTCACTTAAAGGCTCTTTATATAGAAACCTGTGGTAGGACACTTAAATGTCAAGAGATGTTTGGAGGCATGACTCGATGGTTTATGTGCTGTATAAATACACTGTTACTGTCAGCAAACGTCAGAAATCATAATTACAGACACCCGTCTGAGTGAACAGGCTCTGACTCTGCTTTCTTCTTGCAGAGAGGAAGTTGAGGAAAACTGTGTTCGCTGGAGGAAGAGGTTCACCTTCGTGTCCAAGCTGAGCGCCAACCCCCACACGGGCGTCCTGGACCCGTCTGTGTGCAGGCTGTCCGTGAGGAAGGTCAGACGCACGCGCGCGCACACAGGCACACGCACACACAGGCACACGCACGCACGCACACACAGGCACACGCACGCACACACAGGCGCACGCACGCACACACAGGCGCACGCACACACAGGCACACGCACGCACGCACACACAGGCGCACGCACACACAGGCACACGCACGCACGCACACACACGCACGCGCACACAGGCGCACGCGCACACAGGCACACGCACGCGCACACAGGCGCACGCACGCACACACAGGCGCACGCACACACAGGCACACGCACGCACACACACGCACGCACACACAGGCGCACGCACACACAGGCGCACGCACACACAGGCACACGCACGCACGCACGCACATACACACATACACACATACACACACAGGCACACAGGCACACATGCGCACACGCTTAGCCTAACTAACAGCACAAGCCTTTCATTACCTGTGTGGTTGTGTGTCATTTAAAGCTGGATCACTGGGTTCATGACCGTCTTCCTGTTTTCTCTGCAGGAGCTCAAAGGAGGCAAAGCTTATTCGAAGGTAGGAGCGGTCACACGTCTCCAAACTTAAAGCCACCTGCTGTAAATGTTTGCCCTTTTTAAGGATCGTGTCTGGTTCGTGTTCCCGTGCGTCTGGAATTTGCAAAACATCCTCTGCCGTAACATTGACGGCTCCGAGGATGAGTCACGTCTTGAACGAAACAAGGTCAAACCTCTCGTCAAGACAAAGCTCCGCTTCGAGGCCGTTTCCCAACAGGAACCGTTTCCTCTGTTCGCGCTTCGTCTCCTTTTAGATTTCCTTCTGCTAAATATACTTGGTTTCCTTAAACACTCACCTATGAAAACAGGCTCCGTTAATGAAGGGAAGTCCTGAGAATGAAGAATGGGAAGCGGCCCCTCGAGGCACTGCTCATTCACAGGACACGAAAGCGCCTCCAGATCCTGAAACCCGGTGAGGAAGGTGGGACTGGAACCAGTGATGGAACCAGTGATGGAACCAGCATGAGGACGAGCAGCTCGTTGGAACAGGCAGCAGTCCTGGTTCTGGCCCGTTTTGTGCTCACCTTTGACGTTTGACTCGTTTAGCAAAGTGTGCGTGGAGTCGTTCCCGGCTTTTCCGTCTCATTCATTCCCTGACTCAGTTTTATCTGTAGCCGTGTTTCGTCTGCGCTGCTGCTGTGATGTGGCTTTGTTAAACCTCGGAGGCCGGTGTGCAGAACGCCCGCTGGCTCAAAGCTTTCTATTTGGCATTCACATGTTACATGTTCACATGTTGAGTGAAGCCTCTCCTTCACCCTCAGCTGGGCTTCACAGACCTCAACATGGCGGAGTTTGCGGGTTGTGGCTCCACCGTGCGCTGCTGCCTGCTGGAGGGCTACGACACCAAGAACACGCGGCAGGACAACTCCATACTAAAGGTAGGAGGAGACGGGAGCAGCACAGGGCGGCGTAGAGAGGAAGCCAGTTGGTTCAGGGGGTTCTGGCTGCTGTGAGTACAAGTGAGTGGCTTCCTGCTCCTGAAGCCGGTTGGATCATTAACTCTTCAGACTTTGACCCTCGACCTTTGCTGCTTGCTTCCACTACACAACTTTACTGTTACAGGAGTGGAAAAGGTTGAGGCTCAGCTGGTGAAGGACCTTTGTTCAAGTGCTTTGGTTTCCTGTTGAAGGAAAACTCAGTTTACGATCAGTCAATGTCCTGAAACATGAGAGTCAGAAACACAAACGTGCAGCTGATGTAGACGTCAGTGACGGTCCTCTGGTTTGTTAAAGGTGATCATCGGGATGACCCTCCTGTCTGGAGACCCCTGCTTTAAAACGTGAGTAGCTATAAATACATCTAAGAACCTGGAAAGCCATATTAAAACTATACGACTCGATTTCATCTTGTTAAAGGCCTGTTCATGCGCATTTAGCTTTTGTACTTTGATTGCGTGGCTCCTTGAGGCTCCTTCTCGGTTCCTGGAGCTCCCTCCAGAACGTCTGCTAACTCGCGCTTTGACCACGTTCCTCCCGCAGGGCTCCCAGCACAGCGAAGTCCATCTCCATCCCAGGACAGGAACACGCCCTGCAGCTGGACTGCAAGGGCGAGGGAACCGCGGAGCCTCCAGCTGCAGGCGTCTCCATGGGGCGGGCGCTCAAAGCCCGGCCCTCCATCGTCAGCTCAGGTGCAGCTCACGTCTGAGCAGAGCTCTTTAAAAAACATGCACCGCTTTCCTTCTAGAGGCTTAGATCACGTATGACCTCCTGCCTTCTGACCTGGAAAGATGTGAGGAGGAAACAGTAGCTGCACATCAGTGTATCAACAGATACAGTTAGAACAGCACGTACAGTCCAGGACGGCCTGATCTGAGCCGGAGTAAACAGCTGGAGCCCATCAGACAAACAGCGACGGAGCGGTTCTGTGCTCGAAGCAGCAGCTGAAGGAGTTTAGTTTGTTTAGAGCAGATTCTGAAGTGACTGATGTGTTTGAAACATGTCGAGCAGTGATTCTGTGTTTGGATCCAACCACACAGTGTTTGTGTCTGGTTTAAACTGAAGCTGGTTTGGTTTCATCCTGGACAGCAGCAACAGGAAACCGCCCAAAACCACGAGGGAGAACTCAGAACCACGAGTCCAACCAACAAACACGTTTACAAAAGCAGCTGCTTCACCTGCAGACTAAACTCATGGAGAGTAACGGTGTTTTGTTCTGTTGGTGCCAGGTCTTCTTGAAGAATCTGAAGTGAACCAGAACCAGAACCAGCCCAGTCCTGCAGAGCTTTTCCAGTCTGGTCACTCTCGTAACTCCAGCTACGCCAGCCAGCACAGCAAGATCTCAGGTAGCACACAGCAGAACCTGTTGGACCCAGTGTCAACCGATGACCTACGCTCTGTCCTGACCTTGAACGCAGCACGCTCAGTTCTTGGTGCTGCTCTGCAGGCACAGCCATGGTTCTGATGCTGCGGTCCCACCTCCAACTGTCCCCAGAGCTCTAGCATGAAGTGTCCTCTCTGTGCTCTCGTCCTGCAGGCTACAGCACCGAGCACTCCTGCTCCTCCAGCCTGTCGGACCTCACGCATCGCAGGAACACCTCAACAGGAAGCAGCACTTCTGGGGGCTTGGCCATCACGGCCGACACGCCAGCAGAGGGAGACAAGGACGCTGGACGTCCGGAAAGGCCCCCACGACCGCCGCGACCCGTGCTCCCCCCTAACAGGCCCCTCAGGTACAGACGGGGACGTGTGACCGACTGAAGCCGGACGCGTCCCGTCCTAATGTACCGGCTTTGTCTCTCAGGAGGAAGCAGGACTCGGTGGAGACTCACCCCTCCTGGGTCAACGACACGCGCATCGATGCTGACGACGTGGTGGAGAAAATCGTCCAGAGCCAAAACTTCGCCGATATCAACAACACTGAAGGTAGCGCGGAGGCCGACCTGAAGGTTGCGGCCCGTGCTTCCCAGCAGCTCTGACTCTGTGTTTGTGGCTTCCAGACAGTAACCTGCGTCTGTTCGTCAGCAGAGACGGAACCACGGCGCTCAGCGGCATCAGGCTGGGGAACAGGTGAGACTCTGCTGTGGTTCTGTCTGCAGAACCTCTGCTGATCAGGACTGCTCGCCTCCTGCGTTCCTCTGAAGGCGTGTGCTGCTGCTCCCCGGTCTCTGACTCCTCGTGTTGCCTCCCTGCAGGGTGTCGGCCGGCGGCTACGAGCCCGTGGTGATCGAGAGCCACTAATGCGAGCGGCGTCTCCGTCTGCTGGTTCTCCTGGAGCTTCAGCTGGTCTGACGCCGTGAGGGGAGAACCCTGTCTGTTTGCACTTTATGTGAAAGGGCTCTGTGACTGAGCGTTCGTGGTGTGCGCTGGTTCAGTCCAGGGTGGACCTGAGTCGTCTGCGTCCCCAGTGTGATGCAGTAACTAGAGATGAGCCACTAACGTGCAGAGATGGAGCTCCTTGTCTCCTTCCACCTCATTATATTTCTTCTCAGGCTTTTCTGTGTTTGTGCCTTTTCAGCCTTCAGTGCTGAGTCATGTCACCATGACTCACTGAGGCAGGACCCAGTGGATGAGAGCTGGAGTCTGGTGAAATTCAGTGGAAACATTGTTTCATCACTGGAAAACGTTCTGATGTGAGTAATGAAACGACGTTCGAGCCAGATAGTGACGGGATGAAGCCCCAGCTGCTGCTAATGAGGTCAGGTTCCTGTAGCGGCGCCATTTGAACAGCTCTTCAGAGGAAGCGACGGGGACAGAATCCACTTCCTGTCTCCAGCCGTCATGGACCCGGCCCGCTGCCCCAGCAGCTCCAACACTAACCCGATGTCCAATTCATGGAACGCTCTGGGGTCCTTCTGTTTTCCTGAACCTGCCGTTTCCCTGTTGATCGGGGAAACGCTGCAGAACCACTTAGTGCCTGAGAAGTTTCTCTTAATGACCCGAAAGCACCGCAGGTGTTAATGATGGAGATGAGAGAAAGGCCTTTCCCCTTTGTTACTTGTGTCACTGTTGTTTTTAGGCCCAGCGGTTCTGGAGGCTCTGCCCTTCACACAAACACTACATCTGGACAGACTGGTTTTACTGGTTGCTGCCCCCTGGTGGAGCAGCTACTGGTTTTTAGTTTTGTGTTTCATTTTAGGCTGGTTTGTTTACAGATAAACAAAAACCCAAGACACTAAATCCAGGAGGCGGAAAGGTTCCGCAGTGACCCGGAGGCCTCACCTCAGCAGCCAGCGGGCTGGTCGGTTCAGCTTTGATGCCCACAGAGCATTTTAATCTGGAGAGACTTAAAGTCGTGTTTGTCTGTTTGATAGAATTAAACGCCATTCTTCTTCACGGTTTAAGAAACGTGGCTGTTCTAAGATTCTCTGTGGGAACAGTTCTGCTGTTTGCTAAAACGAGACCACAGATCAGAGCACGTCGGGGAGAGTCTGTGCTCGAATAATTCGAGTCAAAGCCAGTCATATTCATTTGACGGAATCTTTGGTCCCTTTCACAATAAAAGCCTGCTTTTAAGACTTTTAATGTGCGTTCCTTTTGGCACAGAATCAGACTTGATGTCGTCACACTACACTGGGGATCCCAGCTGCTCCCACCAGTTCTTTAGTCCAGCACACGTTGTCACGTTTGGGATGAACCACTGATCGTAGAGTCACAGCCGTTGGCTTCCATTTAAAGCATTTATTTATGTTTGTTGTATTCTTGGGGGTTGGTTTTAAGCTACGCACACTCTCCTCCTCCGGCTTTGTTGTGTTAGTTCTAAACAAAGCTAGTATAACCTGAGTTTAGTAGAACTGTTCTTCTCATCGCTGCTTCATTTTCTTTCTGCAGAAATAATTTGTAAACAATAAAACACTTGAGTTTATTTTGGTGTCTTGTTTTGAATCATTGCAGCTCTTCTCATCATCTCCAAACGCTCATCATGAGCCATGTTCCTCCAGCAGAGGGCGCTCTGCACGCTGGATGCCCTTTAACACGAGTGTTAGAGCTCTGGTTTCTGCTCTGATCAGTGATCATAATTAGAAGCCTGTCCTGATATTCAGCAGGCCATCGTCCACTGTGACTTCAGACATGAAAACCAGCTTTGACCTAAACTAAAATTAGAACCTGACCGTAAATGTCAGAGCTGCTCCGTTGGACTCAATCAAGCGTATAGGTGTTCCTAATAAAGTGGTCATTGCGTGTGTAATGCCTAAAGATGCGTAAACTGTTGCCCCATCACGGTTTTGTGTGTCCGCTGGTGACCGGGTTGTGACCGTCCATGAGTCCACGTCGACTTCTGTAAATTGAATTATCAGTAGTTGAGACATCTGAGGCCCGAAACAAAGCATGGCAGTTAACATTAAAACGAGTCCAATGCCTCAGTTGAGACGTGAACTGTTCGCTGAAGCTCATCAACATTTCAGTCCTGGAGCCGAAGCCCAGACGATGCAGAGTCACAATGAGCCTGTCGTTATGGACCTGGGCCCTCATGGCTTCAGGTCAGAGCCTGGTTTCTTCAAACTGATGCATGTTGGTGGGTCCAGTGTTTTCACACAGACACACATCAGACGTCTGACCCCCCCCCCCCCACACACACACACACACACACCCAACACAAAAACTCAACCTGTCCACCAGCGCAGCGACATCACACATATTAAGTATTAACTAAAAACTAAAACTAATTTCCCCACTGTGGGACTATTAAAGGTTTTCTCATTAAACAAAACACTGAACCATTAATCAAGAAGATCATATACATTTTTCATATACTGCTCTAAAAGCAAAGCTGTCCCTCACAATACGGCATTCAGCCTAATACACGCTGCTTGTTGAACCGCTGGACAGACGTCTGTCCCAGAGTTCTGCAGGCGGTCCGTTACCCTGTTCATCTGAACAGAGTCAGACCTTTAATCACCTGAAGACCAACACGTTGATTTCTGGTCCTTTTTTACAGTCGGGTAAAAGGATGTTGTCTTCAGGTTAATGAGACGTTTGGACTCGCCTTGTTGCCGGGGGCGACCGGGGTCTTTGATCTTGAGCAGTGTTTTCCGCCCATGCAAATGATCCGTGGAGGCTAAAAGAGACATCGACGGAGCTGAAGTCTTCTCGGGGGAATTTGTGGCCTTGTACACAAACATCTGGAGCAGAAAAGGCTGCGTTTCTCCAGCTGCTGATCAGCAGTAATGCAGGCGGTTCCGCCCTGCTTTTCTGTGACCAGTCGATGGACGGTAACTATTATCCGTCTACACGACTGTAGCTCTGACACAAACCCAGATGAACGGATGCTGCTGTCACCTCCACATCCCACTGTGGCTTTAAACAGCAAGCGTGAAGAAGATGACAAAGAAATGGAAAAAAGGCGAGAAAAGAAGAAACCTTCGTCTGCATCTTCTTATTGATGGTAAACAAGTGGCACCAGGAGTTTTGTTTCCTGCCAGATAAGGCGGATTGTGCGTGTTTCATGCTGATGTGGAGCAAAGCTGTGGTTGACACCTCGAACTTATCACCTGCAGCTTCATTACAGCGTCTCGTCAGTTCTGGTCTGTGTAGGACTGAATGCATCGGCTTCCCATCACTGCGCGAGACGCCGCGCTGCGGTCGAAAGTTCCTCCGTTTAATGAGCAAATGTATTAGTTTCAATGTGGAAACTGTACCAATGCAATCAACTGTCAAAGCAATGCAACCATCAGAGTCAGAGGAGCAGGACTGAGAGGAGCTGTGGATCAGCTCTGAGCCGCTGAGAACGTCACTTTTACTCGAGTCCCTCACGTTTCATTAGCGTTAATCACATTTAGTTTGGATGAAAACTAACAAAACTTGCACCTGCACCTTGTGTTTAAGGCGCACGTTGAACCGTAACAGTTCCTTTGTAGATTCATAAATGCACTCGACAGAAAGAAGCGATGATTAATGTTTTTTTTTATAATTAAGAAATTAATCAAAGGCGTAACGGAAAAAACTGTTTTTTCCGCCTGCTTTCAGTTCTATTAAAGTTCAGGCCGATTCAAGCTCCTCGGCCACACAGCCCCGCAGGATTCTGCGGATTGTGAGGCCTCAGTTCCAGTGAAGAGAAATGTGCTGAGGAGGGTGAAACTGCTCAGGAGAAAAGCAGAACCAGAACCTCCAGCACACTGAACAGAACCCCAGGACTCATCCACGTTCGGACCTGCAGCCGAGGGGACGGCTCCGACCAGGTTCTTTCTACATCTTACAGGCCTTTATCGGGCTAAAGAAGCATCAGATGTAGTTGCCATGACGACGGGGATAATGTGACCTGACCTCCCCTACATCGTGCACACTTTTATAGATTAGTTTCTATGTGGACAATTGTCCAACCAAAGCGCTGACGCTGTGGAACCTGCTCTTTGCTTCACCTTCAGAGTAGTGGGATGCTGTTCCAGTGTCAAACAGGGCTGGTGCTGGTGCAGAGTTGACCGGACTGGTTCCGAAGCAGCAGATCAGCTGCAACAGACTGTAGAACATCCTCCACCTGTCACTAGTTGCTGAACCGACAGTCTGGTTTCTTCACCAGCACTAAATCGTCTGAGCGTTGGCTCCACTTTCTGTTCTCCAGTCAAAGCAGTGGTTTCCTTTGTTGGTAACAGGTTTCACTCTGATACGTGGCCCAGATGGCTCCAATTATAGAAGGCAGATAGTGAGTGATAAGGAAGTGTCTGAGGCTTTTCTTCTTTACTTTTGCTTCTGCAGCAAGATGGTATCTTGAAAACGGGGGGGAAATGAAACCGTGCCCATCTGGTCGTTGCTCAGCCGGCGGCGGCGGCGGTTCCGGTTCGGTCCAACAGAAGCTGCAGAGGCTTCATGGCGTCCTGTCCATGGCGATCATATGGTTCCAAAAATCTGCTAATGATCAGCAAGAAACAAGAATGTTTCATTAATAATAATAAGTGTTTTCTAACTGCACATAATTAGACAAGTTTTATTTCAGGCTTATTTTTATTAGTGAACAAACTCAGAGCTCTTGTTCCAAAACCTCAAACCTGAATATTTAAGGAAGTAAAAGTGAAGTTTGCCTTTTCTTCTACGCGTTAGTGAGCAGAATTATTGTGCAACTGAAGGAAAAGCAGAAATGTTCAAATTTTCATTTTTTTTCTGTCGTAAAGTAAAAACAACAAAGCAACAGCAGACAGTCAGAGGATTGAAGTGTTCCCTGAGCCTCAGTCAGTGGAAGGAGCTTCAGGTTCTCCGTGGGCTTTAGTTCGGCTCATGTTTGATGGTTAACACTTCGATGAGGCCGATGGAACCTGGTCCTGCTTAAATCAGAACCACTGCTTCTTCACTGGAGCCGCTGGGAGATGCTTCCAGCAGCTCATGCTCAGCAGCACCCTGTGTTTTTACGGCCGCGGGGCAGATTTTCTGCAGTGAATCCGAGGTATTTTCCTCTGATCTGAGCCTCTTTGCCTTGAACAAATGAAGCATCTGAATCGAGCTGCTGGTCGGGTCCCAGACGGATCCCAGAAGGGCTCCGTGTCTACGGGACGTGCTCATCTTATCTAAATTAGATTTTGGAATATACGTCTTATTTACATAAACGAGAAGCATGAGCTAAAATAGGAGCCCTCAAAACCACTTACCAGAAAAGGATGTGGTGCCAGTCAGGGGCTTCTGAGGGAAATGCAGAAGTTGAAGTTCGTTCTTCTGTGACGGGATTCAACGATCAACGATTTCCTGTTGATGGACTGAAGCCAAACTGACACACATGGTTTGTGAATCAAGGTGTTGGGCTGCAGTTTGCTGACATTAGGCTTCTTCCTCTGACCTTCTCTTCCTCCATTGAGCTGCTTGTGCAGAGTCAGACCTGAAGCTCCTGAAGAACAATCAAACGAATCCACGCCATCGCTGCAAATCCTCACCTGCCGTAAACCAGTCGACAGGCTCACGTGTGTTTGCAGCGATGGTGGTGGTGAGGATGATGATGATGATGATGCTCATCACTGGTATTTAGGAGGAATATTCCTCTTACTGGTTTTTCTGGCATTCACATCTAAGCCAAGACACAAATTCTGTTTGTTTATAGGCAGAAATGCTTGAAAACCAGAGAAACCCTTAAAAGTTGCTAGTTTAAATTTTAATCTGGATATTAATTGAATGACTTCATTGATCGGTGTGTTTGATCTGACTCTCTAATGATGGATGATGGACCTCCACCACAGCGTCCATCAGTCGGTCGTGTCAATGATGATCGGTTGTTTAATGTGAATCAATGATTGGTAAACTGACTCCGGTGTGTCGTTTATCAGCAGTTTAACCCTCTGTTGGTGATGCTGGCTTGTTGTAAACTCCACATTTAGCTCATTCAGCAGAAATCCGCCCCAATCAAAAGCCGCTTCCTTCCCACGCTTCCGCATTTGCTGCTTTATAACAGCAGCCTCCTGTCATTCATTCTCAGATCACTTCCTCGCCTCCGACCAAGATGACGAGCGCTGCGCTGCTGCTGCTGCTGGCTGCTGGGACTCTGCTCTGCTGCTTCAACATCACGCCTGGTGAGATTCACGCCTTCACGCAAACGCAGGTCCATCGTTACGCAGGCGTTCACCTGCTGCTCGACAGTTTGATTGCATTTCTTGTTGGTGTTTGCTGATCTGGGCATCAGAGCCTTTAATGGCTCCAGGATCGAATGGCATCAGACTTTCAGGAGGTGTTGCACTGACAGCACACGTTACAGCCGTTTCACCTCCTGTCCACAGCGTTTGCCAGGGAGAGCTGTGACTGCATCAGCTACAGCGTCACCCCCGTCCCCCGGAGAGGCATCAAGAAGGTCGAGATGATTCCTCCTGCAGGACACTGCCGCCGCACGGAGATCATGTAGGTTTAACCTGTTGTCTGAAAATGGGGACTTCCACGAGCGGTGGACGCTCAGATTTCTCCACCGTTGGAAGGAAACTTAAATCAGTCTGTCTCTGCAGAGTCACCATGAAGAGTGGGAAAGTGTTCTGCACCAAACCCGGGACCAGATGGATCGATGAGCTCTTCAGGAATCTGCAGTAAAGTTTGATTTAGTTTCCTTAGTGACGCTTTGAGAACATTTTTGTCGTAGTCAAAACTAATTTGTTTCTATCTCCTGTTTTATTGCAGGGAGCGAGAGCTCAACAGCAGATCCACTGGATCCACTGGATCCATTGGATCCACGTCCACTGAGCCGCACGTCTGATCAACAGGTGCTGCATCCTATCAAGCTGTGAATTATCCACACTGTTTACTGTTTTTATCATGAGTTATAGTTACATTTCTTTCTTAGTATCTTTGTGAATGTTTAATTCCTTTTCAAATAAAGCTGTGGTGCTCTCAGCTGTGAACGGTGCTCCTTCTTAATAACATAAAGTCCAGACAAAAGACGTGTTCAGAAAAATCGACATTTATTGCCTACAGGAGGTGAAAGTGTGGAGGTTGAACGGTGACGGGTGTCGCTGAGCACGTTCACCTGCTCACGGAACGAACGCAGCTCAGCCTTTGTGGAAGTCCTGATTTACTCCTGATCCGGGTCCGTGTGCTGTAGTGAACCAGAGGTTCAGAGCAGAAAGAGCTCGTCTCCACTGAAAATGGAGCCTTTTAGCTTTTTAGTGTTTGGGTCAAGTCCAATAAAGTCATGCACAAACTCTTAAAGACCTGGGGAGCGTAGAAAATAAAAGCAGGTGGTTCCGTTTGGACCTGGACGAAGGCTCAACCTGCTGCTGCCTGTGGTTCCTACGCAGAGACGGGCCCGTTCCCACAGCTGCTTCTGGAAGCTCAAACGCTCCACTGGTGCTGAGGCTTCAGCGCGTAGCAGCCACGTGTTACAGGACCAACAGGAGGTTGGGCCCGCGGACGCTGCCAGGGTTCACAGCGTGCTGTCCGACGGTGCAGTGACCAGCGTTCCACAGGTTCTCAGCATCACATGAACTCATTTCGGTTTGAACGCAGCAGTCGGGGCCTCGTTGATCGTATTCAACGTGAGAGAAGACAATGGGCCTCATATGACAAACAAACGGCTATAAAACCACCGGCAGGAACACAAAGACAAACGTCAGGGCCTGATTCGAGGGTTACATTCAGAAATCGCATGCAGTGACGCCAGGACAAGAAGACAACCAGATGCTTTTCGATTATTAGTCGAACGTGAGGATGGACTCCAGCGTTTTCCAGCGTGGATTCCGTGTGATGTGGTTCCCAGAGGTTGCTTTAGGAAGAAAGGATGGAAGGATGGACTGGTGGTGGCGCTGGCTTCATCTCTGAGCGTCTTTGTTTCATGGGCAGTGCTGCTGTTGGAGAAGTTGTAGAAACTAGGCACGTTGTTTGTAGAAAAAGGTGAGGCGCGCTCTACAGAGACAACTCAATGTGGCAAATGTTAAACGTGTGACTGAGAGAGAGAGGGAGGGGCGAGGGAATAGTTCAGAGCAAAAAGCTGAGGTGAGAAATAAATGCCTTTAAACCTACAACAGCTCTCCTTCAAAACGTGCTTAATACTGAATTGTACAAAGCAGCAGCTGAGAATGACAGAAGGAGCGAGAAAGTGGAGGACGATGTGCAGAGCGGCGACGTTAGGAGTGAAGTATCGGCCTCAGCATCCCTGGATCCCTGACGGCTAACAGCATCATCACGGCTTCCGCCGCCGCCGCCGCCGCGTGAACTCTGCAGCCTGGAGCTGCAGCGCAGCCGCTCCCGCTTCACTCGACCGCAGCCTCTTCTGCCTCTGACATAAAGACCGGGCCGGGCCTCGCTGTGAGTCACTGCTGCTTATCTGAACTGAAGCCGCATTCATTTCATTTGCAGCTTCTGAAGCTTCACTACTGTTTTTGGTAACGGCGCAAAAGTGCAGCAGCAACAAAGGGCAGAAACAAGCTGTGCTTTAACGGACCGTCAGAACCGCAGCTCCTGGTTTGGTTTTGCTGTCGTTGATGAGACTCTGTTGGATGCACAGCGAAGCCCTGAGTTACAGCCTCCGTAAAGGGCTCCTAGCACCACCCGCCACACGCCCACAGGCTCCAGCAGCAACGTGGCGTCAGCCGTCGGTGGACACATTCACCAGCTTGTATCTGGCACTAATACACAAACATCATCTGAGCTCAGTCAAAGCCACTCTTAAGACCCTAAATGGCCAAAATCCCAACTTCCTCTGAGTGAACGTCGGTTTACTAACATCCTCTTAAACCAGTCGGAGACTAGGGGACGATCTGAACTCGTTCTGTCGCTTCATAAAACTGAAAAACACAAATAAAAACGACACCGTTGCTGTTAACACTCAACCACGTTCTAAAGGAAGTAGAGATGAGCTACCGTTGTGATGTTGCTCTAAAGGCCCTTAAGCAAGGCATCATCAGGACCATCAACCTCTGCCTTCTGAAAACTAACGGCTCACATCTAAAACCTGCAGGTCAGACATAGATAGATCTGATTAAACCTCATCCCAAGCCCAATATTTGGTATCAAGCCTTTTTATGGGGAGAATATGAAATAAAACAAAGGTTTACAGTGTGCAAAGAAAGAGGAGCCGCAAACGGGCGAATACTTCACTCCTGTGGGTGCGAGCGCCTCAGCGGTGGATGGGGCAGTGAGGGGAACTGTACAGAGTCCAGTCTGAAGCGGTGGGACGCGCGGGGCTGCACTACCTGTGGACCGGCAGGTGCAGCCCGTTGAGGGGGGGGCGGCTGGGAGGGGGCGGGGCCGGGGTGCAGCTCCAGCTGGGCCAGCAGGGAGAAGTGGTCCGAGGGGATGTGGGGGTGGGGGCACCCGCTGATGCTGTTGTCCACCAGCCACTGGCTGTCCAGCGGCCCCAGCAGCCCCAGGACGCTCAGGTGGGTCTTGGAGAAGAAGATGTAGTCGATCACGCCCTGTGGGCACAAAACCAAAGGCGCAGGACGTCAGGGCTAATGTCAGAGGTCTGCTGCTTTTCTAACGCGCTGCCTTCAGGTACAGGACAGAGAGCAGGAGATCTGTGCTTCCGTGTCGTACAGTAGGCATGCCTCTGTTTTTGGAGAGTCGACAATTCTTTACGGTTCCACTTAACGATTCCTGGACAGTGACGTGTTCTCGTGTCCAGGTCCAGAGCCCGACCCGACCGCCTGGCTCATACAGGAACCACCTTAGATTGTCTGACAGAACTTCTGGAATCCAGGACGGTGACTCATTTATTAATCAGAAGTCGTTGCTACTGATATAAAAACCAAAAGGAAAAAATCTGTGTGACATTTGCTGAATGAAACCAGAGCAAAAACCACAAATGAGTGTGTGTGTGTGTGTGTGTGTGTGTGTGTACTTGCATTGAAGTAAGAACCCAAAAAACGTATTTTCCTACCAAAGTGAGGACATTTTGTCTGATCCTCACTTCTTTGAAGGTCTGTTTGAGGGTCAAGATGTGATTTTAGGGCTGAGGTTAGAATTGAGTTTTGGTTCATATTAGAGCAAAGATTAGACGTGTATCACATGTGATGGTTAGGGTGAGGGTGAGGGGCTAATGAAGGCATTATGTCAGAGTGTGTTTACTTGAATGTATCATCGTTTTACATCACTGCTCATTCTTACATTTCCCTTTTCTCCGCTCTGTTTTAATGTGATGATCAGTGCTTTTACGCAAAGGAGCAGCGGGTTGGGTCTCAAGTCATGGATGACTTTACCGTTGTGCTCAACGCTGTGGGACTGACCCATCTGAAAACAACAGTCTTTGTATTATAAAATGACCCATGAGTTGTGTTTTGGTGAATTAGACTCTAGGCTCCATCACTGCATTGTGCTCATCTGTGTCTGATCACATTTCATGACTCCCACTGGTTTCTATTGTTCCTTTGTTAATATGATTTCCTGCCTAGAAGAGGCCTACACTGGAACGAATGAGCCAATGGACAGAAGCCAGGAGTTTACCTTGAAGTCGTAGGTGTAGTTGGTGTAAGGCATCAGACTGCTGTCGTAGGCGCTCTTCAGCTGGAAGCTGTGAGTGATGCTTCCATCAGAGTTGCCGTTCTTGCCGTTGCAGCTGAAGTTGGTCAGACATTCATTGTAGCGCAGCTCCTTAAAGTCCTTGTGGTTCTCTGCCACTCCTCCGTTGCTCAGGTATTCCACCACACCTGGGTCGACACACGAGGCAAACTTTACCCTAAGACGTGAGGACAGAGACGCTGCCACGTTGGGGAAATCTCACCGGAGTCGGGCAGCGAGTTGAGGTCAGCACACAAGACGATAGGGATGGAGGACGGGTCGGAGGCGGGCGCCACCGAGCCGGAGGCCCGCTCGGCGATGCTCTTCAGCTCCGACAGGAACATCATGGTTTGGATCAGCTTGACGTCCGAGTACTCGGGGTCCCAGTGCATGTGGGCGTTGGCCACCAGGATCAGCTGCCTCTCCGGAGGTGGTTTCACGTCTGAGAACGCAATCAGAGCCCAAGCAGCATCAGCGTGAGCCTGCTCACGACTGAAGCAGGAAGTAAGAAAATAGACATAGAAAAACATAACATCGAATTTCACTTTTACAAACTTGAGATTAAAAGGAAGAATCACAGGATGTTTGGAAGAAGCAGTTTCAGTAAATGTGGCCCAGTGCTGTCAGACGCGTCTCCTCCAGGTTCAGAGATCACTGACGCCTGCTGCTGACACACGTTACTACACGCGGCGTGCCGTCGTACCCTCAGAGAACGCGTCCCTGTTGACCTCCAGCAGAACGGCCACGCCGATGTTGTCTTTGGTCATGACTCTGTTGAGCATGACCTCTGACCCCTCCGAGTTGGCCATGGCCACCTGGTTGAACTCCACCGTGTGTTTCTGGACCAAAGTGAACCTACGGAAGCACCCACGACAGTGAAGTTGAAACCTCGACAGGACATGGGCTGCAGGAGGCCTCTGACGTGGGACGTACTTGTCCGTCTTGAAGAACACGGCGCATCCGTCCACGTGCTTCCGCTCCTGTTCAGAAACCAGTTTGGCACGAGACTTTGGGCAGAAGTAGCCGTCGTAGCCGCGCTCCTTCAGCGTTTCCAGGAAGAATGTGTAGTACTGCTCCGTCTCCACCTCCTGCAGACAAAGACGAGCAGCTGTGAGTGTGAGGACGGACACGAGGACGGACACACACACGCACACACACACACACGCACGCTCGCACATACACGTGCACACACACACACGCATGCGCGCGCGCGCACACACGCGCACACACACGCACACACACTCACACACACACGCACGCACACACACACACACACACACACACACAAGCGCTCACACCCACACACGCTCACACACACACACAGTAGGCTGACACTGATCCACAGCAGACGAAGGAGGCGCTGACAGGCCTGAGCGGCTCAGCAGGCGTCACTGCTCGAATCCTCCTGACGCGACTGATTAAGGTCGACAGATGGACAGAGGGAGTGGACACATGTGGACAGCTGCTGTTAAACTATCTGCTTTGGTTTTGGGGGAGGAGTCTCTACCTGCAGGCTGATGATGTCGGCGTCACAGTTGGTGATTTCCTCCATGATGCCTTTCTTCCTGTACTCCCAGCTCAGCGCCCAGGACGGACAGTAGCCGTACAGCTGCCGCGTGGCGTACTTGTCACACAGCACGTTGTAGCACATGACGGTGAACACGGCTGCAGGAGAACAACGCGGAGTGAGGCACGAGCGGCAGCTGGGTCTGTTTTCCCGTCCCGTGGAAAACCAAGTCTATGTGGTTTACCTGTGGGGATCACGTGGTCTCGCTCTTTCAGACTGATCCAAGGTCTCTGAGGCAGCTGCTCTGGATGCACTGCAAACGCAGGTCAGGGTTAGGGCTCGTTGGGGCTCAGGTGTACAACACAGTGCACGTGAAACATGCACGAGCGCTGCTCCACAGCAGTGTTGCAGCGTGAGGCCAGCGAGCCCTTTACCTGCTAGATTGTCAAGCATGTAGTTCAAAAGCTTCCTGGTTCCGTCGGGCTCCTGGTACAGGTTGAGGATGTCCTGGGACAAAGGGTTTCCTGCAAAACAGCGTCACATAACAATAAACTTCTTTCCTTTGTCTTGTATTATAGTTATTTCATTTGGTCCTTTGAAATATACAATAAATGACAGAATGAGGAGCAGGTCACCTTTTAGTCCCAGGGTTTGTAACTGGAACAGCCTCCCAAGTTCATAAGGCAGAACTCGTAAAAGATTGTTGTTTAAAAGCAATTCCCTGCAATGAAGAGACGGCGTTAGAGCTTCTGCTGCTTCACTGAGGCATTGTCACCACACCGGCCTCCGCTGTCACTTCCACTCAGTGTGGCTCCACCACGCGTCAGTGTGACTACCCGCACCCTCAACCTGCGTGTTTGAGCTCATTCTCTGGCAAACAATATCCTTTCAGACAAAAGTGTCAGCTCAGGTGAGTAAAGTAAAAGTGCGACGTTCAGTGCTTTGTGTAAAGCTGCAGAGAGTCCACAGACGTTCCCCACGTGCCTCTGCTCTGACCTCAGACTCTGACCTCAGACTCTGACCTCAGACTCTGACCTCAGACTCTGACCTCAGACTTTGACTCTGACCTCAGACTCTGGCCTCAGACTCTGGCCTCAGACTCTGGCCTCAGACTTTGACTCTGTCCTCAGACTCTGTCCTCAGACTCTGGCCTCAGACTCTGGCCTCAGACTCTGACCTCAGACTTTGACTCTGTCCTCAGACTCTGTCCTCAGACTCTGGCCTCAGACCTCAGACTCTAACTTCAGACTCTGACCTCAGACTCTGACTCTGGCCTCAGACTCTGACTCTGGCCTCAGACTTCAGTCGCTGACCTCAGACCTCAGACTCTGGCCTCAGACTCTGACTCTGGCCTCTGACCTCAGACTCTGACCTCAGACTCTGTCCTCAGACTCTGTCCTCTGACTCTGACCTCAGACTCTGACCTCAGACTCTGACCTCAGACTCTGACCTCAGACTTTGACTCTGTCCTCAGACTCTGGCCTCAGACCTCAGACTCTAACTTCAGACTCTGACCTCAGACTCTGACTCTGGCCTCAGACTCTGACTCTGGCCTCAGACTTCAGTCGCTGACCTCAGACCTCAGACTCTGACCTCAGACTCTGTCCTCAGACTCTGGCCTCAGACTCTGGCCTCAGACCTCAGACTCTAACTTCAGACTCTGACCTCAGACTTTGACTCTGTCCTCAGACTCTGACCTCAGACTCTGACCTCAGACTCTGACCTCAGACTCTGACCTCAGACTCTGACCTCAGACTCTGACTCTGTCCTCAGACTGTGGCCTCAGACTGTGGCCTCAGACCTCAGACTCTAACTTCAGACTCTGACCTCAGACTCTGACTCTGGCCTCAGACCTCAGACTCTGACCTCAGACTCTGACCTCAGACTCTGACCTCAGACTCTGACCTCAGACTCTGTCCTCTGACTCTGACCTCAGACTCTGACCTCAGACTCTGACCTCAGACTCTGACCTCAGACTCTGACCTCAGACTTTGACCTCAGACTCTGACCTCAGACTCTGACCTCAGACTTTGACTCTGGCCTCAGACTCTGGCCTCAGACCTCAGACTCTAACTTCAGACTCTGACCTCAGACTCTGACTCTGGCCTCAGACTCTGACTCTGGCCTCAGACTCTGACTCTGGCCTCAGACTCTGACTCTGGCCTCAGACTCTGACTCTGGCCTCAGACTCTGACTATGGCCTCAGACTTCAGTCGCTGACCTCAGACCTCAGACTCTGACCTCAGACTCTGACCTCAGACTCTGACCTCAGACTCTGACCTCAGACTTTGACTCTGTCCTCAGACTCTGTCCTCAGACTCTGTCCTCAGACTCTGTCCTCAGACTCTGGCCTCAGACTCTGGCCTCAGACTCTGGCCTCAGACTCTGGCCTCAGACCTCAGACTCTAACTTCAGACTCTAACTTCAGACTCTGACCTCAGACTCTGACTCTGGCCTCAGACTCTGACTCTGGCCTCAGACTTCAGTCGCTGACCTCAGACTCTGACCTCAGACTCTGACCTCAGACTTTGACCTCAGACTTTGACTCTGGCCTCTGACTCTGGCCTCTGACCTCAGACTCTGACCTCAGACTCTGACTCTGGCCTCAGACCTCAGACTCTGACCTCAGACTCTGACTCTGGCCTCAGACCTCAGACTCTGACCTCAGACTCTGACCTCAGACTCTGACCTCAGACTTTGACTCTGTCCTCAGACTCTGGCCTCAGACCTCAGACTCTAACTTCAGACTCTGACCTCAGACTCTGACTCTGGCCTCAGACTCTGACTCTGGCCTCAGACTTCAGTCGCTGACCTCAGACCTCAGACTCTGACCTCAGACTCTGACCTCAGACTCTGACCTCAGACTTTGACTCTGGCCTCTGACTCTGGCCTCTGACCTCAGACTCTGACCTCAGACTCTGACCTCAGACTCTGACCTCAGACTCTGACTCTGGCCTCAGACCTCAGACTCTGACCTCAGACTCTGACCTCAGACTCTGACCTCTAACCTCAGACTCTGACCTCAGACTCTAACCTCAGACTCTGTGTGGTACCTGAGAGAGACCATGTTGCCCAGCTCAGCGGGCAGGCTGCGCAGCTTGTTGGACGACAGGTTCAGGTAGACCAGGTGTGGCAGCTTGGCGATGTCCGGCGGGATGCGGCTCAGGTTGTTGTCGTTGATGTGCAGCGCTGTCAGGTGTGTGAGTGTCCATAAGGAGCTGCTCAGACTCCTCACCCGCCCTGCAGCAGCCGAACACAGGAGGAACAGAACTTTAGCTTCACCCACCAAACCGGGGAACAGAGACAAACTGGGCCGTTCACTAACCAGAGATCTCCAGCTCAGCCCAGTGAGACTTCTTCCCACCGGCCGCCTCCTCAGCTGACATGATGGTGTAACATCTGCGGGGATCTGGAGGATCATATTTTTCCTTTGGCATACCTGTTAATCTGAGGAACACGACAGAGAGGAGACGGAGACGGTTTTGTCTTTAACTGATGCTATCAAACACTAAAAAACAGCAGAACAAATGTCCAGTGAGTAACAATCCATAAATAGATGACAAGACGGACAGAAAAGTTAATACTTGTAATAATAATGTGTTTTATTTTATTCCTTTATAATAATCAGCAGCTATCTTAGGTCTGCCGTCTGTTTTCATATCCTCTGCCTTGATTAAATTTACATTTATACAGAAGAAGCAAACGCATAAAATCTTTTACCCTGAAGAAAAAGGCTGAAATGATGGCTTAATAAACTAGCTGCTGATTACTGTAGGTTTTGGTCACAGCGCTAATCGAATTAATGGATCACGTAGATGTTTTAGACTGAAGGAACCAGAGCTTGTTATCATGTCACATTTACTGGATTCCTCTAGACTTAAAAATATTTGTGCAAACTAATTAAAGCACGAGAGAGATGAGAACAGCCTCACTCTTGTTGTGTTAACCTTTAAAGTTTATTATTTCATAACTTCATGACAAATCCATGAACTGACAGATGGACTCAGTCGTATGAGGGAAAATAACCAGGTGCCGGATTGTTTGCATTCAGGAGGAGAATAAGTAAGAACCCTTTACACACATTATCATTTAATAGAAAATAATATCAAATATTTACTTTTACGCTACATTTATTTGATATCGTGATAATAATGATATTATTAACAACAACCAACATTATGTTAAGAAACAAAACACAAATTATTAAATTGCTGAAATCCAAAAATGCATCAGTAACTTGCATTTCTAAGATGTTCAGTGTGATATGAGCCATTCACATAAGGAGCATTTTAAATACCTATTTTTCATTTCACTGTTTCTACTTTTAATGCAAATGATCTAAGTACTTCTAACAATACTGTACAGAAAATGGTTTTCAATACTTCCAAAGGAGCAACTCATCAGTTTGGTGCATTAATAATAAAACTGATTAGGTTGAGGTGACTCGATTAATTATAATAATTAGCTTTTAATACTTGAAGTAGATTGTGAGACGGACACTCGACCAATGCTCTTGTACTTTGGCTTTTTATTTCTTCAGCGCTGGAGGTGAACAAGTTTGGAGAAGCCTTACATAACGTGTTTACACACTGTAGGGTCACAAGTAAGAGCAGCAGGCGGATCCAGGGTCTCTCACACACACACACACACACACACACACACACACACACACACACACACACACACACACACACACACACAGTTACAGCATTTAGACTCCCGACCTTATAACTCGACCACATCGCAGGAGCCGTGGACGCGTCGCTCTGACTGTGGGTTATTGTGCATTAACGAATCGCCTTGTTTACTTTGTTACTTCAAAGAACGTGCGGCGACGCAGCTGCTCCAACAGCTGAGCGTCCAAACATAGACGGAATGTCACCGGTGACAGCGCGTGCACGCCGCCAGGCCGGGCCCGGTCCGCCGATCGGCCGCTCCGGGGGCTTCGCTCCGCCGCTCGGAGGCTGCCGCACCTGACAGCGGTGTGAACGCGCCCGGCGGCGACGTCCGCAGCGGATCATCCGAGGTTCGATGGGGCAAAATAGCAGCGACGCGAAGGGCACACGGGCTCCCGCACGCAGAGCGCGAAGCACGGCGCTGGAGTAGCGCGGCTGCGGCGCCGCGGCGCCCGTTCTCACCGAGGCGCACTGAGGGGACGGGCTGGTGGCAGAGGAGGCGGATTAAAGCGGCGTTCAGCGGGCGACAGCTCGGCTACGGTGTCTGCGGTGTAGCAACAAAGTCAGAGTGGACATTACCTTCATTCGGGGGCGGTGGAAGCAGGTTTATTGAGGGAATTGGCAGAGACATGCAGACGCGGCTGTTGAACCCGTGTGGACCCTGAACGTCTCGGAAGCAGGAGGAAGAACAACAAACGCATTTTCCGCTCGTGCCCGTGGACATACGCCGCGCGCGCCCGCTGGTATTTTCACCTCCGAGCAAATATGTATTTTAAATCATTTTTTATTTTAAGAACGTTATTAATATTAACAATTGCCTTTCTGGGTTTAAGGTAAATATTACCAAAGTTAGTTTTTAATCGTTATTAAGACAAATCAAGTTCGATGTTAATACAAATGCTATACAGCATATAGCTTGTGTTCTATAGAACTCGGTACAACATTCGGTATTCAGTCAACAAAGCAAGATACTTTTTGTTTTATTTTGTTACTCTGATTTCTCTCCAGCTTCTGATAAGAACTGAGTTCTTACATTTTTTTTAAAATGAACGGAGAACGATAAGCCGACTACAAAAGTAGTTCATAAACCATATATTTATTTTGTAATAGTATCTGTTAGTTCTTGCTTGTGTTACTTTATACAGTGTCTTTCATGTCGGATATTTGGTTCGAGTTCTAAGGCGGAACTGATTAAATCGAGTCGCTGTTTGTACACGGACGGTGTCGCAGGTGTTTCCAGACATGGCAACTTGCACGCGGAGTGTGTGGAAAGGTCAGTGTTTTTGTACCTCGCCTGTAACTAGAACCAGTAAACACAGTTAAATGTTCTGTGAAAGAACTGTGTGCCGTTTACTTCCGACGTGTGTTCGGATTTGATGTGGTGTCAGTCACCGCATGTTAGCTTGTTTTAGCTGCAGATGACAAGCCTCTTGGAAATATGTGTAATTTAGGTTTCTCTTTGGATATTTAATGAAACCTCGCACGTAAGGACATTGCTTGGGGTGATACCCAAATACTTGCAATGCTTTGTTTTATCCGGCGTCAAATTAAGTAACATACATTTTTTTAACAAAAGAAAATTAACGTTTGTTTCCGACTCGATCGTGAGTCGTTACTGAGCGACAAGAGACGAATAAATAAACATTTGGATAACCAAGGTGCTGTTTTGGGCGTTGTATGTATTCTGAGTGGAGGATTTACTACAAGTTTGTAAAATAATAACTTGTGGAATGTTAAGATTTTATTTCAAAGAAGGTGCATGCCACCTTCAGGAACTAGACCCCCGACCCCCCCCCCAGGTTATGTCCTCAAACAAACCTCCCCAGAGCTCCATGCCCCTGGTACTCTAAAAACAAGCCCCAGAGAGTGGAGGGGACCACAGCTGCACCCTCTCTCTGACACTTTAAATCAGCAGGTTTATTAATGACGTTTGGGAAAAACCTGACACATAAATCCGTTATGTTGGGCTCTAGTTTCTTTCAGCTGTCTGTTAAAGACGTGAAGTGCTCTTACAGAGAACTGTATTTTTTGTCGTCCCAGTAAAGCTGTAATATTAATAATTCACCAACACGAGTCCCTTTGCCTTTGCACCTCTGCAGGCGTCTGGAGGTGCAGTCATCCATTAATCGATAAGTTTGATGAAGAGAACTGAAGCCGCACTGGAGACATGTTTGTTGTGATCAAATTCGTACAGGATTTCAACTTGCCGATTGCTTTTTTTTGTGTTGAATATGTTTGAGCTCTTTAATACTTCGATAATGCAGAGAGTTGAGAGTTTTTATGTAAAAATAAAACCTGTTGTTCCTCTGCCTCAGTTTGGCAGAGATGAACCTTGGTTTTTGTGTGAGTGGAAAACTCAAGATTTATGGATATGTAAATTTTTCATGTAGCGCTGGGAGGCCATACTCTACGATGTGTGTAGACGTCTCAACTATAAACGACGCAGATGTTTTTATGGATCTCATTTCTTATGCAGCTTTTCTCTCTCAGTTTTAGCAGGATGTCAGAGGCAGCTGCTGAGCGGCGGCGCTCCTGCCTACACAGGCTTCACTCACTCTGCACAGAGGAACTTACCAGTCAGGAAATTTGCAGCCTTCAAGTGAGTTCATAAACATTTTCTTCTTTGCCTTTTAACAGCCAGACACATTCAACCCTCTCAGCTGCCCAGCAGAGCAGCCTCTTTTTTGCCCTCGTAACACATGAGCAAATGTGGAAATGGCTTTTTTCATTTTTCCCTTGTCAGGGCAATAAGGAAAGACAAGGAGGTGTCTGAGAAAGCGGAAACGAAGGAGAAGAGGGTCATCGATGACAGCGACAGACACAAGCCTTATGGCAAGACGGCGTGGGCGCCTGTTGATGACGTGTATATATTGAGGTATTACCCCCGGACCATCCACAGCGCAGCAGACGCCATCGACATGCTGAAGAAGTTTCAGCAGCTGGACTTCACTCCCCACAACCAGCCTGTCTATGTCGACCTGAAGCTTGACATGAAACTGGAGAAAAAGGTGACAACTGGCCTCCTGTTTTAGTTAGTGCCAGTCTTTTACAAATAAAAGTTTACTGTAAGGTTGTCTCTTCAGAAAATGATCCGAAAACGAGTGGCGGTTTCTTAACAATATGATTATTAACACTAGAAATATCATACGACGTTAGTCTTCACACTTCCACGGGTATTGGTTCAGTGAAATAGGCTTTTCCTGTTTGCATCCATTGAGTCAAAGAATCAGTGGTGTCTGAATTTACTGTTTAATGCTCTGCTTTTTTATTAACCAGCTCAATCCTCAGAATAGAAAATAACTGATCACCTGCCAAAGGGTTTATTATTGATGGCTTTGAACATCCAGACTTGGCAGCCGCGTGTTGCTTATTTCCGTCACTGCCATGCTTCACCTCTACAAATCAAAGTGAACTTAACGCCGTCAAGCTTGCAACATGAGCAGTTTTTGGTGCCACACGGGAATAAATACCTCATATGACGATTTGTTTAACATCGTAGATCTTCAGAGACGTTCAGTAACCAGGAGACACTCTCTGACTCCATCTCATCCATCTGTCTCCACAGATCTGTGCAGAAGCAATGTTCCTATGCATAATGAATTAAGTACACTCCAGAGAAATGAAAAATTAGTGTTGTGTTGGCAGAATAAATTTCATCCTTGATTATCTTGGCTTGATGCACAATTTAAATTCATCATTTTTCAGATGTTTTCTTAGATATTTTATTTGCAGCCACATTTGAAGTGAGTGATAACTGTTTAATTAAATAATTTTTTCCTGTTCTCAGAGAAAAGTCGACCCGTTCGTCAGCACTGTGCACTTACCTCACCGCTTCAAGACGGAGATGAACAGAGTTTTAGTCTTTACTGAGGTAAAACCTTCCCCCTCAGCCTCCATGAATCTTAATTACGTAGCCTGTTTATTGCTTGCACTTGATAAATAGTTTTAATATTGTCTGAGCACTGATTGATTCTGAAGTGCAGCAACAGCACCTTTTATTTGTTACTCCACTTTTAGCGATGGGCTGAGGTAGAACAGAATCGAGCAGCAGAGGCTGTGGGTCATAACTGGGATGTTAATGAATGACAGTCAGTGGATCTTCTCTCTCTTTTCCTTGTAGGATGCTCAACAAGCACAAGTTGCCCTGGAGCACGGTGCCGTGTGCGCTGGAGGAGTTGAGCTCATACAACCAGTGGGTTACTTCAGCCGAATTGTTGTTTTCCATCATAGAGCGTGCTCCTACTCTTCCTGAGTTTACTTCTAAATATCACTTTGAGTTCCTGCAGGAGCCGCTCACGTTAAAGTTATTCTGTCTCCATTTGCAGATATTGGATGATGAGATTTCGGCAGATTTCTACGTAGCGGTTCCAGATATTGTGTCAAAGCTTGTGCTGCTGAAAAACAAACTAAGGAAGAAGTTTCCAAAGAGCAAAAGAGGTGAGCTAAAATCAATCCAACCTAGAGTCACTTTAGTTTCTGCCTGTAATGAAGACGACGCCTTCTGTCCGTTGATGCCGTAGTGCTGCTTTGCGTGGCGCTTGTCTGCCTGTTTTTATCAGCTCTTTGCTTCACTGCAGCAGCTCCTACAAAGACAAACGAGTCCGAATGCCTTTACCGACTCAGCGGGCGCCAGCGCTGATTAATTCCTCTCTCTGTCTGTTGATGCTCAGGCTCCATCGGCGTCAACATTCCCAAGATGTTGGAGTTGTTTAGACTGGGCCACGAGTACGCGGTGGAGAGCGACTGCTTTGTTAGGACTCAGATAGCCACGGTACGCCTCGGATGGACCAGCACACGATCGCTCAGATGAAGCTAAGACGTCAGAGGGACGCGGAGCTCCCTGCTGAGATCTGCCATCATATTAGTCATTTGCTACATTCAAACTTAAAAGCTTTGTCAACATTGATGCTGAAATGGCTCTAATCAGGTCTTTGAAATGGAACCACGTTTTCTCATGTGTCGCGTCCTCCACAGCTGGACATGTCCAGAGAGCACATCTTCTCCAACCTGCAGGCCGTGCTGGAGGACGTCTGCTCCCACCGACCTGCCGACGCCGGTACGTTCACCGCAGCCAGCGGTGTTGAAACTTCTCCCTCTGGGTTGATGCCAGCTTTGGTTTGTTTGACTGGGCCAAGGTTTTGCTAGTTGTAGCTCAAAGATGAGAGCAGCTGCCGCCTCGTCTGCAGGCACTGGACCGTGTCAAGTGTAGCCCAGCTCATGTGGAGGAAGGGGAAGACGTATGGACGGTTGCACGAGTTTTACTCGAGGGGAAGTTGAATGGCATTTTGGTGCTGGAGCCAACCAGGAAGCAGAGTTTGTTTACTTGGTTTAAAAAGATGCAGCTTGTAATCATCCACTAATGGAGGCTCATTAGAGCCAGAGCATTAAATGATCTAAAACATAATTGATTCTGAGCTGGCTAAATAAAACGTCATTAACGGCGCCTCCCTGCGAAGTGAGCTGCAAAGCTTTGTGACCTGGACTGTCTCCTCACTGACTCTTCACTGTCCCATTTCCCTCTCGAGGACTTTGTGGCCATTTAGCAAACGTCTACTCAGCAGAAAGCAAATTAAAACATTAAAGTGTTGTCTAACAGAGGTGTAGCTCTACAGGCCAGTAGCTGTGAGGTCGTTCAACCGCCGGTGAAGCAGTCAGAGCATCAGCCTCAACCAGCTGTCGGTATCTGAACCAGTTGTTACAGAGCAGCGGATGGATCCTAACATGTTTAATGTGGTCGGTGCATCCCCTGGGGACCCTGAACGCCTGTTTGAGTTCAGTTCTTTTAATCAGGTTTAAACATCAGGCTTCAGTTGATGCAGCATCCTCTCTCTTAAACGCAGATGTCAGACCTGGACGTCGTCCTCAGCTGATGCACAAATCGTTTCTCCTCCCCCCAGAAACATGTCACAGGTTTTAAACCTACTTTTCTTCCTGTACAAACACAGTCCTTCTTCACCACAGTTTGATCCTGAGCTCAGATGCAGCTGCAGTTTCTTGCTGTGAAAACACGTTAAGACTTGGCTCCTGATCTCTCACTCGTCTCCTAGTTTTTGTTCCCACTGCCAGTTTGGAAACGCATCTGAACAAACTGATGGTTTATGTTTTCGTGTCAAATAATGCATCAAAAACAGCACGAGCAAACCTTAAAAATGTGTCGGCTTCTTTTCCAGTAGTGAATCATTTAGACGGCACCACAGTCAGACATAAATCTTAAGATCCCACGGAGAAGCATCAAACATCAGGCTGTGGAGGGACTCAGAGCATAACTACTGTTAAACTTCGGCTGCTCTGTGGCCTACATTCATTTAGTCTGGATTTCAGCCAAACACCAGTCACAAGCAAAAACTCATTGTCTCTCAGAATAGAGCCGAGACACCTGAGCTCTGTCTGCACACGCTCTGCAGCACTTCAGCTTCTCCAGTAATTACGTTTGCACCCAGAAGTCGAGTCCATGTGAATGTCTGTGAAACATACTGTTATTTAAATGAGCAGTTTAACAGCTGAGATTTTCCTCATGTCCATAAAAATGTTTTGGAGTCATTTGGACAGAAGCTGCTGCCGCGTGGGCAGGAACAGGAGGAAGCCCATAAACGCTTGAAGCAGGCAGAGGATACTGCGTGGTGGCTGAGAACCAGCCCCAGGGGTTTGTGGGAATAATTCATGACAACAGCACAAGCTTGATGCTGAAATAAGGATTGTAACCAAGTTAACAGTAAATGTGTCGGAGATGAAGTCTGCAGGGAGCCGACATGTTTTCTAATGATGGAGCCGCTGTGGGAGAGACAATCTGAGCGCTCTTTAACATAATTTCATGCAAAGTGATGCTCAGTTTGAGATTTTATTATGTTTTCAACACCGTTATCCAGGAAGACCTGTGTTTGAGTGGCTGGTCGGACGCATCATTGGTCCAGAGGACTGCTGTCGAGCCACTGCCTGCAGCTCTGCCTGGAGTTGCACAGTGATGTAGACTTGTTTCACAGTCTCTCTCCCTCCTCAGGACCGTTCATCCAGCGAGCCATCGTCACCAGTCGCACCAGTGAAGCTCTGTGGTTTAAGAGTGAGGACGTCTTATTGAAACCAGCAGATGAAGAGAAGGAGAAAAGCACCATTTCACTGTAAATATACACTGTACTCAATAAAGCGTTGTGAGTTTAACGTCTGAGTCCTTGTTTTTAAAGCAAAAAAAAGGAGGACACAGTGTCCACGGCGACAGGAAGCAGGTGTCACCCAGCATCCGTCCGTCCACCAGGTGTAGTTCAAGTAACTGAGCACCAGGGGGCGGTGTTAACACAGTCTATCTTTTAATCTTATCTTCATAACTCGTGTTTTCTCTAAAATCATAAAATCACTGTCTGATCAAGTTGTATCCATGTCGAGTCAACTTGAAGCTTATTGAATCGTCTAGTCAGAAACAAACAGGCCTGTGTGGACGTCTGGTCTGTGACCAGGTGTAGATCAGGACCTTTAATGAGTGTCAGTCGAGGCTTCTGGAGCCTGTGCAGCCTCAAATTAAAGTCATGACAAAGACTGATGGCTGGTGTGAAGCACTTTGTGGGCAGAGTCGGTCCTGATGTAACAGACTGAGGCCGAGTGGCAACGAGAGGAACGTCACTGAAGCCACTTTCATCATTTCTACAAGTCGCTCCTCCCTCCTTCCTTCTGCCTGATTTCCCCACAGGGACCAATATAAGCTCCCAATCTGGCACCAAGCATCAACCTGCAGCGCCGCTGAGCGTCTGCTGATTCTGGGCCGACAGGTAGACCCTCACTTTAATGCCACACTTCAAAGGCCTGTCATCCTTTTCTAAGCACACGCTCAGACTCACACCTGAAGTCGTGTTGGAAGACAAACATCACTGTGGTTTCTGCTCTGCGTTTACTGATTGTGTGTATATCTGGTGTTTTGTGCTTGTTTTATAGATATTTTTAAGCATTGTTGCCCTTTTTTCATTTTAGTCGTGCAGCCTCGGCGCATTTTGTTCTCAGGTAGCTGTGGATGATGCTTCCAGTGGTTCTGACTGCTTTTCTATTCCCACACTGTCGGGGTTCAACCACATATTTTAATCTTCTGCTGCGTCACCAGCTCCTGGTTATAAATAGTTGCAGCAGCAGAAAAGAAGCTAGTTCAGAGGCAAAACTGATCTGATCCCGGTTTTGGCAGAGGACAAAGAGGCTGAGTGTGGGTCAGGTTACTGCCATGTGACCCTGAGGAATCTCAGACCTGCAAACATCCAGCTGCATTAAACGGTACGTGTAGTTAAAGCACAACGCACGAGGAGAATGTTTGGCCTGTTTTGTGTGTTTTAGGCTGTTTGTTGGCTTCATTTGGTGAAATTTGTCATGCTCATATTCATATTTTAAACATGTCCCTGTTAATACTGTGTGTGAGGCAGCGAGAAATAAACACGGCTGAGATAAAGTGACGCTAAACTCTTATAACAGGGGCCAGTCAACGTAAAGGTGATTAAAATGACCATAAATGCTCAATAACAACATGTAAATGTGAGCATTGAGGCCGTGAAGCCACGCAGCACCGATGCAGCACCGAGGTGATGAAGTGAGAACCGCCAGTTCCACCACACGCTCGCTGCTCACAAACTGAATTACTTCTGTAAATGTCAGATTTCAGCTGTAAATAGGATTAAAGTGATGAATCCCTCTCGTGATCTACTTGATTTCCCCTCAAAAAAACAAACAAACCCATAATTCTCTCCTGCCGGGGTTTAATCCCTCAGGGAGCAGGGTCCCAGTGAGGTTCTGTCTGCGAGGTGGGTGGTGGAGGTGGGGGGGGGGGGGGGGGGGGAGAGAGGCAGGAGCGTGGGGGGGAGGGGGAGAGAGGGGGGGGGGGGGGGTCTGGAGGACTACGAGCCGCAGCGCCGACAGAAACCACTTCCAACCCGGTGCAGGAGCGCAGAGTCCGACCGAGCTCTGCGGCGCCTGGCTCCATAGACGCGTCCTGGTGCCGGTGCCGAGGAGGACGAGCCGAACCGAACCACCTTGCGCCTGTTTTATTTCTTGGCAGAGTTTCGGAGCGACTGATCGAGTCGGAGACGGAAGGAGGCTTCGCGCTGAGCCGCGGTCCAGCGCGGAGTCCGACCCGCTTCTCGGCTTGTTCTCCGGACCCACGATGAGAACCGAGCTGATCTGAGTCCGACCAACAGTCTCGCGCGCTCGTCCCTCCGCGGATCCGGATCCTCGCGGCCATGGGCGGATGGTGGGTGTTCGTCGGCGCCCTCGCAGGGCTCCTCGCCGCCCCCCGTGGGACTCACGGTGGGTGAATTTACAGTGTGTGCTGGTTGAAGTGGGTCAGGCTCCGGCTCGACCCACTTCACATCCTTCACCAAGTGTTTTCTGGGGACAAAGTTGCGACGACACTTGTCCTCCGGTTCTGTGCGGAGCAGGTTCCATCGACCCGGTCCCAGTTCGGAGGTCCGTGGGGACCCCGCTGTGAGAGCGCCTTGTTTCCCACTCAGGGCGGTTCTGTGAGTCCGGCTCCTGGGTTTGTGGGTTTGCTGAGTCTCAGAGGAGAAAAGTGATGAATTGAAACTAAGCAGACACTGATTTGATGTCTGGATGCGCTCTCATTTCTTATTCGCCTGGCGGTGAAGCAGCAGCTGCTCTCGGATCCGTCCAGAGTTCTGCTCATTTGGGCTCAGGCTGCAAAGTTGTTTCCGTTCACGCGAGGCTGTGGCGGTACTGAACCCGCCCGAACTGGGTCCGAGGCAGGTACCGCCTGGTACCTGAGGGCTGTGAGCCCGGCTTCTAACTGCTGCTCCCACTGATCATAATTATCCTCATCGGTTCTGATGACACGAGGAGGCATCTCCCCTTTGAACCCGTGTCTACAGACACCAGATTATTGCAGATTAATTTATGATCACTTGAATCCCGTCTGATTGGATTTAGCGTTGTGTTCTTGTTGTCAGTCGCTGATTTGGTGATTCGCAGGTGTTTCTGTAACTTTGGCCCAGAATAAATGAGAGCGACGCTGCAGCAGCGTCTTCATCGTCTCCTCTGGTTCCGGTCTGTTTTCTTGGAGCTTCTTGTGTGACTCCGCCCCCTTTTTGGATGCTTTTGTATCTTCTGACCTCTGACCTCTGGGCCGGCGCTAATCCACCCGCGCTCCGTTGGTTTTAGCACTGTAAATCTGTGCTGTAATCTGCGTCTCACACTGAGAGCGTTGTGTGTGAGACGTGCTGTTAATCTTGTTTAAAACCTCCACACTTTTCTTTGGTGGCAGAGCTGCGATATAAACAGCGTCTGCTGATCTTCCGCTGAACTGATTAAAGTGCCAGATTATATGGTGCAGAGGAGACTGAGGCCTGAAACAGCTGCCCTCATGTGTCTCACACACACACACACACACACACACAATTATTAGCCGTGACTGCGACGCTCTGGAGGGTTCGTGTTGTGTTCCTCTCTCCAGCTGAACATCACAGACTGAAACCAACCCAGGTACCAGAACTAACGGGTCCAGTGGCTTCAACAGCTTGTTTCATATTAACTGTGCGTTGAGCATTTGTTTTCTTTACTTTTCTTTACTTTGCCTGCTGACGTCTTTGTCTCTCTCCCCAGGAGCCTGTATCTACGAGGGATCTCTGTACGCGGTAGGTGCCTCTTTACTGTCGCTGCTTAAGTCGTCCTCTCACACAATCGCTATGTTAAGTTAATTTGTGCCCCCTGCTGGGTATTTCCTCATGTATTATTCACCACGTTAGTGAGACTGATGGCCGTGTGCTTGTGATGGTAGTTTGCATTATGGTCCACGTCCTGTTGTCTGGGACGCAGACTCATCTATAATTCACGACGGACACGGACTTGGTGGGAGATAATGGGAGAACTTGGGCAGGAGCTTGTGATGGGCCTTTGGCTGCTGGCAGACGCCCAGGGCTTCACTCACGCGCTTCAGGCCTCGCTGCCAGAGCCTCTCATCCCGGCTCCGCTTCCAATGTTTGAAGATGTGCTGTTTGGTTTGAGGCGTCAGCAGAGATGAGAGGTGGCCTTGTTCCTCCGCTGCAGCTCAGGTTCTAGTGATTTGGATCATATGGTTCGCTCCACATTTGGTAAAACACTGAACAAAAGTCACGAAGTCAAGAAATCCAACGGTTCGACCTCAGGGTTCTTGCCTCCGTCCAGTCGTGATGGACTTTGTTGGCTCATGCTGCCTCCAGAGTCCTTCTGAGAACCGTAACAAACCAGGACCACGAGCCTCTGCTCCTGCAGTCCAAGCTGTGGTTCTGTCCACGCTGCAAACCCGTGGTGACACACATTGTATCGCATCATGTCACTCATTGCACATAAACCCACGGGCTGCTCTTAAAGCTCTACTGGCCTCAGACAAACCTGGACCTCTGCGTCCCCTCAGTGGGTCAGGCCGCGGTCCGCTTGGCTGGTTCTGTGTTCATGTGACGTGTGAGCGTTGAGGTGGACCTGTGGATGAGGCCACGGAGGAGGTTAAACTGCAGCTTCAGAAGCAGGACGAGGATGAAACGCTGAGCAGGTTCCCACGCTAACGGCGACTGAGCCTCTAAATGTCTCATTCACTGCTTGGACCCAAGTAAATAAACACTGAAATTTGCTCCTGTGGCCTTTATAAAATGCCACTTGTGTCCTAGAACAACTGGTAATCTGTCCTAAGAGCCTCAGACGTGGTTCTCAGCGGGATGATTGTGCTTCTCAGGCACAATAATGAGGAACTGCTGCTTCTGTCCTGCTGTGTCATCAACATAATTAGAGCTTCGAGCCGTGAGCCGTGACAAACCTACAAGCGCCTCCAGTCCGTAGTCGCGTCCTGCCTTCGCCGCTTTGAAGGGAGGTAATTACTGGAGCCAGGACGCAGCGATGGAGAGGAGGACGGAGGCAGCTGGGATGTGGCAGCAGGTTTGAACACAGCAGGAAAAGGCCGTGGAGTTCAAAGGGAAACAAAGCCACACCTGGAGACGAGCGACTCCACCACAGCCTCGGCAGACGCTCATTGGACCAGACCTCATCCACTTTGACTTATGCCAATAATTAACCTCCCTGATCTTCATTACGCAGATTAATCTTCAAGGCTGAATTAAAACGGCTTCAAGTCACAGATCAGTGCAGTGACAGGAGGCTTCCAGCAACTTTGCAGCCTGAAATGAGCGTTAATACGTCTCCACACAAAGTTTGTTTTCTGTCAGTGGCACAGAACGTGGTTCCGCTTAGATCAGCCTGTTCCTTTCAGGTTCTCCACACACGCGTGGAGCTGTGGGTCCGTCCTGTTTGTCCATCGACCCGATGAGGCGATCAGACGCAGGACTCAGTCTGGGCCTGATTTAGCAGCTGCACGTTTGATTTGACTGCAGCTGATGCATGAAGGTGCTGTCGTTCACCTGAGTAGCGTATGAACAAACCAGTAAGATAGGATCAGACCCAGACGGGACGGAGCGCTGGTGCCGTCAGGGCTCGTGGGGGGAGGCGTGCTGCAGCGCCGTGTGCCACCGGCCCGGCAAAGGACCACATGCAGCACCGTCCAAATATAACATCCGCCCTCGAGGCTTGAATTCCTGGCATTGCCGCTCCCGTAGGAATCAGAATGCAGGGCACCGCGAGAATAGCAGCGTGAGGACGGAGCTCCGGCGTGAACCTACACCTGCAGACGGGCCTGAAGTGACCGGACCCGCTTGACTGCCGGTTCTGACCCGCCCCAGCAGCTCCAGGCCTGACTTTGGCCCCAGTGCTTCTTTATGACCCGGTGCCAGTGTTCTGTGCATGGCTGCACGTGCATGGTGTTTATAAGGCGAGGCCCATAAAAGGCCATGAACCCAGCTGCTGTGCGCCGGCGTCACCCTCCGTTTGTCTGGTGGAGCCTGTGGAACCTCGTCTACATCAGCGCGGCTGCCACAGGAACGTGAAGCTGGGTTCTCCTGCGGTTTAAACCGCTGAGCGATGGAGGCTTCGCACCTTGTTGCTCAGCTCGTCCAGTCAGTAACACTTAAAGATGCGAGCGGCTGGAGATGGAATCGTTCTTTTCCATATGACGCTCAGCCCTGAGTTAATTAAGTGTAAACGCAGCATGAAGCTTCCTGATCTGATCCTGTGGCTTTAATTTAACCTCAGAGGCAGATCAGATGCAGATTGGCATCAGACTGAGGCAGTGTGACAGTGTGAGTGTGATGTAGAAGTACGTATAAAAGCACAAACTCCCACTTTTTCAGATTAGAAGTTAGAAGCTGAACGGATTCAAATGAAAGACAACAAACTGTAGAGCTTAAATGGAATTCTGCGGGTTAAACGTTAACAGACTGCAGGAGGACGCAGGGAAACAACTAACCCAAAGCGGCTTTGGGAGATTTTTCTATCTATGATTAATTCTTGTCTCACATTTCAGCCACTTCCCCGTTTGCTTCTCTACATGCAGGAATGAGCATTGACCGGGCTGCTCTGCTCTTAGATTACATCAGCGTCTCACTTTCACTGAAAGAAGCGAAGCAGCTCTGCCACGACTCCTGTCCTTGTTCCTGCTGCAGTGAAACATGGATTAGTTCTATTCTTTGAGACTAAACAGTCAAATGAGACATTTCTGAATCCCTTTAAAAGCTGGAACGTGTCTGGGAGCTGAGTGCATGCGGGTCCTGGTCTTAAACGACACCGAGGCCTTTCAGTAAACTGTATGTAAACAGCCGCTCAGCAGTTCGTCTGATTGCTGCCGCCTGACTCGCTTCACAACGTGAGTCTGATGTCGTTGGAAAAAACAAGATCAGACCTAAGTGGAATTTAAATTGGAGAACAGTGAGCTTTTAGGAGGCGTCTCAGAGCTCGGGGGACGTTCACAGCCCACATGCAGCAGTTTCTGCAGTATGCATGATGTTGGGAGCAGTAATGGCATCTGAGCGTATGGATGTGGAGCAGGACGTGCATTAACAGCTTCGAAGCCCTCATGATCAGACGTTCACCACAGGCAAACAAAGCAGCAAAGCAGCGAGGGGAGGGGACCGAGGCCGTGCATGGGGGGGGACGCTGCGGCTCCGCTAGCTTAACAGGTGTTAGCGCAGCAGATGAACTTTGACCCCACACACAGAAACCACACGTACGGCATCGAAACCCTCTCACTGCGACTGGAAGCCTTAAGTTATTACCGCAGTAAATGAGGGTCACTTGATTTTAATTTGGCTACAAACTAATATGTGAGTCTGTTTGGACTCATTCATTCAGGTCACACTGAACTTGAGCAGGAGCTGAACTTACTCCTCCCGGCGCGTCCGGGTAAAACAGGGATGCGTCAGCTAAATGCAGCTTGGTTTTGGTCCCTCCAACCTGGTGACTCCCGATGCTCCGCTAACACTGATGTCAGAACAGCGGCTCGGCCGAGGACCCTCCACACGTCTGATTACCAGGCTAGCTCCTCAGCGCAGCCATGATTGCTCCTCGTTTGTTCAGCTAATGAACTTCTCTGTGTCATGGTGTTCATTAGAAACGCTGTGTGATCTCACCGTCTCTGCTGAAACAATGACTCCTGGCTGTAATGAAGGGCGGTGGAGCAGAGGGAGGACGGGCCCAGAAGGTTACGAAAGGTCGCGTATGCGCGGGAAGGCGCGGCGTGCTTTAAAACTATGTGAAGGGGCTTTGTTGGTGCAGGCGTGTCACTACAGGCCCAGATGGAGAGGAGCCAGGAAGCTCAAGCTCTGTGTGAGTCAGCGCTGGGTCGGCCTGGAGGAGCGACCACTGAGACACATG
This sequence comes from Betta splendens, assembly GCF_900634795.4. Classification (NCBI taxonomy): domain Eukaryota; kingdom Metazoa; phylum Chordata; class Actinopteri; order Anabantiformes; family Osphronemidae; genus Betta; species Betta splendens. The sequence goes on along the minus strand of NC_040889.2, from coordinate 29,354,171 downwards.
CTCCATTGATGGGAGAACTGGGACCTTTGTGGAGATGTTTGACTTGAACCTGTTCCTCAGGTTGAGACCCTCTGTGTGATGGTGAGAGCGGCCACGCTCCTGGACTGAGCCTTTGTCCCCTCCTGGATGAAGTGGTCCAACCTGGGCCAACGGAGGAGGAGGAGCTACAGTAGCTGCTCTGCGCTGACGTCGGCGCCGCCTTTTGTTCGTCTCCCTGGTGTCGGACCGAGCCCCGTCGGCCTGTTATCAGCAAACAGCAGGCGCCGCCCGAGGCCCGGCCGTCCCGCGCTGCTTTCCTGCCGTCTGCGCCCGCAGGCTCCTGCAGCTACAAGTGTTTAGGCAGCGCGTTGGAGCGCTGCGGCGCCTGTCGCCGCCGGCTCGGCGGCCATGTTTGCACTCGCCGTCCGCCACAGGGCTCGTTTCTCTAATCGGCCTCGTCCCAGAGGAGTCTCACTCTGAGGAACCAGCACCACTGCAGGGACGACTTCAAAATCTGTTGTTTATATCATAAAGGGCTGAAGGAAAGTGAACTTTATAAAATGAATGAAGAACTCCGACGTGTGGGAGGTCAGACCGGGCCGGGCCGGGCCGGGCCGGGGACCAGTCTGATCAGGTCACTGTGCAGGTCCGTCAAACATCAGCCTCACTCGTTTTGTGTGATTGGCAGGAATCTGCAGGAGCCGCCCGGCTGTAAAACCCCTGCAGTTTAAATCTAAGCGCTGTAATTGTTGTCTCAGTGTGTCAGAATTTACGAGAGGACTATGACGACGTGTGAGTCTGTGCTCATTAGCCACAGCGTTAACCTTTTGCTGCTCGGTGCCTGGCGCTGACAGCCGGAGACCTGTGGGCCTGGGGCGACGCGCCGCCTGGCGATGGCTGCACCTCCTCACCTGAGCTGATCACAAAACAAGGGCTGCTCTCGCTCTGCAGGAGGCGCTCCCCGCTCCTCCGGCGGCGGCGGCGCCTGATCTCAGATAGTTTGTGCTTCGTGGTTGTTGCTGGTGACTGTGTATTAGTATTTGGTGAAACGCAGCAGGTTGCGGTTTAGCTTCAGGTGAGTGATCAGCAGCGAGTGTTAAAAGTGGTGGATCCTCAGCCTCCTCTCAGCAGGAACAAGCCTCGGCCCGTTTACAGGCCAGTCTGCGACGAACACTCAAAGCTCGGCTCCTTTTGTTTTGCCTGGAAGGTCTCGTTGGCAGCAGTGAACATAATGCGAGGCCTCAGGCGTTTCGTCTGGCAGCTCGGCTGCAGACGCTGCATGGAGTTTTCACAGGTGAGTTGGTCGGTGGCCTGTTCTGTGATCCGGACTCTGGTGCGTTTGCTGGTCTCCTCCTCGTCTGGATGATGCAGCTCTGGTCTCCGTGTGAAGTGTGTGACGTGTTTAGCGGCGGCTGCAGCGTTTAAAGGAGGCCTCATCCAAACTATCACAGGTGTGTGGTTTGTCTGCGAGCGATGGGGGTGAATGTTTGATGAGCTGCAGAGCAGCGGGATGCTAAATTGCTAACCCGCTATACCGCTAACCCGCTATACCGCTAACCTGCTAACCCGCTATACTGCTAACCCGCTAACCTGCTAACCCGCTAACCTGCTAACCCGCTAACCTGCTAAACTGCTAACAGACGGTGCTACATTCACGTGACCCACTTCTCCCCACTGGGCCGTCCCGCTCCGTGACTCGTGACTCATGATGCTGCTGCTCGGTGGGGGGTCGTCAGTTCAGACGTTCCAACAACCGACGGAGGGAGTCAGGACACAGTAGCTGGACTGCACCAGAACCTGAAACTGTGCTGTGGTGTTTGGTACCAGGTGGATCAGACTGCTTGGTCCGGCTCAGACCCAGAGTTTGGAGCTGAGTCAACACCTCAATCTGGTTGTTGTGCTGCTCCAACCAGAACCAGCGAGCAACATCTGGGCAGAACATGACCCAAAGCATCGCAGTGACTTCCCATGATGCACCTGGTGCCACGTACATGCTGCATCCTAGTGGAGCTTCGTTTGTCATCGCTCCAGTCGTTCACAGTGGCTTCTCGTTGTATCCAGAACCAGGGGAGCTGGTTTCTCGTCAGAGGGCGGATCAGTCAGACGGACGCGTTCTCTGTTCCTGTGGTTCAGACTCAACCTGGACATAAATAAATGGTTAAGCTGTGAGACCTGCTGGTGCAACCTTTGAATAATTGATTGTTGTTGTTCCTGGTTCCTTCTGCAACGAACAGATACTTTCATGCATTTTTAAAAATATCTGGTAGAAGCAAGGTGAGAGTCTTCCTGGACACCTGCCCGGAGGCCTCCCGAGGCCGTCGGTGCAGCATTTCCCTTCATGCACCAATGAAAGCGGTGCTGCAGGGCGTGGCGGTCAGGACGGGCTGGGAGGAGGCCGTGGCGTCTCTGTGGAGGTACGATGGCTCCCACGGCATGAATGATGGATCCGCACGCGGCCGGGCTTAAACGCGCTCTGCCGACGCTTCCGCGCGGCCCGGCGCTGCTTTGTGGAGCAGACACCACGGAGGCGCTCGCTCTTCTGGTCTCCGGCGGGTCGTCTGAGCCCGCGGGCAGAGCTGCCCGGCGCCGCCCACACCCGGCCAGCCACCAGCATCCTTTAACTGGACATGGTGGTCTCCAGCGCGGTCTCACGCTCCTCCCTCGCAGGCATCAGTCTGTTGATCCCTCCTCCTCCTGCTCGTCTGAGCTCCTTCCTCCACCGCCGTCTTCAGGCGACTCCCAGACGAAGGAGGCACAATGTCGGCGCAGTCTGAAGGAGGACACAGTGTTTCCACACAGTGCAGCTCGTAGACGAGCCCTGTACCAACATGTCCGCCCTGTGTCTGCAGCTTCTCCACTCTAGGCCTCATGTATGAAACCCCTCACTGACTGACGCAGTGTAAACAGGCTTCCTTTTGCTGAATGAAAGCTAATAACTCATTTGGTTAAGAAAATAAGAGCTGGTGCTCGCTGCTTCCAGCTGCTCGCGGTGTTTTTCAGGTTCCTCCTGCGGTTTCCTCGTCACGCTAGTGCTGCTGGCTGTGAATAATGCAGTCTGTGGTGTGTTCTGCTGCGACGTGTCCACACATGCAGCGCTGTGTGCACAGGCCTCTCATCCGCTTTCTGTTTGGCCATAATTTGATGGTTTGTTGACAGAAAGTGGGCCGACGCCGGGCGCTCGTCATGGTCCTTTATTCCTCAGCCATCGCCCTCAGCGGCCGCCGAGCGGCTCTTTGTTGTGAGGAATGTGCTTGTTCTTTGTGCCGCCTGCGTCCTGGCTCTGGGCCAAGCTGCTAAACCTCCCGTGGGCCGGAGCGGCACCAAGACACATGGACAGACCCGACGGACGCACAGATCACTGGCGTCAGCGGCGAGGCCTCAGTGGAGCACAGGCTGGTCCCAGTCCAGCCGAGCTGTGGGTTGCTGGTACCAGTTTGGAACTGGAAGCGGGCGCCTTGTGTCCCGCGTTCCCTCTGCTCCTGGAGCAAACAGCTGGGCTGTGTTTGACAGCTGATCTCCCACTGCATCGCGCTGCTGTTTGTGCTCAGCAGGTGCTTCAGGGCTCGTGTTCTAAAAACCTGCCCACGAGAAGGAAGCAGCGCCGTCGCAGAGACGTTCCCTAAAAGCAGCTGCAGAGAAACACGATCCCTGAACGAGGCTGGCTTCAGGTTCTACCTGAAAACACACCCCTGCAGCAGCAGTGGTGGAACATCTGGACCCCCGCTCTGCTCCACTGTAATTTGCAGAGGAATTACAGGAAAAGACGAGCGGCGCTGCCCAGCTTCTCCTCGCCTGTCATTATCGGGCCGAGCCGCTCATCTCTCTGGCATGCGTGTGAACACAGCTCAGAGCCCAGGAGGCGTCTGCAGCGCTCACCTGGAGCCCAATCAAAAACAGTGGTGGACCGCGGGCAGGAAGCGCGTGGATCGTGGTGCTGAGCGCCTTCATGAGGCTCTTCCAGCTTCCAGAGCATCGAGGAGACTTCACTCTCAGCCCATGAATGTAAGAAAGCGGCACCTTTCCTATTCAGTTCAGGCAGACGTTCTGAGGGCAGAGAACAACAGCAAAGCCTCTAATGCGGCTGCTTGTCTGTCAGCACCGAGCAGCCGGAGGAGTCACTCAAACTGATCCTGGGACTCGACCTTAGACTGGGTCTCGGTCTTAGACTGGGTCTCGGTCTCGGACTCAGTCTCGGTCTCTGACTGGTTCTCGGTCTTGGACTCAGTCTCAGTCTCGGACTGGGTCTCGGTCTCGGACTGGGTCTCTGACTGGTTCTCGGTCTCGGACTTAGTCTCGGTCTCTGACTGGGTCTCGGTCTTGGACTCAGTCTCAGTCTCGGACTGGGTCTTGGTCTCGGACTCGGTGCCGTCCTCCAGACTTTCCGTCTGGAGGCTGTTCTGTGGTGTGTCATCTTCTCTAATCCTCCTCCTTATATGCACTTATTCACTTCATAAGTCTCCACTGGATCATGGAGGAGAAAGATAGTGGCGTTTAGCATCATAATCCGGCTCCGGAGGGAGTTTAGATGTACCGATCCCAAATTAAGAGATAAAGAAGCGAGTGACGCGGAGCGGCAGGTGCCGTCTTTAAGCTCCGGCCTTCAAACTCGGCGTCGTGGAGGCTTTTAATGTGGTTTATTGCAGTTTTATGGGCTGGATCCTCCACATTCCTCCGACATAACTAGAACAGGAAGCTGTTTCTGTCCTTTTTCCTATTGCTTCTCTACTTTTTCTTCCCACACATCACGTTCATCCTCATCACCTTCGTGTTTGCGCAGGGAATCAACCAACGCAGATTTCCTGCTTTGGGATTCGATTTGAAGTGTGAACTGAGCAAAAAATGCTCCAGTCCAAAGCAAATGTCCTGAACATAACTCATTTTTGGCTCGCTGTTGGTTCAGATGCTTGTCTCGACAGATCCTCCGTCACGTTTTAGCTCAGGGCTCTAAAACATCCACCTCGCGTTAAGACGCTGCCCCGCGACCCCAGACGTCTGGGGTCGACACGGTTCAGCTCACAAAAGAGCATTTGAACAGAACCGGTGACAAAGCTGCAGCGCGGGGTTTTTTAGTGCAGCCATCAGCGAGGACGTGGGGGAGGAAGGGACCACTTGTTGTTTTCTATTCACAAGACCAGGCTCTTGTTAGGAGGCAGTAAAGCCTTAACTGTCAGCTTAGGTTGTCAGGCCTGTGATCCAGAGCCCCTTAAGGGGAACGTGTGGCAGTCTGTCACATCTATGGTTGTACCGCTGGTAATTTGGGTCCATAAGTGAAGCAGCAGGGGGTCAGAGGTCAGAGCCAGACTGTCCTGGACCTGGAGGGTCACATCTCCACCAACATCCGTCCTCTGAATGTTAGAATGTTCCGCTATGATGAAAGGAAGCGTATGTGAAGCTGTCTGTGGTTTGTTCTGGTTTTATCGTTTGTATTGTTGTAAATGTAGGTTTTCTTCTGGTTATCTTTATTTATGTTTCAACATTGTTGGATCTAAACATGGAGGAGAAAAGAGAGACCAGAGCCCACCTGTGTGAGAATGTGTAATTCGTCCCTGTCCCACCTGCAGTGAGTCTGATTCAGCTTAATTGGGTATTGATCAGATCCTGATAGAAGGTGCCGGGAGGACGCATCAACACTGTCATAAAACATCTCTGTTATTCCACCACATATCGACCGTCGAGCTCCTCCTGCAGCGGCTGGAGACATCGTTATTATTATGATTCATTGAGGCCTATAAACCTGTTTAGTTTGTGTTACGCTGGGCGTAAATTGTAGATTTTCTTTGGCAAAAAAAGGAAGAAAATGAAACCAAAGTTGGATCATTAGTCAGTCAAAAGTTGGATTTTACCTCCAGGTTTGAGTCTCTTGGACTTTGTTGGTTTGCAGACTTGCATTTTAGTGGAACAGGGAGAGTTGAGAACTAAACCAACAGGTTCTGGTTAAAGTTCTGTTCGGTCTGAGCGCCTGTGACTTTCTCCTTCTTTCGTTTGAGCCTAATCAGCATCACATCAATACAAGCTTCTTAGAAGATGTGTGAAATATGAGCAGCTGCTGCTTTAAAGTCCTGTCTGATAGACTGGGCCACATGAAGCGAGGGACCCGAGGAATGGACGCTTCACATTCATCCAAACGCTTCAGCAGAGACAAGTCGTGGATTCGCCGCTGAGTCATTTCATCAGCTTAGTCTGTTTTTCCTGACGGTCTGTGTTAAAAGCGGATTCTCGTGGTTGTGAAACGTGGATGCAGACGGTTTGATGAGGTTGTAAAACTGCCTTTACGTCATCGTGAACGTGGTCGTCTCTTCGCCCAAGGCCTCAGATGGATCCAGCTCTGCAGGACAGGGATTCTGAATAATTCATCTCCCTACAAACTCTGAAGTTTTAAGAACTGACTGAGACTTTTTCCTCTTTATTTTACATGTCTTTAATTTCGACTCGTCCCATCCTTGATTCCAGCCTCTGCCCATTATTCCTGTGATCAGTTCATGGTGTTGATGATCTGGCAGGAACTTTCTGTCACATACTGACTGGATGAAAAGGGCTTCACTGTATTTCATGATCCTCTGGGGTATTTTCCCCTCCACTCTTTAATTACTCAGTAGCTGAGTCCAAAGCTCTGATGGGAATCAAATCACTGGAGGGCAGGAAGTTTTTAAGCCGTAAGTTTAGAGCAGCTCTGATGAGTCAGTTTCGACCCTGAGGCTTTTACATCTCTTGTAAATTAGCCCTAAGAGGTCTGAGTGTTGGAGGGGTCGTTAATGAGTCGAGGGCTCGGCCGAGTAACGAGCAAACAAAGACCTGGGTACTGTAGCAGTGAGCTGGAGGAAATATAAAGGGAAGGGAGCACACGCCTCGGATCCTTTAAAGGAGCAGGGCATTATGGGAAATGTACTCGTTAACTCCAGTAGTGATGTCAAACCACAGAGAGAGAGAAAGTGGGGGACGTGGGGACGACAGCTGAGGAGTTGAAGTCCACGCTGAAGGAAGGAACTTCAGACGACGCTGACTCATCAGTTTAACAGGAGCATTTTCAAGTTTGAAAGAGACAAGGAAGGAAAAAGTAAACTAAAAGCAACTTAAATAACTTTTTTCACTTTGGTGGAAAACTCAACTTTTCAATATGGCTTGAAAATCATAGTTACATTCAAAGTATGTATTTGCACTAAAAAACCCAGCTTAGTGTTATTTTACTGTGAAAATGCTTTGAGCTGCCGAACAAACAGACCGAAGCAAGAAGAAAAAGGAAGGTGAGAGTCTGTGAAGCTTTCAGTTGAGTTGAAGAAGCTAAACACGAGGGAAACTAACGAGACTGCTCCGTTAACGCTCCGTTAGCGTGGCTCCTGCTGAAGGAGGCTCCGCCCTCAGGTGTCTGAACCAGTGGAGAGGCAGTGTCTGGATGTCCAGAACAGGAAGTGGGTCACGTGAACGGAAGGAAGGAGGAACTGAGGGAAACGCGACAGAAGACGAGCACACGAGCAGAACGGAGCAGAGGAGGAGGTTCACGTGTTTGGCCTCCTGCTGTGAAACCGCCCGACCCTGTGGACGAGTTCGCCTCCGTTTCTTCTTCACAGGCGAATTATTGTCTGACAAGGACTCGCAGCTAAAACTGTCAGAGCTTCTCAATAAGTCGACAGCGACCTTCAGAAACGACGCCAGGTCGAAACAATGGAGCTCCATTAGTGCTGTACGTCACGGAGGAGGGGGAGGGGGGGAGGAGGAGCAGGAGGGGGAGGGGGTGGAGGAGGAGCAGAAGGAGGAGGAGGAGGAGAAGGGGGAGTAGGAGGGGGGGGGGAGGAGGAGGAGGAGGGGGGTGGAGGAGGAGGAGAAGGAGCAGAAGGAGGAGGGGGAGGGGGGGGGTGGAGGAGGAGGAGGAGGGGGGGGGGGGGGGGAGGAGGAGGAGCAGAGGAGGAGGAGCAGAAGGAGGAGGAGGAGGAGAAGGGGGAGTAGGAGGGGGGGTGGAGGAGGAGGAGAAGGAGCAGAAGGAGGAGGGGGAGGGGGGGAGGAGGAGGAGGAGCAGAAGGAGGAGGGGGAGGGGGGGAGGAGGAGGAGGAGCAAGGAGGAGGAGGAGGAGGAGAAGGGGGAGTAGGAGGGGGGGGGGGGGGGGTGGAGGAGGAGGAGCAGAAGAAGGAGGAGGAGGAGAAGGGGGACGACGGGGCAGCAGTCGTAGCTCTTATCTGTCCAGACGGATTCACTGCCGCTTCCAGAGGACAGAAGTCAAAACGGGCCTGAAGAAAAACGGCCCAAAAGTACGACAACATGAAGTTCATCCAAAGTTAAAGGAGTCTAACAGTTTAAATCTCGCAGTCGGAGGCAGCGAAGCTTAAATCTCTGTGAAGTAGAGTCACATTTACTATTCACCATGAGAAAAGATCCTCATACTCAAATCTTCTAGAGTTATTTCTGATCTTTTGTCCCTTTGAGTCCCTGGTTTCCTCCTTCCTCCCTCCTTGTTTCCTCCCCCCTCACTTCCTTCTACCCGTTCCTGTCGTCTCTCTGTCGCTCGTACCTGTCAGACGTCCCGTCAGCGCCTCAGGGCGTCTCGTCCCACTCCTCCTCTTCTTGTGCACTCTGTTCTCGCCTGCGTCTGTGCTGATTGAGCTGTTTTCGCACTGCGGTATTGTAGCTGTAGCTGTAGTGTCCCGGCTGCCATCGTGATGTACAGTCTCTTCTGAGGCGCTCTGTGTGGTGTTAATGGTTCTTTACCTCGGGACGGAGCCGGCTCTGATCCGATCCAAGCACCGGTTGCTCGTCTCTGAAGAATTAGCAACATCGAAAGAGACAGGATCGGAGAAAACACAAGGATGCTCACGCCCGACCCGGCCCAGCTCAGCAGCCCGGTGGCCCGACCCGACCCGGCCCAGCTCAGCAGCCCAGCGGCCCGACCCGACCCGGCCCAGCTCAGCAGCCCGGCGGCCCGGCCCCGTGGCCCGGCCCGGTGGCCCGGCGGGCCGTGAATGGGGCGTCTGTGCGTGGGCGTCCTCCCTCCGTAGCGCGGGGCTGACCGAGGCCCGGCCCAATTCAGCCAGCGCCAGGACGCTGCTCTGTGCGTAAAACGCAGTGTTTGTCATGAAGCCAATGAGGCGGCGGCAGCAGAGGCTGATTGCAAGTGAAACCAGCTGTAGTTTTAGATACAAGCTGTAGTGGTTAGTTTAAATCTGCATTTCTTTAGATTTTCTGTCAGTTCATTTATAAACCAGCCGCTCCTCCTGTGCTGCTATCGGCTGAAGCTCCACATCCATCTGACATTTTGTGGAAGACGGTTGTTTGGGGAAGGACTCAGCCTGAGTCACAGATTTGTGTAGGAATCATATGGTTTCAGAAACACAGGTTCCAGCGTCCCCTTGTTTTCCAGTAATCGTGTATCTCAACTCTGGCTCCGTGTTAATAACGTGACTCTACTTCCTGTCTCTACTTCCTGTGGAGCTGATCGGGTCGGGTCCGTCGTGCCGTGTCGAGCGGTCCCGCCTCAGGTTGTGGCCTTTCATTGGCTGCCGTCTGCTCTAAGCAGCGTCTGTGGGACTGGAGGCCCGTTGATCCCAGCTGCTGCGGAGCTGTCAATCATCTGCTGCTCATTAGTGGACTGATGAGAGCTGACAGCCGGTCCTGTGACTGAGTCCCAGACTTTACGTTCTGGGAGGCTTGTGTTGTTGTGCTGGTGGATTCTATGTGCTGCCTTGGACCTCACAGCGGCGCCGGTCTGTCACATTCGCCTCCTGCACCTTGTCCGTCCTCCTCCTGTCAGCCTCTGGTGCAGGGATGAGTCTCTGACTGCATCCGTGTCCCGACTGCTGCTGTTTCAGACACCTCTGCTGTCAGCACAGACTTGTAGGACAAGGAGGCGCTGAGGGTCAGGGGTGGACGTCCCGTCCCCGTCCTGCAGCAGCGTGTGTGTGTGTGTGTGTGTGTGGGGGGTCATTCCTTCCCTTTTGTGTCCGTTTCCCCTTCTGCTTCTCCTTCTTTTTTAACCTCCGCCTCCGCCTCCTCCTTCTTCTTATTATTCTCCTTATGTTCTTCTTCTTCTTCTTTTTCGCCTCCTCCTCCTCCTCCTCCTCCTCCTCCTTCTTCTCTTTCTGCCTCTGCGGCGTGTTGTGCTCAGATAAATCCAGGGGGTCAGGCATGAGTGAGACATTACCTTGTTAGATTTAAGATGTTGGGCTAATTACAGTAAGCAGATGAGAACACGCCTCCAGAGGCCTCGTGTTGCAGAAGATGGTTAAATCCAGAGGCTTGGCAGCAGAGGAGCTGCTGCTCGCAGCAGTTGACAGCAGAGACTGAAGGGTGTCTTTGTGCTGTTTTTGATGATGTATGCATGAGCTGCAGCACAGACAGTTTACAGGAGCGCCTCCTCTCTCGGACACTGCATGTCTGTCACATGGAGCCACTCAGCACGTGTCTGTGTGGGGGGTAAAACTAGGAGTCTCCATGGAGATCAATGCTCAGACGTCACCTTGAGTGACTTTTACAGAACATCTGCACAAACAGAAAGTCCTTATTGCTGCAACATCCGAGCCGTCGGGCCGTAAACACGCCGTCCGATCAGTCCAGGCCTCAATAAAAGCTAAATTCACAGCAGCATCACAGTCAGCGCCGGTATTAAACAACAGGAAAGTCCCAGAAACCTGCTGCTTCCTGCTGGAGGAGGACATTTCCATTTGCCGCTTTGATTCCTGCTCATGTTTTCAAATCCAAGGCTGTTCTGCTCATCTAAAGGCCCAATTTATTCCTCAGCAGAAGTTGAAAGAGCCCTTCCTCCCTCAGAGCAAACGGCTGTTTTCCTTTTTTTGGCGACGGAGGCTTTCATGTAAGAAAGACAAATCTCAGCTCGTCCGCTTGATTATGGCGACGCCCGCCTGAGGTGGACGGAACCGCCTCTGCAGGTTGGCTGGAATGATGTACAGCGAGGAGGAGTGGACGGCGCTGCCTTTGTCAGAGCCGTGGAGGAATTCATGACAGAACCATTGTTTAAGGCCTGTGTCCCGGCGCCACCAACCACATTAAATCTGCTGGCGCTGAACGCGGGGGGACACGTTCAGGGTTCAGAGATGAGACTGACGGGAGCCTGTGAAGCCACGTTGGCTCTTATTGGTTTGATGCTTCTTGTCCATAGGTCGACGTCTGCAGCAGTTTTATTGAGATGGATCCAATCAGCGCAGTAGAAAGTTCTGATGGCGCTTTGATCCGCTCGACCCGTGACCTGCCATCGATTCCTCTCCCGCGCTCTGTTATCCGCAGTTTTCAGCGCAGAGGTTGTTTAATTGATGGAACTCGTGTGTGGGTTTTCCGATCTTTTGCAGCAGAGGCACTTTCTGCTTGCACAGCTGTTGATGAGCTGATGTTTACGCTGTATTAGCGTTAGCTGAGATGGGGATCTGCTATGGACCCACCTTGGTGCCTCCAGCAGCATCGCTGAGAGTGACGGGCATCTCTGAACATGGTTCAGCTGAGATCCAAGCCACGCTCACGACACATTATGACATCATCCGACTTTGACCAACATAAAACCAGGACTAGTGTAAACCCCCATGAGGAAAACCGCAAACCGATTTCAACGTTCTGAGTTCTGCTCAGCCCAAAAACCCACAGGAGCATTTGAAACCTGTTAATCCGAGCAGCTCCTGGCGCTCAAACATTTCATCACTGAACATTTTTGTTATTTTTGCAGCAGCTCAAGGTTTTAAGCCAGAGCTGTGTTCAAGGTGCGTTCGAGGACGCTCTGTGTTGCAGGATTTTAAGCCTCGGCAGCTTAGCGGCAACGTTTGCAATGCGGGAGCACGACTTCGCATCATCCTGCTTTTCATTTGCTCATTCTGTGTCTGTTAGAGCAGGATTTCCTCCTAATGCAGCTCCATTAGGCTGCAGCTCTCACGCATCACACTGCATCCAGATCAGCTGATGCACTGGGCGGACGCGCCGTCCACGTCCTGCTCCCTGAGGTGCAGCTCATGCCGTCCTCTTTGCGGCACCTGCGGTGCCGATCGGTGCCTCATCGCGCGTTTGGTTCAGGCCCGGCCGCCGCCGAGCGGATTTGTGGCAGCTGCTGCCTGGAAAGTACACAAGTTGTTTATTGAGCAGAGATGATGGAAACCTCCAGCAGCGTCGTTTCCTGGGAGCAGGAGACGGTTCATCACTTTGTTCCAGCAGCTAAAGGAAGAGCTGCACCGACCCATGACCTCACAACCAGCTGGACTCTGACATTGTTCACCAATGGAGGCTCTGATTCCAGGCAGCAGGTCTTGGCTCATCCCCGTCTCTGCTTCAGGTTCTGCGTTTGTTGCCTGTTTGGGGCCGTCGTCCCGATTAGCTCCCACTTTCTGGAAACAAACACTGAGCGTCCTTCTCATCTGACACACATTCATGCAGTGAGTGTTTGGCTAATGAGACACGTGAAGGACATGCCTTTTGTTCAGGCTCACAATGCAGCAGACTCTGGATCAGTATCGAACAGCAGCAGTCTTTGTGGCCGAACGCGTGGATTTCAGCAGCTACTACTTCAACTGGGGCCTGAGACGCCGCCGGCTCATATACTGTTACAAAGGAAGGTTAAAATAGCTGCAGTGTTCTGCTGGTGGCGCCGGCGGCAGCTGTTTGGAGGCTGCTGCTCCACCAGAATAGTCCGGCTGTGGAGTCATGGCAGAGCGTTGCTAAATGTGACCCGACCCGTCACCTGCCTGTAGCTGCAGTCACCTGCTGTCTCCGCTGTGTTTACTGGACATTGTTCTGCTTTAACTTCCCCGATCTTCTGGCTCAAATATGCTCTAATTCGTTCCATTCTTAATAATATCTCCTGTATCTTTTCTGCTCAGCTCCTCTTTTCCTTAGCCTGTTTCCCCTGTTTCCTGGATGTTATTCCTCTGTCCGGGCCCACGCTAACCTGTGGGCTCCACTGAGCGTCAGTGGCTCTGCAGCGCGGCCCCGTGGGTTAGTCTTAGTGGGCGTCCATCACAGCAGGAAGCAGGAAGTGGCTCCTGGTTGGAGGATTCACACGTACAGTAGCGTTGAACTAAAGCCAGGCTCATTCTGATTTTCTGCTGTTTCACCCGACTGAAGAGCAAAGATTCAGCCTGAGCAGAGTTATGTTAATATTTTATTTTGCAGGATGAGCTGAAAATGCAGGAGACAATTATAACTGTAGCTCCACAGCCTGATATGTTTTCTATTCTGCCTCTAATTTCATACATGAAAACACCTGAAAGCATTTTCATTCCAACCAAAGGGTTTAAGGGATAAAACCACTAAATGCGATTCCTAAGTATTGTTTTGTTCCTCGTCCTGCTCTTACGTTCAGCCACAAGAATTTAATTTGAGCTTTGTTCAAGCAGGCGGACACTAATCTTCTAAATGAAGGCGAACTTGAGGCATTAAAGTCAAACAATTAGCAGAGCCCAAGTTGTAGTTGAACGTCATCGTGTGTGTGTGTGAGAAGAATCAGACCAAGGCCTTTTTAAAGTTTGTGCTTAAAGCACTCGTCACAGCGAGACGTCGTCTGGTGACGTTCTACTGGGAGCGGACTTGCAGCTGCTTCTGTTAATGGAAAGCTCATCATCTTGCTCCATTTGTCGGAATTTTTCATATTCTGCACTTTGGTTGAACTGTGGCATCTGTGGTGAGCTGGACTCCTTCAGTGTAACCACGGCAACGGATGCAGATGCTCCTGCAGCGAAGGCACCGCTTAATGATTTGATTGTGTATTGAGTCGGAGGCGTCTTGACTTGATGGTGGCTCCTGCTGCAGATGCCTTCGCTTTTAGTCAGTTATTAGTTAACCAGCCTTTTGTTCTCTGTTGCATGTAAATACGCCGAGTTGAGCCTCTCTCCGTGTCCTGCAGTGCGACTGGACGCTCAGCAGGCGTCATTCCTGCATCAGTCCTTGCATCCGGAGCCGGCAGCTTGGTGCTCGTAGCATCGCGTCCTCCCGTGTGAAAACTGTTGCCAGCGTTAACAGACTGCATGTGTGTTGAACACCCACGAAGGGAAGATCTGAGCTTCTGAGCACAAAACCCAGCGGGGTTCTGCATATGTGGGTCAGTCTGCTGCGGAGGCCACTCATCCTAATTAAAGGAGGAGGCAGGGACCTGGTGTGTTTGCTGCTCAGGTTGCTGTGTGCTTTGTGAGCAACGCAAGCACATGTAGCAGATAATGGCTTAAGTGGCTTCCTCTTCCTCAGTCAGGTGGATTGAATCTGATCCTCTTCTCAGACATAAGACTAAAGTCACAGAGAACCGCTTTATCACACCACAACTTTTCACAGCACCTTAAATTCAGTGTGGAAGGTGAGAAAGCTGCCGACATCACAAACACCCCCAGAAGTGACGGTGGCATCAGCGTTTGTGATGCTGTGTCCATGACGACGGCCGTTCGCCGGCGTGGACCGAGCGCCTCTGCTGCTCCTGTAGGTGTTTAACTTTCACAGCCCGATGCTGCTCTAAATGGAGCGTTATTGTTGTTGTGCAGCCTAAAGGGCTGAACTGCGTAACGCACGCACAGCTGTTCTGTCCTCGCTCCCACAGCCGCCGCCTCCTCTGCTCATCCATACATCCTCAACCCAGTGTCGCTGCTCGTTTTAAAACCAATAAAGTCATGTGTGAAGTTCCCCGCTTGTCTTTACGAGCTTTAGATTTAGTCGTTATCATCTGCTGCGGCTGCTGCTGCCGTATTTCTGGGAGCAGACGCAGATGAAGCCGCAGGCGGGCTGCTGTGGCTCATGGGTGTGAAGCTGAGCCAAAGCTGTGAGCGTGCGTGTGACCTTTCACCTTTACTGTATCTGATGTGGCCAAAGCTACAGGAACGTGACGGATGCACAGCCTTTTAACCGACGCCTGGTTTCCTGCAGGAGACGCTGCCACCTCCAGCTCCACGTGACTGAGCAGCCGCTGCATTATTGACACAGATTCACTCTGCCCACGACATGTGGTGTAATAACAGGGTAATAACGGCGGGACCTGCGTCCATGAATTATTTACCCTCTGTTTTGTACAGAAGAAGGTTCTGACTGTTTGTTGGAGAACCTTTCCTACAGACTTTCTACCGACATGGAGAATTTGACACCATACTTTTATAAACGCGTGTAAGTGGGTTTATTGTGTAATAATAAACGAGTCGGCTCCTTAAAAAGGAAAGCAGCTCCGCGGTTTGAATCCAGGCACGTACGTCGTGTTTCAGCGTCATGTTCCAGCAGACGGTGGTTCCGTTCAGGCTTCCCCTCCTCCCACTGTGAATCAGGACCCGGTCCGTGTGACGGACGCTGATACGGCTCCGTGAGCGTTTCTCCTCAGAGCCATTAAGCAGTCAGCCGTCGTGTCCTTCTAAATGGGTCGGAGGAATCCAAGCACATGCTCCAGGGTTATTTTGGTTTGGTGCTTTTGCAGCTCGCCGGCTTCAAAATGGTTTTGTACGAGTCAGGTCTTTGTTGTCAGTCAGATATTTGTGAGCTCATCATGCGTTTGAGCCGGATCAACACCTTCCTGGAACACGCCTCACTAAAGCCGCTCCTTCCTCCGCTTTGAGTGCTAATGAGCCCGGCGTGCTGGCGTCGGGCTCGCGGCGCTGACGCTGGGCGGCGGCGTGGTCGGTCCCGGCACCAGCAGCCGCTTCCACTGGGCTGAGTCCACTGCGGTGCAGCCCGTGGAGAGACGGGCTCGGCTGGTGGTCAGATGATGGATCACTCAGGAAGCTCCACTGATGACTCATCTCCTCGCTCTTTGTCACAGATTTGAACATTGGCCAGAGCATTGATTAAATCGG
Organism: Betta splendens; assembly: GCF_900634795.4. Classification (NCBI taxonomy): domain Eukaryota; kingdom Metazoa; phylum Chordata; class Actinopteri; order Anabantiformes; family Osphronemidae; genus Betta; species Betta splendens. Next base: position 29,338,458 of record NC_040889.2, on the reverse strand, counting down.
GCTCTTTGGCGAACGCAGTGACACTTTGCAGCGTCCTTCATGCGAGCAGCTCTTTAACTTCGCTTGTTTTCACAGCTTGCATCGCAAGAAATTAGCATATAATCACTCAGGCGCCGTTGGAGGAACTTGTGCCGTAAAGCAATTACACAGCACATACACCTGAATTCACTGGGGCAGAGATTGATGTGTGGCCCAGCTGTCGTCCTCTAACACAAACATTAACGCTGACAGTGATCATGAGAAGGAGCCGCACACGTTACTGCCTGGTTCTAAAGAGAGGAAGCAGCAACATGGTGCAACATGCAGGACTCAAACAGTGTCTCTGTTTGGCTTCCACCTTTAAGGACATTGATGACGCGTGTACATTCAACATGCTCCTGTCGCTCATCTGATCTGATGTGATCTGATCTGATGTGATCTGATCTGATCTGATCTGATGTGATCTGATGTGATGTGATGTGATCTGATGTGATCTGATGTGATCTGATGTGATCTGATGTGATGTGATCTGATGTGATCTGATGTGATCTGATGTGATCTGATGTGATCTTGTTGTAAATTCCCACCTTGCTGAAGGTGCCTTAAACGATCCCTTCTCACACTTTGCTTTCTTGCTTATTGAGCCATTTTCAAGGTCACGGTATTTGCTTAGTTGCCATGGCGACGGGTCAAATCAACTCAGCGACTTCTCCTCGGCGTTGAGCTTAAAAATTAAGCCAGAAAGTTAATTTGTGAGCTTGAAAAGGGTTGGATGTGTGCAGTTGTGCTTGCGTGTCATGGTTTGCGGCCTCGGAGCTGGAACCGGCGGCTCATCGTCTGGAACGCGAAGCCTTTCACAGAGCCGGGTTTCCCTGTTCACAGCCTGCTCTGTGCTGAACTTTAGCCCAGTTACACGTCAGCGACTAGTTGACCTGAGCGCCAGCGCTGCTAATGTTTGCCGCTGCCTTGTGCTGTAGATGGGATTTGAACTGAACCTGCTGCTTAAACTCGTGTCGCGAGGCCTCCTTCCCTCTTTATTTACCGGCAGAGACCTGACTCCAGGATGCGCTTGGTTTCTTTCTCCTGCCTGATTTTCATTCAGCGAGACGCGCTCCTCACTGGGAGCTTCCCAGTGTGACTACATGCTTTTAATGTGGCCTGCTGCACTAAGTAATGGAGGTTAAAGCTGCACGCCGCTCATCACTTAACGTTCCACTTAAGTCATAAACACCCGGTCTCCAGCGCTGCCGCTTGCAGCCAAGAGGAACACACACAATGCAACTGACCCCAGTTCAGGCGACGGATGGAAGACGCTTTTATTAGTTCATCAGTCTAATCAGAAGGTTGCAGCTTCCAGATGTGAACTAGAAGCACGTGATCAGACTGACAGTAGCGCTCCTATGTAAAGCCGCCTGCCTGAATGCTATGGGTCTGTTTTTGTGCCTGGTTCAGTCCTAAATCACGTGAGGCAGATATGTTTTTTCAGGGGAAATTGAAATAAGCCCTCGGCTCCACAGACGTTTAATCTGCGAGTTCGTGGTACAGTCTGTGTCCCTGTAGGACACGGCCTCTGCGACGAGGCGAGGAAATACCACGAGCACCGCTGTCTGACCTTTCAAAGCAGAAGGAGGGCGGTCGCCTCAGAGTGACGTCCCAGCTCCGGGCACTGGACGGGTCTGCATTTACAGACAACTCGGGGTCAGTCCCATTTTTCTCGAGGTCTCGGAGGCAAAGCGGATGAGGACTTGGAATTGAGAGCAACCGTCTCAATTCCCATGAGAGCTTTAGTGAAATGGACTCACCTACAGAGATGTGGCCGGACCTGAAGTCCCCCATATACAGTTAACTGCTGGGCTACTTTTACACAGCTCTATTAAAAAGTGCTTAATGGAAACCACCGAGCCATAACAGGAAAATTATTTCTGAGGGCACACCTCCATGCATGCAGACTTATTATTAACCCCACTGACCTGTATCCAATTTAAGCCAAAGGAATTCGAGTGTGATGGTCTTGTTTTACGCACAGGCGATATACACAAACAGGTTTATTAATATCTGGTTCCCCCAGCTACACCCACGTTGTTCACTGCAACACACCCGCATGCTGAATTAGAGATCGAACCAAACGGGCAGTTAACACAACAAATATTTAAGTATCAAGCTCAGAAGCACAGAGCTCCAGTTGTCGAACTGTCCCTGAACGTCACACTGACCCTTCAAGCTGCTGCCTCACAAACAGCATCCATGCAAATTTATCAAGTGCATCAAAACTAAATGAGACTGTGGAGCTTTAGCAGATTTAGGAAACCTGGTGTAAAATATTCAGATCAAGCTTTTAAATATTTATCTGTAAATCGAAGAATGAATGTTTGTGAAATCTTACTCCTGTCGAACCTGTTTGTGTTTATTGAGGTATAAACACCTTCGGAGCTTCTTCCTGTATGTTTCATTTGCTTGTAGCTGCATATGTTTTGACCAGAGCTGAAAACACTGAGGAGCCTGAAGGTCCTCTGTTCTGCTCCAATCAGAATACATTTCCATGTAAACGTTGGCTTTGAACCTCTTGTCTGGTCGTGGGCTGATCTAGAGGAGCGTTTGATGAGGGAAAGTGCTGGTCTGGAGGTTACGCTGTGGAGCCACGGCGATTCAGCTCCGCAGTTTTCTGCCTGGATTCGTTGCTCACAGCAGCTCAATGCACAGACGCCTGAAGAGGATGCAGCAGTACTGACGTTCGCTTCTCCACCGTTTGCACAGACTTGGCCGCACCAATAACTCGTTACACATCTGTAACATGTGCCTGGACAACATCCTCACACCTACAGCTGGACACACACAGGCACAAACGCGCACACGCACACACACACACACGCACACACACACACACATGCACAACCGCACACACACATACACACACACACACGCACATGAACATACACACACACACATGCACAAACGCACACACACATACACACACACACACACACACACACACACACACACATGCACGCACGCACACACACACACGCACACACACATACACACACACACACATGCACAAACGCACACACACACACACACACACACACACACACACACATGCACACACACACACATACACAAACGCACACAAACACACACACACATACACACACACACACATGCACAACCGCACACACACATACACACACACACACGCACATGCACGCACGCACGCGCCCACACACACACGCACACACACACACGCACACACACACATACATACACACACACACACACATACATACACGCACACACACACACACATACATACACGCACACACGCACACACACACACACACACACACACACACACACACACACACACACACACACACACACACACACACACACACACACACACACACTCAGCTGGCTGCTTTGCCTAATTAAACTTTCATTGCTGGTGCTCTCGGTGCCTTTCAACATGACCTATAGCAGCTCCAACTTTTACTGCGTGTGTTCTCAGTTACTCGGGAGCCTCTGATATTTTACACTCAGCCGGTTAAAAATAAAACCAGACCAAACTTTTCAATGAGCAAATCTATTGAAATGGATGATTTCATGGTGAGAGTGCGTTTTGAGACATGAAGATGTTTCAGGTTAAAACAAGCTGTGGTTTTCTGAACTGGATGGACGATGAGGGATCCACTAAAACACTTACATTTCCAGACAAACAATCTGCCTTTTGCTCTTCTTCTTCCCACTTTGGGTGTTTTTGCTGCAGTCATTTCTTCTTCATTGAAACGGAGCATTGCCTCCTTTACATGCGTCAGCCCATTAACACCAGTTGACACCTGAGGCCAAAGCTTCCTGTGCCCCAGCTTCAGTTACAGGCTCACGTCCTCCTGCTCCAGAGTTATTTATCATCTGGCTAAATCGGATTCATGCGCTGGGAGATGATGTATCTGGGCATATGCAGGCTGGGGTATTGATCGGGCTTTGGCGTTAAAAGTGCCAGGAGACATTGTCAGCGTGGAGTTATGAGATAATGACAAATGGCCAAAGCAGGTTCAGGCAGATTCTTCTTCAGTTCTGGCTCTGATCCGGTGGCACCGGAGTCGAGGCTTTCAGTCGACCCTGTGAGAACAGGACCCCTTCTGTTCCACACTTTATGTGCAGCGGGTTCGAGGTGTGACTCAGCTGATGTGGAGGTCAGGAACTCCCAGTGGTTCTAACCCAGTGTTTGCTGTGTTAATTCTGTGTGATCGTGCTTTAATGGGAAGAAGAAGAAGTACAGTCACTGTAACAGAAGCAAATAATGACGCGTAACCGAGCGCTTGGTGTCTCTGTTTGTGCACAGGTGAACGCGTCCTGGAGCCCTCAGTCCTGCCTGGAGTGCAGCTGCCGCGGCCACGTGGCCGCCTGCGCACCGACCCGCTGCCCCGACCCCCAGTGCGACTTCCAGAGGGTGAGGCCTCACACACACAGCTGATTCACACAGCACGCGTTTTAATGGAGGCTGACCAACCGCGGCGCCACCGACACTAATACCACCAGCTAGCATGCTAGCAGTTCAGGTTTTAAAAGATCAGCACAACATTTTAAATTCAATCTTGTTTCTTTCTTTCAATAACAAAATATTGTCACGTTACTTACTGTATAAGTGCATTTAAATAAGTAGCTTCACTACAACATAACGGTTAGCTAGCTAACATTAGCTACTGTATCTACTGTGGAAGGTGGGTTTAGCCATACATTTTAATTTTTTTAGTCTTAAATGCTAAGCTAACTAATGACCAAAGCAATACTGTGAGCTAAGGTCGTAGCTACGATTAGCTCGGCTCGACGCACGTCTCAGGTTAGCTTGTATTTCAGTTGGTTCGCTTTGCGTTAGCATCACAAACATCCTTAACTTCAGCCAAAGGCATAAATAAAAACTTAATGGCCGACAGGTGCATCTAAAGAAAGAAAGAAACAGAGAGGAACGTGCTCCTACGACGACTCGCCTCGTCTGAATTCTCTTCATGGCTTCTTGTTAAATGCTGCAATTCTGATCCTGGTGAAGACCGGCGTCAGCGGCTAATGAATCGCACGCTGCTGCTCCGTCCATCAGATACAGTGAAGATGCTGTGCTCTTTCTACCTCATCAACACTAACAGGACAAACAGGCTTTTCATCCTCTGCTTATGAAACGCTCTTCTTTTTACATTATCCATAAAATCCCTTTTCTGAACATGAATGCCTTAATATGCCTTTGAATTAATGATCTACCACAGACGTGACTTATGTAGCTGTGATTTAATAGTGAAATCGGCACACACAGGTTCTATATGCACAGAAACATACATGTTAATAATGAAAGGATATTTGACTGATAAATGAAGTCAGCTAAATTCAAATGGGATCCAACTGCAAATCTATCAATTCTCTGATGATTTAATTTGATGTAACAGACTGAGGATGAAGGCATTTAGATTATTAATGCTAGAACAAGTGGCTGTAATATTGTAATCAAGTAATCTACTATTTTCAAAGTGGTGATTAATGATTTGCCAGAGGTTTGTTTGTGGTGAAGCACTACCTGCTGCACCTGCTTCCACCTGTGTCATTTAATAATCTCATTAGTTTAATCATTTAATGTTTCGGTTTCCAGTCATCTGCTGGTTCACATGGATTTTGTCTCCTGCTGATTCATGCTGCTTCAATTTATTTGGCACTAGAGATTCTATGGACCCATTCTCCCGTCTCACTCACACTGCATTTCTCTCTTTCTTTTCTATTTCCCGTCATTTGTATTCACAAATAATGGCTGCCTGAACTATTTGCTGGCTCTGTGCCTGGTTCTTCCTCGCTCACTTCCCTCCACACATTGGACTTACAGCGTGTGCATGATGAATTTGTATTGTAATGTGCATTGTGATACTTTGCCTGTGATTGCATCGTGTTCTGCATCCTGTGCCTGCTCCATAGAGTGGTCATAAATTCATTATTGTCCCCTTTGTGTTGGTAGAGTCATGTTGGTTAATGTCTATGAAAATGGAAACTGACAGGTTTGGTATTTGCACCAAATAAATCATTTTCTCCTTCTGCCTCTCTATTTGTATTGTGTTTGTGTTTTCCCAGCTTCACGGCGTGTGATGTATTGATGTGTGTGTCTGTGTGCAGGGCGAACGCTTGAGGATTCCTGCCAACAAGTGCTGTCCAGAATGCGTGTCTGCGTCCCAGGGCTCCTGCTATTATGAAGGGCTTGTTTATGGAGTAAGTGAATGTTCCGTTCTTTCCTCTTGTAATTGTAATTTTGTAATTTTTTATTATGTTGTATAGTGTTGTTTTTTTGATGTAAAATATTGCAAATTGTAGTTATTGAGGACTGAATCAAGCCAGGATCAAAGGCTGCTTTTACAGATCCTCCTCTCACTACAACACAATCATTTTCTTGTTCCATGAAGAGGCTGCAGCTTAATGAGCTGCTCATTGTGACATACACAGGCTCCGAGACGGATTTTTCTGGCTGGGTTTGCACAGCCTGACACCTCCCACTGGTCCCGCTTCTGTGCTGAAGTGGCACTTAAAGTGGCACTTTACACAGATCTGAATAAGCATCGGAGGTTCGGTTACTGCAGCTGAAAGGCCCTGAAGATTTACCTGCTGCTGCTCTTTGGAAACTCTTGGGGAAAAATGCGCATTTCTTCTGGTAGCTGTCGAAGGAAGGATGTTTTTGTAATTTGACAGTGGAGGATTCAAATCAAACAGTAACCGAAGTCGCCTGCTGATGTGAGAGTATTGTTTCATTTCCAGCTGACGTGGCTGAAGAAATCACACACAAAGTGTCTACATGCTAAAACCATAAAAAGCTTAATTGTTTGTCACAAAAACTCTCCACAGTGAAAAGTCGTTTAGACCAGTGCACAATTAAAGCTCAGGCTAATGATACACATCATGCAGGGCAGAGAAGGCTTGAATGCAGGTTTCACAGCCTCAGAAGAGGAGTCAGGTCCTCACCTCATGGTTCTGACTGCAGGCAGATGTCTCACTCAGGCTGAAAGCACAATCTGAACATATCCACAATTGGATCTAGGTCTAATTGACACCCCACAGATGTCAGTGATATAAACTCAGTTCAGTATGAGTCCAGTTCTGTCAATCAGTGTGGAAGCGTCCCAGTGGGTTTAGAGCAGAAAACATCGGCCCCACGAAGAAGGAGGATCCAGGAAGATCACCAGCGCGTTTGTGGCTTCGCAGCTGAGCCGGCAGTCGAACTAAGCAAACAGCTCATAGCATTAGTGCGGTCTTCTCATCATAACGCACACACACACACACACACACACACACACACACACACACACACACACACACACACACACACACACACACACACACACACACACACACACACACACACACGCCTTCCTGTGTTCTCCTGATTTCTCTGTTTGTCCTCTCATTGTGTTTCCACAGCATGACAGCCAGTGGAGTCCGTCACCATGTTCAGTGTGTGTTTGCTCCAGAGGGAGCGTGTCCTGTAAAGACCTGCCCTGCCCCCCTCTCAGCTGTCCTGAGGATCAGACCCCGTTTACTCCAGCTGGAGAGTGCTGCCCCAAGTGTGGCCACAGTGGAGGTGAGGGAGTATGAGCCTCTGTGATGCAGCCTTCACAAAGAGCCTCTGTTTAATCTAATCACTTCATCTAATTCAATTCTAACATATAATAATCAACACAAGAATTCCCATTTTCATTCCTGGAGATAGACAATATAGAAAGCAAAACGCAACAGTGAATGCAAAAGTGTGATGGAACAGATTTGCTGAATAAATCATGACGGACGTGACGGATGTGACTTACTCATCCCCTGAAGCTTCTGCTGAACATCAGAGCTGAGCTCTGAGTCGACTGTAGAGCTCCTTAAATTAATAATAAACTGAACAAACGCAAATGTCTTAGTTTCTTTATGTTCTAAGCTGTGAGATTCGACTGAGCACCGATACTGTCGTCATCTTGAAATCTAGTATCACTAAATCAGCCAACTCCTAATATCTGCTTGATGTAAATGGACATATCGTAATGGCTCCTAATGGCAAATACATAGTTTCAAACGTTGTTACGGAGCTCAACACAAGACGCTTTGAGCTTCCTGTCACTCAGACGCAAACGTTGTGTTCATGAAGCCAGATCTCAAATAAAGGAATCAGCAAAGTCGAGTGGACGGCTTGGTGGGACGTCACACGAGACATAAAGAAGCTCTTATTATTTCAGAGCAACAGGAGCAGAACAGAAATGTCAACCTGGAACCCAGTGATGAGAGTTTAGCGAGAGAATCCTTGTTAAGTGGCTCCACTAATTACTGTGTGTGTGCGTGTGTGTGTGTGTGTGCGTGCGTGTGTGTGTGTGTGTGTGTGTGTGTGTGTGTGTGTGCGTGTGTGTGTGTGTGTGTGTGTGCGTGTGTGTGTGTGCGTGTGTGTGTGTATATGTGTGCGTGTGCGTGCATGTGCGTGCGTATCTGTGTGCGTGCGTGTGTGTGTGCGTGTGTGTGTGTGCGTGTGTGTGTGTGTGCGTGTGTGTGTGTATATGTGTGCGTGTGCGTGCATGTGCGTGCGTGTCTGTGTGTGTGCGTGCGTGTCTGTGTGTGTGCGTGTGTGCGTGCGTGCCTGTATATGTGCGTGTCTGTGTGCGTGCGTGCCTGTATATGTGCGTGCGTGTCCGTGCGTGTGTGCGTGTCTGTGTGTGCGTGTGTGCGTGCGTGCCTGTATATGTGCGTGTCTGTGTGTGTGCGTGCCTGTATATGTGCGTGTCTGTGTGCGTGCTGTGTGGTGATGTGCGTGCGTGTCGTGTGTGCGTGTCTGTGTGTGTGCGTGTGTGCGTGCGTGCCTGTTTATGTGTGTGTCTGTGTGTGTGTCAGACTCTTGCTCCTGGCAGGACGCTGTGTACACACACGGTGCCGAGTGGAAGCCCAGCCTCTGCTCCAGATGTGTGTGCACCAACGGGGAAGCCCAGTGTTGGGTGGCAGAGTGTGCGCCAGTGGCCTGTCAGCCGGTGAGTGTGTGGACACGGCATCCTGCTGCACTGTGGAGACAGACCCCACGCGTCCCCGTATCTGTTTCAACCCGTTTCTCGTCTCAGCAGGAGAACCTGGTCATCCAGCCCGGCCAGTGCTGCCCTCGCTGTGTGTCCAACCCCTGTCTGTCAGCCGGGACGCAGCACCAGGTAGGAGCCCTTTGTGTAGCTGTGTGCGTCCACCTCCAGTCCTTTGCACAGCCAGAGTGTGTGTTTATCCTCTCTCTGTGTTCTCTACGGCTCATGACTTGTCACATTTCACCCTGTCTTTGTGTTGGATTGCTTTTTGCGATGACAAGGACGTTTTGCCACTCGCGTCTGTGTTTGCGGTGTATTTGTGTTTTGATATTGAGATGAAAGCAGCCGGAGCCCCCCCCCCCCCCTTCTCCTGTCTGAGCTGCACCACCTCATCCGCTGCGTTCACGTATACACTCCGCAGGCTCAGGAGATTATCCTTTGATCATGGAGTTTTTTGTCTGCTGAGACTCACACACATGCCTACACACACAACTCATTCATGTTTACATCCACGTTGCTTCAGAAGTGTGATTTCAGGGACATCTTCATTTGTGATTTATTACAGGGAATAAATTATGTTGCATTGCTTCACTTCTCAAATACACAAGCTAGTCGGTGCAAGCGAGGTCTCACACGAGCTTTAAATGGAAACACATCATGACATCAGCATGTGTTCCAGCTCCATCACTTCATGGTTTTCAGATTTGAGAATGTGAGGAACACGTGGTCTCAGTCAAAGTATAACCTGTGTGGGTGTGACTTTGTTTATCGGGTAAATACTTACCGTGACTGTTTTTGAGGGTTAGTGGTGATGGGTCAGGATGATTTATAGCCTCAGTGAGTGAAACATACAGAAGATGGGAAAGGAGATGGCTTCACTCAGTTTAAATATTCCAGTAAATGTGTGAATATTTCATGTTGGTGAGCGAAGCAGAAGAAGAAGCATTTTATCCACATTAAAGATGTTCAGTCACTCACAGGCTGATTTATATATAAACATTTCTACAGGTACGTTGGGCTTCACAGACTTTTGATCCCTTTAATGTTAGATCAGGGAAAATATCATCCTTTTGGTGAAAGAGAAAATTATTTAAATTCCGGTGGCTTCTCTGTATTTAATTGAGTAGTTTAAGATGAAAGAGAAAGGGAGTACAATTTATTGTGACAGCTGAAGGAAGTTGACCCCAAATGAAACTGGATTATAAATTGAAGGCACCGCCGTCAACCACAGTTTGGTTCAGTTTCTCCACCTTAACACAGGAGATTGATGCAGAAAAGTTTGATTCAGGATCAATCTGAATTAAAGTACTTTAGAAAAATTCTACTTTTGCCTACGATTAAATATTGTAACCTTTCAGAGCCGGCCCATTATTGCTGTGACTCAGGGGTTTGGTGGGTCACGTCCAGGTAATGAGCAGCAGGCGTTGTGACATTTGGGCCGTGCTTCTGCTCCGTTTGTTCTGTGTCTCGGCAGCACGGCGAGCGCTGGCAGAAGAACATCTGCACCACATGTGTGTGTGACCGGGGTCAGTCCAGGTGCCACACTCACACCTGCCCGCCGCTCACCTGCGAGAAGGTAGGCGCTGCACTCTGCTGTGTGTTTAATACAGAACCCCCCACCTGCTGAAACCGTGCAGGGATGTTTAGGCATGCGACACACTGTCTGACACAGAGCACTCACTCTCTGGCTTTTAATTCCTAATTGTATGCAAATCTCAGCTTGCAGCTTCTTCTCTGTGCTGGAAGGCTCCAGGTCGTAACAGAGAAGCACAATCCAGACACATGCCGTAGAGCAGCAGTGACAGAAGACCTGAATTAATAACCCAAAACTGCAAAGTAATTGTTGAAGCACAGTTACGATACAGCAGTAAATCATACACGCTGCCTTTGACACGAAACGCGTGGAAATGTCTCAAATACTCTTTGAATGATCAAAGACCTGGATCACCAAGCAGTCCTTGGGGCTGAAATGTTCCTTGAGCCAGAATGTGTCAGACTGGAGCAGAATTATTTCCTAACGTGTGTGACCCAGTACATTCAGCAAATAAGCTGCAGCAGTGCAGCCGCTCACTGTGTCTGACTGGAGGCGAGGACCTGAGTGAAGTTGTGAGGCTCCGCCTGCTCATTCTGCTTGGAAATCACATCCAGTCAAATGAGTTACAGGGAATCAGCCTCAATAAGAAACTGTCCTGGGATTTTAACAGCAGCAGGTTTTACTCCTGTTGCTGTGAACTTTTTCTCCAAACTTCTATGTATTTATAGAAAACCTATTAAAATGCTGCTGAGGAAGTGAAAGCGTCCCAGAGGAGACGAACACAGCTACCTGCTCTGTAGACGCAACAGTGGTGACACACACTGGATTTAACCTAAGTGTGCGGAGGCTTCTTAATAATGTAGCACACGCCCCGTTCTGCTGACACAAACACTGCCTTTACAAAGCTCTTGGATTTAGCTCCTCTGGTCTGGGGCCGTTTCCGGGCCTTCATTAGTCCGGCGCTTGTTCCCTGCAGGGCCAGAGCAAAGTGAAGCGGCCTGGACAGTGCTGTGACGAATGCGCCGCTGCCAAGGGAAGCTGCCTGTACGAGGGCGCGGTGCGCTACCACGGGGACATGTGGAACGGGACGGGCTGCGAGTTCTGCAGCTGCAGCCGCGGTCAGGTGGTCTGTCAGTGGGCCGAGTGCGGCCGCGTCCAGTGCCCACAGGTGAGTGTGAGGGAAGTCTGCGGGTTCTGTCCGGGTCCAGCAGCCTCCCACGCCGCACAGCTCGAGTCTGAAGTGACAGTTGTCCATGGTCTGTGTTTGACCTCTGTTCCTACTTCAAACGCCGCTGTGTGATGTTAGTCTCTTTGCAGGTGAGAGCGATTCTACATCCTCCATCAGCCAAACACTGAGATCCCAGTGTCCACAGGCGATGCTCTAAAAACTACGATATTGTGCAAAACTCAATCATCCCAGTAATGCAACTTAAAAGATGAAACTAATATGAGATAGACTCATTACGTGCAAAACTAAGCTGTGATTTGTCATGAATGGGATTAGAATAAAATACTGAATCTTTTTAACAATATTTTTGAGATTGAGATTGAGATTGTGGATTTGGGGTTTTCATGAGCTGTAAACCATAATAATCTATGACAAATCACAGCTTGAACTTTGTTGCTTTGTATGTAATGAGTCTATCTCATATATTAGCCTCACCTTTTTTCAGATATTCAAATTTTAGTATCACCTGTTAATGCCAGAGATGAACATGATGTTGAGTTGACTGTTCACAGCCTGTAGGATGTTGCGGTTTTGTGACTCAGCAGAGTTTGGGATCGTTACCAGCTGCTCCCATCGTTAGCGTTACCCCCCAGAATGAGCCACGGTGGACTCAACAGACAAAAGCTGTATCTAAAGTTGATCATATTGCTGTAATATCGCTGCCACAGCCACATTAATCATGATGTATGGTCCTAATTACAGCTGGTAAGTGTCATTAAGTGTAAGTAACATGATTGGCGTTTGTCCAGCTGTGAATGAGGCAAGGTCACTGCTCCAGGAAGACCAGAGCGCCATCGTTTCCACCCTTTGTGTGAAAAAATAATTAAGTCAGGGTTATGGATTTAATGACGCGGGTCAGTCGACAGGAAAAGGCACCGGGGTCCAGTTACGATGACTGATAACAGGAGAGTTCTCTGCTACCACTGTTCCTCAAGCCGCCACCTGCTCTGTGACTGAGGTGTTTTATCATCTGTCACTGATGCTCAGTGAAGCAGGAGACAAACGCCTCCTCTATGACCTCATCATGATGTCATGGGACAGACCAAGTGGGACTGGGTTCAATATTTATTATTTATGTGTTGTAGCTCTTTGTTAGTATTAAATAAAAACGAACGTGAGCCATGCTATACGTTGTGGGTCCTGGTGGCTCTTTTCTCCTGTCCTATCAGGCTCAACACTAACTAATCCAATGCTTTTCTAGGGGTCTGAGCTGGTTCATCTGCCTGGGAAGTGCTGCCCTGAGTGCTCATCTGTCAAACCTCCCTGTTCCTTTGAGGGGAAATTCTATAAGGTACAGTACGCAAGTCACCGATCGTAGTATCACAGGAGAAATCGAAAGCATGACAGTGGCTTCAAAAACACAATATACATAATATATATTGAAACGTCTATAGTCTCACTACAGAAGCTACTAAACAAACTAATACTATTAAACTGAATATGAATATCTAACTATTACTGAGCATTGAAGGAGGAGGGGTCACAGTAAATGTGGGTTTTTGGACAACACTATCAAATAACTCAGGCTGTGTAGCCTCTAACAAGAAGCTCTTGTTATTCTGACCCATATCTTCCAGCGTGTCATCTACTTCATTATTCATAGACCAGTCCTGGAAACCCAGAATGCAAAAGCTTTAATTTTTTACATTTTCAGCCAGTGGGAAAGCGCTTGAAAAGCTTGTAGATGGTCAGCAGCAGATAGAGAGAGAGAGGGAGAGCTTTTTGCTTCTCAGCTTTTACTTTCGTGTAAAGTCATGAATAAGTGAGTTTTCCTGCTGAAAGGTTGCAGCAGCAGGTGTCTGATGATTAGAAGTTAAATTCCTGGAGAGAAGAGGCAGTAATGACAATCAGGAGCTTAGGTCAGGAGGATGGTAGCAGCCCACACTAAACACAAACCCTGATTCCATCCTGCTAACCTTTGCTTTTACATCTTTGTGTTTGGATTTAACAGCAGGATGAAACTGTGAGGCACATTTAGCCGTGTGACTGATGACACGTGACTGTTGTTCTGCTTTTCGCATCGTCTCTGCGCTCCAACAAACCCTTGCCCTGCGTTTGTCCTCTCCTCCTCCAGGACCTGGCCCGCTGGGCTGACAGTAGCTGCAGGGAGTGTGAATGCCGTAATGCCCAGGTGACTTGTTATGTGCGTTCCTGTCCCACCTGCCCGCCAGGCACCTTGGCCGTCACCCAGGAGGGTCGATGCTGCCCCGAGTGCAGCCAAGGTACGTTCCTGGCTGCCAAACTGTGTGTAGATGAGAATGAATGTACGCTGTCGGACCGGTACCGTTACCTCCTGCTGGACGCGCTCCGGCCTCCCTGGACAGAATATGAGGAGGAGGAGGGAGGGTACCATGGACCAGCCTGCGTACTTTACTTTTCACAGGGAAGAGAATGAACTATTTTACCTCAGATGCTCTCAGCATCCTTCCTCCAGACGTAAACCTGTGTAGTCCTCATTAGGAGACTGTTTCACATGTGCCTGACAACCAGAAGCCACCTCCCACATGTCCTTGTGCAGGAGGACCGTCGAGCATAGAGTCTGACCTTCATGTATTACTGCTTTAACCTCCAGTTAAATGATGTCTGATTGCAGGTAATTGAAGCTGTAAGTGTTTCTTTGTGAAAGCCCATCTTCAGTTTCTATTAAGTTTTACACACTAGCCTTTATTTTCAGCTTGAATACTGTTGGAGACGCTTCAGTCATCATTATCTGCTTTCCGTTGTGCAGTTGAAACCCAGCAGATAGTCTCATTTCCTTGCTTCTCCCCAGCCCTCGTTGCACCTTCCTCCGTTTGTCTTGGACAGATGCTCTGCAGTTTAAACGTCTTATTTAAATGTATGAGGACTGAATAACTGCGGCTGGACGACGGTTCAGTCCGTGTCTCTGCTCTCATTTTCTGTTTGTGTCTCATCTGGAATCTAAATCGTCCTGGTGAACATCAGATTAGCACGTTTTAAATGTATTATCCTGAAGAAGCCTCCTGTACCGGCTGAGATCTGAGATTCAAATCTCATGTTTATTTGAGCATATTAAAAAAAGTTGTCAGTGTTTTAGTTTTGGCTCTTCAGACGCCAGTTTGTTCTTTTTTCCAGCTGTTTTGCTGTCGCTTTACTGGCTTTGATGCAATTAATTTAGTGTGAGAAAATATAATCAAAGGATTACCAACACTTGAGTAGAGAAAAAGGCAGAAGGCTGTGAATTTATCAGCGATATCTCAGACGGGATGTGCAGCGCTGTGAGGCAGTGTTTCTTTTTCTTGGATGATGTCGTCCAGGAATCTCTTTAATCTTTAGCTTTTCCTTGAGGCCTGTCTCAAGCAGGCACTGCCTGAAGTGCTGTTGATGGGATCCTAATGAACATGAGTCTGTGAAGAATGAAACTTGAAGAAATCATTTCTTGAAACTGGAAACACCTCAGTGACTCTAGGTTCCCACGTTCACCTCAGCCACAGTAATAGACCGTCTCCTGCCTCATCCTGTAGATACTGTACATGTGAGAGTCAAACAGAGTCTGTGTAAACACCGTGATTTAAGTGGATAAGACCTAACTCAGCTGTTTTATCCTGACACAAATGGGGAAAATTTGCTTTGTGCTTAAAAATAGAATCACTGGGAAAAAAATCTCTGCTTCGGCCGCGTCCTTCCTCCGACTCCAAGTCTGTTGCTGAACCCATTAATCATTAGTGTCTGTTGGCCCAGAGTGCAGCACCGTCTCCTGTTATTGGACGGTTCACACTCCAGAACAATAACCAGGAGTGGAGCTGAGTTCAGGTCCCAGGAGAACGGCTGTAGATGTGAGCGTCTTACTGCAGGTTCACATACAGGCGTGGACAGAGTCGTTGGTTGTGTTGAAGGCAGGACAAACACACAACGCTCGTAACAACATCAACTCCAGCTTTTTGCCTGTGTCTGTCCGATGCTACGATCCCTGCACCGGGGTCGTCTCTGTGCCTAAGCTGCATGTTTTTTATAAGAATTGCATGTCTTCAGTCAGATACAGTAAGTCTGTTTACTACTACTTTAACTGTCAGCTTGGTTCAGGAAGGAAGTTTGTTAAGTACTGCCTCTTCTACTGCATCGTCTAATTAACGGCATGATTCCGGATCCACACAGTTCTTGCAGTGAGGCACACGGTGCCTTAATCCTTTCAGCTCATTCTTTTTGACAGAACAAACGACATTTGACTCCTCTAACGATGCTGCTTGACAGTAACGGGACATTACGTTGTATTACTTGTCTGATTCCACCTCTGCATCTGTTGCTTCCACGACACTCTAATCATGGCTGTAGTTTTAATGTGTGCTTGAGGGATTCTGGCTTGTGGGGAGTCAAAGTGCAGTGTGTCTGCATCTCTTCGTGTGAACTATAATCGTCCATGTCTGTCCCATGAACAAGAACTGTTAATTAACGGGTGGAGTTTTGTATTGAAACGTACTCAAACGCTCTGTTTGCTGAAGGAGATGGCTGCAGCATCGAGGCTGGTGTAAAACTGTCACAGACAGAGAGCGACCCTGTGTTTGCTGGTTTCTCATCCTCCTTCCAGCGTCTAACGTTTGCAGCTCTCACTTATTTCCTCTAAATAAAGCCAAGGTCAATGGTGGGAGTTAGTGGCAGATGGAAAGAAATGAATAGTGAGGGGTGACAGTATTTGACCTCATGTCCTTATTGACCGTGAAGGTCACAGTTTCATCTTGCTCATGTTCTTTTTGGTTTCTTCTTTCTTTCTTCCACGTTTCCTCCTCATAACGTCTCTTCTCATCACCTTTTCTTCTCTTTTTCTGTTCCTTCTGCCGTCGTCACATTAATCCTGTTTCTACAAGCAGCCGCCACTTTATTTGCTCGCTACATCCATGTAATGAATGAAGCAGTCACTGCACAATCAAGAGCAAGCAGCCAGTCTCACCGTTTGACGAGTGGCCGTCCAGGTCTGTCGTTGTCTTCCTGGTGTCAGATGCTCGAAACACCGGCGATTCTGTAAAAGCTAGATGAAATCAATCAAATCCAGGCAGACACAGACAAGGCAGGTTGACTTATAGGAGCAGTTACAGTCAGTAGTAACAAATTAGAGCAGAACCGTCGGGGGCCGAGTGTGAGCAGAGAAAGCACTTGCAGGGAGACACTGTGGATGCTGTGGACGAAGTGGACGCAGGACGCTGTGGACGCTGTGGACGCTGTGGACGCTGTGGACGCTGTGGAGGCTGTGGACGCTGTGAACACTGTGAACACTGTGGACGCATGACACTGTGGATGATGTGGAGGCAGGACGCTGTGGGTGTCCACAGCATCGCTGTCCACGCTGTGGACGCTGTGGACGCTGTGGACGGAGGAAGCTGTGGACGCTGTGGACACATGACGCTGTGGACACATGACGCTGTGGACGCTGTGGACACATGACGCTGTGGACGCTGTGGACACATGACGCTGTGGACGGAGGAAGCTGTGGACGCTGTGGACACATGACGCTGTGGACACATAACGCTGTGGACGCTGTGGACACATGACGCTGTGGACACATGACGCTGTGGACGCTGTGGACGGAGAAAGCTGTGGATGCTGTGGACGCTGTGGACGCATGACGCTGTGGACACATGACGCTGTGGACGCTGTGGACACATGACGCTGTGGACACATGACGCTGTGGACGCTGTGGACGGAGAAAGCTGTGGATGCTGTGGACGCTGTGGACGCATGACGCTGTGGACGAAGTGGACGCAGGACGCTGTGGACGCTGTGGAGGCTGTGGACGCTGTGAACACTGTGGACGCATGACACTGTGGATGATGTGGAGGCAGGACGCTGTGGGTGTCCACAGCATCGCTGTCCACGCTGTGGACGCTGTGGACGCTGTGGACGCATGGCGCAGTGGACGCTGTGGACGGAGGAAGCTGTGGATGCTGTGGACGCTGTGGACACATGACGCTGTGGACACATGACGCTGTGGACACATGACGCTGTGGACGCTGTGGACACATGACGCTGTGGACACATGACGCTGTGGACGCATGACGCTGTGGACACATGACGCTGTGGACGCTGTGGACGGAGAAAGCTGTGGACGCATGATGCTGTGGACGGAGGAAGCTGTGGACGGAGAAAGCTGTGGACGCTGTGGACGGAGAAAGCTGTGGATGCTGTGGACGAAGTGGACGCAGGACGCTGTGGACGCTGTGGACGGTGTGGACGGTGTGGACGGTGTGGAGGCTGTGGACGCTGTGGACGCATGACACTGTGGATGATGTGGAGGCAGGACGCTGTGGGTGTCCACAGCATCGCTGTCCACGCTGTGGACGCTGTGGACACATGACGCTGTGGACACATGACGCTGTGGACACATGACGCTGTGGACGCTGTGGACACATGACGCTGTGGACGCTGTGGACACATGACGCTGTGGACGCTGTGGACGCTGTGGACACATGACGCTGTGGACACATGACGCTGTGGACGCTGTGGACACATGACGCTGTGGACGCATGACGCTGTGGACGCTGTGGACGGAGAAAGCTGTGGATGCTGTGGACGCTGTGGACGCATGACGCTGTGGACGGAGGAAGCTGTGGACGGAGAAAGCTGTGGACGCATGACGCTGTTGACGCTGTGGACGCTGTGGTCACTCACTCGCAGCAGCAGCAGCAGTGGCAGCGGCTAATCTACTGCCACTGTCACCGTCCAACTTTCGAAGCAAATGTGCTGGAAAGACTTTGATAAAAAATGTGTTTTGTGTGCGCGTCTGCGTGCGTGCGTGTAATTGTGTGGTTTAAATCCGTCTGCCTTCGCCAATTGAAATTTTGCGTGGAGCCAAATGTGTTCGATTGAATGCGTATGACGTGGGGTGAGGTTCCTCGGAGGTCTGTGACATTCAGGGAGCAGCTGTAGAAGGACCCGTACAGTGAGTGCTTGTGCTCTTCTCCAGTCCAGTGCCGCGCTGACTGCTCGTCCTGCTCGGGGGCTCCGGAGCGCTGCGACGGCTGCAGGGACCCCGCGGCCGTCCTGCACCGCGGCCGCTGCGTCGCCGCGTGTCCACCCGGCTTCTTCGCCGAGGGCCGAGTCTGTGCAGGTACGAGAGGAGCGCCTGAAGCGCTGACCTCCTGGTTCTGGTTCTGACCCGCACGCGTCTGTGTTTTGCAGCCTGCCAGCCGTCCTGCGCCGCCTGTTCCAGCAGGTGGACGTGTGAGTCCTGTGGTTCCCAGCAGCCGCTGCTCAGCGCCGCTACCGGCCGGTGCCTGGCGGCCTGTCCTCCCGGCTTCTACCGGCACCAGAACACACACTGCCGCCGTGAGTACGCCCTCCTTTGGCTCAGATTCAACCGGTGACAGCCGTGGGGATTCATCCGTCCACAATCCGTCCTTTCCTCCAACAAAACGACACCCGCATCTTTCAGGCAGTGCTCAGTTCAGACAAAGCAGCAAACAGGCCCCTAATACATGGGTGCATGCGGTGAGTGGGCAGGAGGTTAGACTAAGTCTGATAAAGTGACTGGGAGCAGCAGCAGCTCAACGTGCTCCCAGCTCATAGAGATAATGGTGGTTTTGTTTTTTCCAGCATGTGGGCTCGTATCAACCAGTCACTGTCTCCCTGACAGCACTGACTGGACGTTTTTAGAAGCAGATAGTATTTCAAATTTAAATAGGTTCGTTTCTTTATAATTTACATTTCACCAAATGCGCCTCTGCTTTCTTTCTGGGTACAGTCGTTCAAAAGAACATCGTGAAAACCAATTAGCACCAGGGAATTGATTCAGAATTGAAAATTAAATTGACCTTAAAATTGCAGACTCTTAATTTGGCTTTTTCAAAGTTTTCAGTTTCATTGTTACTTCACTCAGCCGACGCTGACAACTGCTGTGTTATGCTGCTCTTTTTCCTGTCAATCAGTTCACACCCACAGGAAGAAAATTAAAGTCTCTGCCTGGAAAAAAACTGTGTTCATGGTCCGGGTCCTGGCAAAGCATGAATATTAAAAGCAAAAAGAAATTTTAATTCATCATAAAACAATTGAAGAAATTGAAACGTGTATTGTCCACTGTTCCACTGTCAGCCGACAGTATGAACTAATGCAGAGGAGATTCTCCACCTTTCAGGTCAGTGAGCATTAAACTACGGGCAGCCATGTTTTATGTCATAGGAGAAATGAGAGACATTCATAGCATGTCATGACTCTGTCTTGCTCTTTGATCCACATCATGAAGTAACAGGTTTTGTTCCTGGGTCCTTGCGTGATCCCGGCTCATCCCAGGATTATCCTGGCTGATGCTGTGTAGTCTGTTGTGAGTATTAGTCTGCTTGTTTAGATGGTGAATGTAAATGTAAGAGGCTGGAGGGTTTAACCACTCAAGTAATTTAGTTACATGCAAATAATTAGAGCCTGAATGCATTAACGCGGTCTTGGTGGTGGAGGAAAGCCTGACGGAGGCTGAGCCCAGTCAACTCAAGGCGCTGGACGAGTTTCCCACCGTAACCAGGCCTGATGCCACCGCCGCCCCCCCGCTTGGTGTGGTGCTCACACGCCTCAGGAAAACCCACTTAATGTACTTATGCCACTGCTGCTGTGGCCTCCTCTGTAGAATTTCTCTCTTATGTACTAATCTAGCATTTAAACTGCTTTAATATTGTAGAAAATGTCATTTTCAAATGACGCCCAGTAAAACCAAGCGAATGCAGTTACGTGAGCGCCTCCGGCCGTGGACTCGTCCCCCGTCTCCCCACTGCTCAGCCCTTAGTTAGCAGGCTGTCTGTTAGCTTCCCACTGGCTTTAATGAGAGCTCAACCTTTTCCTGTCTCCCAGTACTTTTCTCCTGGTGACAAAACTAAAGCGCAGCAGCAGAAAGTGGGACTCGCTGCAGCTGTAACCCTGCGGGTGTTGGGTCAAGGCTGTGTAAGGCCTGGGTGAGCTCTGTGGAGGAAAGTCTGAGGACGGAGTGAGGCACAAACGCACAGCGCAGGAGACGGCAGTAATAACTGTGTGAGGTGTTTGTTTCCTGGCACAGAACCAGGACCACCCAGAGCCCAGGAACTCCTCCTGGAGGCTGTTAAAGCCCCTCATTACTACAGCCTTCGCCCTAATAAGTGGAGGAGATGTTTTCCTCTTCCCTTTTGTTTCTCGTCTTTCTCGTGGCTCTTTGAGTTGGTCACGTTTTGATGTGGTCTGCACTGCATGAATAGACGAGTCACAACGGCAAAGTCAGAAAAGGAGCTGTGACAATACAGTAAATTATAAAGCACAGTCCCATCTATTACACGGCTCCAGAATCAACAGCGTCTGCGTCTGGGCTCAAAGGACTTGTGCCATCTTTGATATTACATAACTTCTAACCCAGATCAGCTCCACAGTAAGTACAGTACACGGACGTTATGTAATGAAGGAACTGTGTCAGAGCCTTTTCCAGAGACACCAACCAGTGTGAGCAGGAGACGGATGTGTTCGTATGTGTTCAACCCACTTTGCTGTGTGTTGAGCTGAGTGTGTTTGTTAGAAACGCGCCGGCAGCTTCATGTGGATCCACGACAGGAGCTGTTTTCTCTCTGTCTCTTACTGGACGGCTTCATGTCCATAACTAAGTAATGTGACCTTTATGGAGCGAGGAGGGAAACCAGTGCTTTCAGCTCAAAGGTCAAAGGTCGTCTGACTCCAGCATGTGGTCAAAGGCACTGAATGGTAAAGTGTGTGCAGTGTTCAGCTGTTTGAGCTCCTTCTGTGATGGTCACAGCTATAGCGACGTCAACAAGAACACTCTCACTATTTCTTTGTCTCTGTTTGCTGACTGTGGGATGAAGTTGGACCTGCTTCCAACCAGCACAGCGAATCCTGTAGTTTAACGAGGAGAAGCAACTGTTTGTGTCGTTGTGGTTGAAGGGAACTGCGTTAGCTTCCTACAGTAGGTGCTATGTTTTTGTAAGTGAGCACGTACTGTAGTGACAAAGCAAAGGCTCGGACGTCTCTGGATCCTCCTGGACAAGCTGGAGTCCAGAGAGAAGCAACTGGGAGGCGACCAGAACACCGGTGGCTTCGGTGTGGTTTACATATTCTGCAGATTTACACTTCCTCTTTCCAGATGTGCTGCCTCGGTTAATTGGCGAATCTTTTCATCCCATCTTGTTTTATCACTAAAGCTTTGAGGGGATGCTGCTGCAGCAGTGCAGCAGCCGCGTGTCCCTGTCGTCCCAGAAGGACGCAGAGTGAAGATTATCCCTCGCACCGTGTGACTGTGCATTCATCTCAGCCTCCCCTGCTTTATGCAGAGTGGGCTTTAGAGGCTTGTTGCCAACTGGCCTGCTAGGATTACATTTGCTGATAACTTTATGCTTCGGGCTGCACAGAGAAATAAATTGCTTTCCAGTGCGGGGCAAGGTAAAGGACGTGTAATCCCCTTGTTGCCTACAACCGCTTTCAAGTGTGTGTGTGTGTGTGAATGCACACAACTTTATTTCCTGTAGGGACAAATTATGATGAAATGTGTGTTGTGACGATATTTTAGCCGTTTTGAGCCTTTTAGAGGGTTATTGTCAGCGTTGGGTTCATGTTGGGGTGGAGGCAGCGCTTCTCTAGCACCGGCCTCCAGTTTCCTGATGCTCATGTCTGTATTATCAACTACCATTTGACAGAGAAACGAAGGACAGGGGCTGAAGATGCCTAATGTGTAATAGAAATGATTCCTAGTAAATGCCTGCGTCTGCACTGAGCAACCAGAGGAGCCATGGACCCTTTTTTGGACTCCTCAGACACAGACGAAAGCGGCTAGAAAGCAAAACATTAAAATTGAAGATGGGGGTGAGTAGAAAAAGTTAGGATTCAGAGAGAGAAACAAACCCTCCCACAAACAGAGAGCGAGATGACAGGAATCCCAGTGTGAAGCTGAAAGGCTAGAGGGCTGAGGCGAGGACACAGAAGAGACTGTCAGGGAGAGAGAGACTGACAGGAGGAGGATGACAAGAAAATAGGAAGAGCTGAGCTGCATAAAAATTCCAAAGTGGGACAGGAAGTCCTGGAGCCTGGAGTCTGCCTGTCACAGCCGTCGTCTCCCAGCAGCTCAGGCCTGTTGGTGCTGGTCCTGTAAATACAGGCAGGCCTTAAGAAGCCGTCCAGGCAGCTGCTGCTCTGGATGCATGCGTCTAATATACAGTAGGAATGAAGCTGTGCGTGGGCTTTTGACCAAGTTACACTGAAACAAATAGACCTGACTGGAATAAAGCTCTTCAGGAAAATGCAGCCACTTAAAAATCTGCAGCCAAACTTTGCATATGACAGATTCAGAGTTCTGGTAATTTGGCCATTATTATCTTTGCTTGTAGCGCTGAGTGTCATAACAGCTCAGGAGTAAATTGGTTTTAAGTTGGTGTTTGTCTCAGACGCTGATGCAGTGAGAAGAAAAACGCTCCCACATGATGGATTTGACCAGAATTCCCAAAAAGAGATGCCTTTTTCTACATGAGCTGCTCTCGTCGTGTTGAGTTAAAACAAAGTGTTTGACAAGTAGACACTAAAGTGAACATTTATAGCTAAGAGGCTAAATGTTAATGATTCAGGCTGCGTTCATGGACCCACAACTCGAACAAGTGGTAACAGCAGAGAACAGGGTTTTGCGCTGGATTAAAGAGCAGAAGCTTGTGTTCCTCGTTCCAGCGTGTTTTCCTGACAATAACCGTGAGGACAGATTGAGACCAGATCATTTTTCTACCTGAGGAGAATCCGTGCGTGGGAAGAACAGGCCACTTCAGCAACGACTGTGAGAACGAATCTGATTAACATCTGATGTCTCTCTGTGATCGGCTGAGATTTCATCAACATTTCTTAAGTGGTGCTGATTAAATTAATGAGTCTCTCCTCGGGTGGCGCTTTCCTACAGGTTTAAACAGGCCTGTGTTATTAGAGCACCTCTTCATGTCCTTTTATCTGACTGTAGGAAGCACAGAGCAAATGGGACGTATTCACTAGTTTGTTTTACGACTCCTAAAACATCGTCTTTAAAGGTTGGTGCTTTGTAGATCTAATGAACAAACTCAAATCTCCAGAATAGTTGAAGCTACAGGCTCCTCAGGCCCCAGAGGAATCTGTTAGCGAAGGATTCATGGAGGATCCTTCAGCTTCTCAGGGCTGCACAGCAACCTCGCCTCAGTTCAGGAACAACGCAGATGAATGAGTCGTAGCACACACACGCACGCACGCAGGCACGTACGCACGCACGCACACACACGCATGCAGACACAGACGCACGCACGCACGGACACACACACGCACACGCACGCGCACGCACGCACGCACGCACGCACGCACGCACGCACACGCATGCAGACACAGACGCACGGACACACACACGCACACACGCATGCAGACACAGACGCACGCACGCACGGACACACACACGCACACGCGCACGCACGCACGCACGCACGCACACACACGCATGCAGACACAGACGCACGGACACACACACGCACGCACACGCACGCAGACACACACGCTGTGAAATCTCTAATTCACTTGCTGCGTCCCGCATTAATTATGTCTGCTTTATATTTGTGCTTGATGAATGCAGAGGGTTTGTGTGATCCGTTGAAACATGGATGAAAACAGTGAAACATGGAGCAGTATTTGTTGCACGTGTGCTGCGTTGACACAGATTCCTCTGATCTGTTCCCATTCATTCCACCAGGCTGCCGTGAGTCGTGCTCAGAGTGTCGCGGGCCGAGCCACCGGGACTGCGTGTCATGTTCTGACCCGACTTTCCTGCTTAAACACGGAGAATGTGTCTCCGACTGCGGCGCCGGCTTCTACAGTCAGGACGGCGTCTGCTACGGTAACGCTGACTAAAATCTACTTCTCTCCTTTTAGCAGCACAGGGAAACCCACTGGAAACCTCACACAGCAGCAGCAGTGACGCTAACCTGCAGATGAGGTGGCTTTTCTCCACCTTTACTGACTCTCAGGACCTGAGTGTGCAGCTCAGCAGCCAGCGCCAGCAGCAGATCAGCCTCTGGTCGTTAGTGACGGGAAGCTGGGGCTTGTTTTTGCCCCCCCCCCGCTGAGCTCCTCAAAATGATCAGTCAGCAGTAGCCAGAGATAGCAGACATAAAAACAATAATTAGATGTTCTCTCTTCACTAATGAGGACGTAGGATAAAGAGCTCCTGTATGAATATGGATGCTTTCTATTTCTGAGTGTCAAGATGAAGCGGCTCCAGAATAGACCTCCCTGAGGGCACAGGCTTTGAGACGTCTCTCCTGCCGCTCACGTGGAGGAGTCGAAGCTCTCAGTGAGCAGCGAGCTTTTAGAAAATGTCAAAACCCAGGGAACTTTCTGGAAAAAGGTCACATCCATTAGAACTTGCCAGTTTCTGCTTTGAGGTCTGGTTTAAAATGTCAACATCTGTAGAGAGCTGACGGTTCTTAACTGTAGAAGTTTCTCCACAGGGTTTCTGGGATTAGATTTAATAGGTTCCCTTTGTTGTCGCCTGAAGGATGCGCTGGGAGAAGCTTTTACTGATTTTAGCCCAGGTTGAGATCTGTTTGACCATGTCAGAAAACAGACACACGCAAACAGCAGGTAGAAATGTGTAGGCGGCAACATGTCATGGGTTTACTTCCTGTTGTTCTGTCGTCGTAAACACAGTGTTGGTGGTGAATCAGATCAGGACTAAGGTGTTTGGGTGAAGATGGTGCATCCATTAACATGTTCATTCCCTGGTTCACAGCCTGCGACTCCTCCTGTGCCTCTTGCTTCCCTGATAATCCCAAGTGCATGAGCTGCCCAGCAGGGATTGCATTGCATCATGGGAAATGTATTGCCCACTGCCCACCCCAGCAATACATGGACAAGCACAGCAGATGCAGAGGTAGAGCCGTGCTCCCAGTTTGCCTGTCTGTCGTGGAGACAGATTTTGTAATTGAAGCATGTTTCCATTCATTTATTCCAAATACTTTTAATTGACCTTTATTTATATTTTTAACTTCAGTTGCTGGTTTTTCATGTGAGCTTCTAATAATAACACATTTCTTTCATTTTTAATGAACACCTTTGCTCGGTGTATAATTGTAGAAGGTGAGAGGTTTGCGGCTGTGCAGACGTTGACCCCTGACTCCCACAGCTGAGTTCTCCTGTGCTCCTCCTCAGCCTGCCACAGCTCATGTGCCTCCTGCTGGGGCCCCTCTGTGTCCCAGTGCTCCCTGTGTGCCACTGGGCTTCTGCTGCACCTGGGCCAGTGCGTGGAGGCCTGTGGTGAGGGCCTGTACTCCATGGACAACAGCTGCCACAGTAAGCAGGCGCCTGTGATGTCATAGCATATGTCCAGTCTGCCCTTTGACCTTTCACCTCTCCTTCCTGTAGACTGTCACCCCTCTTGCCGTTCATGTGTGGGTCCTTTGGCCTCAGACTGCGTCCTCTGCCTCAAACCGGAGGAGGTTCTCCTGCCGCAGTCCGGTCAGCTCCACGGCGTGTGCACGGCCGCGTGCCCGGAGCTCAGCTTCCTGGACGACGAGCAGACGTGCAGAGGTGAGGATGTCTGAACGGCTGCTGCTGCTTTGACTCACAGCTCAGCATCAGCAAGTTCAAGGTTCAGGCACTTCAGGCTTTGTCGAGGCCCAGAGGCCATGTTAGAGACTTGCAGAGGGCAGAGGTGAGTTTTGTTGGGGACATGTGGGTTTCTCCTGGTGCTCTCACGCTTCCTGTGTAGGAAACAGAAGGAACAGCACCTCCTAAAATGGATTATACAGAGCTTCGTGTTTGTAGGCGTGTGCAGCGTTATGTCCATGTTTTGTACTGAAGATGCTTGTAGACTCCTGGGAAATAAAAATACAATAGCAGCCCTTTCTATTGGGTCCCACTATTATTAATCATAGGAGCTGGGAGCTGGATTGGATGTGGGGGGTTGGATGCTGCCGCTTTCCCTGACTTGAATTCCAAACGGGGACTGTGAGTCGTGGAGTGACGAGGTTTAAAGACGAGGAGTCTTCAGTCTGTCTGCTGTCACTCAGCAGCTGTTTGTGCGACTGAGCTTCAGTGAACGCCATCAATTACAGGCTGCCGTAAAGGGCGTCTTTGTAGTTCCCTCTTGGCTGCCGGTTCCTCGGCCCCTGAGCAAACATTTTAATTGGTTGCCTCTGTTGATGCTTCCTCCACAAATCCCGTGCTGTGTGAGGAGGTGAGGACAGAGCGTGACAGAGGAAACATTCTTGACGGTTTCCTAGAGGTTTGTTGTTTGGATTCTCTTCAGCGGCGACAAAAAGAATCAACAGCGTCAAGAGTTTTATTAGTGGATATTTGCTGCCTGTTTGCTCCTTCTTATAAAAAACGATGGTGTCGTGGGTGGTCTTAACTCTCCTTCACTTTGATTTAAAGCATCCTGAGCCTAAAGCTATTCAGTTAATAGCATGATTTGTCTCCTCACCGCAGATCCAGGCAGACCAGGCTCCAGCCAAACTTTGTTTATTTAACCTCGGATTGAATAGCCGTTAGCAATATTGGATTTCCTTAATCATCTAGGAGGAGGCAATTACAAATTGATGAGGAGTAGTTGGATTGTGTCCTCCAACACCCATTCATCTGTGTGATGGCACAGGACCGGCGCTGGAACCGTGCGGCCGGAGCGGGTTCACGCGTCCACCTGCAATAAGAGCGGCGCCTGCACAGACGTGAAAGTAGAGACCAGAGATGATGATGCAGACGTGTCTGAGTCAGAGCAGTGTCATCTGTGGAAGACGTTCAGGGACTGAGGGAGCTAAACATTCTGTGGCCTTTATCAGCCTCAACAGCAGCGTCCTGTGTGGTGAAGGTTGGGCTCCTTCTCTTAAAATCTGAGTATACTTGAAATACAGTCAGAATTTGGTAACAGACCTCTGTCTGACTGATTTGTGGTCAGTAGTAGTAGGAATGGCTCAGTGGCTCAGGGGGTCCAGGTGTGCGTCTGGGGACGGACCTCGGCACAGAGTGTCCTGTAGAACCAGCAGAGTGAAACGTAGCGGACCCAGCGTCTGGCTCACCTACAGCTGATGGGCCGTCAGACGCAGCGAAGCCCCGTCCTCTCCGTCAGCAGCCCTCGTGCTGAGGCTCAGACAGTGTGTGTAGGAGGCTTAATCCTGCTCAGCAGACGGACCTGAGCCGACACCGCAGACAGCACCGACGTAGGCGTTGACCGGTGTTTGGTGAGTGGGCACCGTTACAGACGACGTTAGAGAAAACATTACAACAAGCATTGGATCGCATTCATTTGTTCGGTCACTTCGTACGGTGGATGTGGACGTGAGAAGACAAACATCAATGCTGAAGTGAGAGGAGCAGATGCCTCGTCCTTTTAAAGGTCCTCTGAGCGGATCGGCTCCGACCCGGAGGCGTGATTCAGACCTGGCATCTTTGTGATGGAGGCTTTTTTCATTCCCACAATGAAACTGACGCTGAGTGTGTGTTTGCCTCTTTGCTCAACATGAACGGTGCTCGAGCCTCGTGTTTGACAGCATGAGCCCAGTGCCTGTTTATACTACACAGAGGGGACCAAGGTGCCGTGTTTAACAGAGTTGTTGGTGGGCAGGAAACCTAATCATGGAAACGCATTTGATGTCTTCCCATCTCAACTAACCAATTAAGCAGCTGGAGGCAGGTGGAGGCGATGACGAGACGCCAGACTCATGACTCCAGCTGACACCAGTGACTTTACGAAGTCCTTGTTCTGACACTGACACGATGCCACAGGGGGAATGTTTACGTAGGAGACGGTATAGCACACACACACACACACGCACGCACGCACGCACGCACGCACGCACGCGCACACACACACACACACACACACACGCACGCACGCACGCACGCACGCACGCACGCGCGCACACACACACACACACACACTGCAGCAGTACTGGCACAGGTAGAGCAGCATCATTTCTTGCCAGTGGCTGTCGAACAGTGTGTACAAGTCCCAGATCCAGCTGACAGCTCTGTGAAAGAGTCAGAAAAATTATAAGCATACATGTGCTTCAGTTCTATATGCTAATAAAGTCACATGCACACACACACACAGCAGCAGCATTCGGCGCTCATGTAGCTCAGCTGTTTGTGGACACGGACGCTAAACGCTGCAGGTGGAGCTGGGATGAAGACAAGCAGGGAATGTTGCAGCACTGTCCAGCTCAGGTTGACGTTGGCCTGTTAACCTGTTCATTTGAAGCCTCCTAAGAACCGTGTTTGTTTTTTGTTGATGTTCTTTTCTGACTGGAACGCTGTCTGGAGGATGTGAGGTGATGTCAGACGGATGAACGCTTCTCTGGAGGTTCAGTTACTTATTAGTGGGAGAGCTGAACAGCTCTCACACTATTGAGATCTTCGCTCTTTATCACAGTGAATGCTGCAAAGCATTCACTGTATTGTTTTTCTAAGCTTTATTAGTGGGAGAGCTGAACAGCTCTCACACTATTGTTATCTTCGGTCTTTATTATTAGTGGGAGAGCTGAACAGCTCTCACACTATTGTTATCTTCGGTCTTTATTAGTGGGAGAGCTGAACAGCTCTCACACTATTGTTATCTTCGGTCTTTATTATTATTATTCTTCTTCTACTTATTCCGCCCTTTTTTTGATTGCTATCTACTTTTTAACGCTTCATCGTAGAATCGTCGTTCAACTTTCTAAACGTGTGTCATCTTTAGGAGATGTGGGCTATTACTTTTTATGTTTTCAGCTTTTCAACTTTTAACGTTATTCAACTTTTTTCATCGTTTTTTTATAATGGTCGTCTATGGGAATCATCGTTCAACTTTCTGTCAACTTCCCTCTTTTCATCAGCGTCTATCATCGTCATACTTTGGCGTAGAAACGTCATTTCAACGTCAAAAGCGTCTATCATCTTTCAACGTTCTCCGTGTAAATCAGCGTCCTCGTATCTTTTATAGTTTTCGACTTGTGAGCGTTTAAATATCGTGTGGTTTTTGTTAAATTTTCAGCTTTTCCATTAGTGTGTATTGGGTCAATTAGAGTGTGTGATGTCACAGCTACAGTGAGAAGGTGCGCTTTTTTAAGACAGAACTTCTGTCTCTAACTCGTCACTACAGCCACAATTTTTACTCTATCAACATAATTACTTCACTAAATCGTAGTCATACTTGTCTTCTTTCTAATGATGTGTCTGGATATACCCTCAGACCTATACTTTAGTCGCTATCGACCTCAAAGCGCAGAGAGATCCTGAAATTCTCCCATAGACTCTAATGATAATTTTCGGCAGACGTCTGGGGAGAAAAACAGAGGAGACATATTTTGAAATTGCGACTGTGGCTACAAACGTTTGTCCTCAAACATAAAATTCACACCATTTGCTCATTGAAGCCTTGGGACTCGAAAAATGAAATAATATTTGTGATAACTATTATGGTTTAGCTGGAACAAGCCTGTTCATACAGGGTGAAACTCTGCTTTTTTACAGAGCAGAGTGAGCCTGATTTTCCCGCCTTTTGTCTCCATGGCGACGGCGCAGCTGCAGATTTGACTGACAGGTCAAACTGCTGATGCTCAGTGTACAGAGCAGTTCCATGCTTGTTACTGAATAGTCAACCACACTATTGGATTGTGTAGTGATTAAGCACGCACTTCCTCTAAATCCTTTCAAAATAGAAGCACCAAGCCAAAATAATTAGCTTTAATAGCAGTATTTCTGCTTTTAGATGGGTAATTATGACTTTTTAAAGATAGATTAACAGTTTAGTAATTACCCCACACATGCTTCCTCTAAATCCTTTCAAAATAAAACCACCAATGCCAATTATTAGCTTTAACTGCACTGTTTTTGCCTTTGAATGGGTAATTATGATTATTTAAAGACTAATTGACAGTTACGCTATTACCCCCACACATTTCCTCTAAATCCTTTCAAAATAAAAGCACCAATTACAATTTATTACTTTTAATGGCAAGATTGATTAGAAAATTTGTGGTTCTGAATACTTGCCAATCGTTATAGAGACTACTTTTAGAGTTCAGTAAATAGCCACTCAAACTTATTAGGGTGCTTTTATTCTGAAAGGGCTAAATTTAAAATCTTTTGCTTTAATAGGGCTATTCTTGCTATTGAATGATAAATTATGATTATCTAATGACTATTTTATAGTTTAGTAATCGCCCACACACAACCTCTAAATCCTTTCAAAATAAAAGCACCAATGTAATTTATTACCTTAAATGGCAAGATTTTTGTTTCTGACTGGTAAATTTTTACTAGTTATTAAACTATTACACAGGTAATTATTTACAAATACTTTCTTCAAATTAAAAAGCTTGTCAGGTTATTTATGATTGTCAACAATGCACTCTGGTCAACTTTTTAATCTGTGATATATTTTTTACCTTGGTCAACTTTTGAATCATTGTCATATTTTAATCTTGTCCTAGTATGACATTGGTCATCTTTTTAATCGCCATCTTTTGTCATCGTTTTATTCTTTGTCAACGTTTTCCTCGTTTTCATCGCGTTGCCGTAATCAACTTTTGGACGTAGTCAACTTTTTGACGTCAGCAGCTTAATCAGCGTTTGTCATCGTTGGCGGCAGCAGATCAGCTCTCCCACGTAATTTCTCGAGAAATTACTTTTTCTAGTTATTATTATTATTCTTCTTCTACTTATTCCGCCCCTTTTTTGATTGCTATCTACTTTTAACGCTTCATCGTAGAATCGTCGTTCAACTTTCTAAACGTGTGTCATCTTTAGGAGATGTGGGCTATTACTTTTTATGTTTTCAGCTTTTCAACTTTTAATGTTATTCAACTTTTTTCATCGTTTTTTTATAATGGTCGTCTATGGGAATCATCGTTCAACTTTTTGTCAACTTCCCTCTTTTCATCAGCGTCTATCATCGTCATACTTTGGCGTAGAAACGTCATTTCAACTTCAAAAGCGTCCATCATCGCTCAACTTTCTCCTCGTAAATCAGCGTTGTCGTATCTTCTATACTTTTTGACTCGTGAACGTTTAAATATGGTGTGGCTTTGTTAAATTTTCAGCTTTTCCATTAGTGTGTATTGGGTCAGTTAGAGTGCGGTGATGTCACAGCTACAGTGAGAATGTGCGCTTTTTTAAGACAGAACTTCTGTCTCTAACTTGTCACTACAGCCACAATTTTTACTCTATCAACGTAATTATTTCACTAAATCGTAGTCATCCTTGTCTTCTTTCTAATGATGTGTCTGGCTTTACCCTCAGACTTATACTTTAGTCGCTATCGACCTCAAAGCACAGAGAGATCCTGAAATTCTCCCATAGACTCTAATGATAATTTTTGGCAGACGTCTGGAGAAAAAAAAGGAGGAGACATATTTTGAAATTGCGACTGTGGCCTACAAACGTTTGTCCTCAAACATAAAATTCACACCATTTGCTCATTGAAGCCTTGGGACTCGTAAAATGAAATAATTTTTGTGATAAACTATCATGGTTTAGCTGGAACAAGCCTGTTTATACAGGGTGAACTCTGCTTTTACAGAGCAGAGTGAGCCTGATTTTCCCGCCTTTCGTCTCCATGGCGACGGCGCAGCTGCAGATTTCACTGACAGGTCAAACTCCTGATGCTCAGTGTAGGCAGCAGTTTCATGCTTATTACTGATTACTCAACTACACTATTGGATTTGTGTAGTAATTAAGCACACACTTCCTCTAAATCCTTTCAAAATAAAAGCACCAAGCCAAATAATTAGCTTTAATAGCAATATTTCTGCTTTTAGATGGGTAATTATGACTATTTAAAGATACATTAACAGTTAGTAATTACCCACACATGCTTCCTATACGTCCTTTCAAAATAAAAGCACCAATGCAATTTATTAGCTTTAGCCTGCACTGTTTTTGCCTTTGAATGGTTAATTATGATTATTTAAAGACTAATTAACAGGTACGCTATTACCCCCCACACATTTTCCTCTAAATCCTTTCAAAATAAAAGCACCAATTACAATTTATTACCTTTTAATGGCAAGATGATTAGAACATTTCTGGTTCTGAATACTTACCAATTTTTAATGAGACTATTTAAGAGTTCAGCAAATAACCACTCACACTTATTAGGGTGCTTTTATTCTGAAAGGGCTTAATCTAAATTTTTTGCTTAATAGGGCTATTCTTGCTAGTGAATGATAAATTATGACTATCTAATGACTATTTTATAGTTTAGTAATCACTCACACACAACCTCTAAATCCTTTCAAAATAAAAGCAACAATGTAATTTATTACCCTAAATGGCAAGATTTTTGTTTCTGACTGGTAAAATTTTTTAATAGTTATTAAACTATTATTTTTATTTGCTATTATTTTATTTTTATTTATTATTTAATTATTTACAAATACTTTCTTCAAATTAAAAAGCTAGTTAGCTAATTCATGATTGTCAACTTTTTAATATTTGACATCTTTTTACCTTGGTCAACTTTTGAATCATTGTCATATTTTTACTCTTGTCTTAGTGTGACCATGGTCATCTTTTTAATCATCATCTTTTTGATCGCCATCTTTTGTCATCGTTTTAATCTTTGTCAACGTTTTCTTGTTTTCATCGTTTTCATCGTTTTGCCGTAGTCAACTTTTGGACGTCAGCAGCTTAATCAGCGTTTGTCATCGTTGCGGCAGCAGATCAGCTCTCCCACGTAATTTCTCGAGAAATTACTTTTTCTAGTTATTTTTCTTCTACTTATTCCGCCCTTTTTTTGATTGCTATCTACTTTTTAACGCTTCATCGTAGAATCGTCGTTCAACTTTCTAAACGTGTGTCATCTTTAGGAGATGTGGGCTATTACTTTTATGTTTTCAGCTTTTCAACTTTTAACGTTATTCAACTTTTTTCATCGTTTTTTTATAATGGTCGTCTATGGGAATCATCGTTAAACTTTTTGTCAACTTCCCTCTTTTCATCAGCGTCTATCATCGTCATACTTTGGCGTAGAAACGTCATTTCACTTCAAAAGCGTCCATCATCGCTCAACTTTCTGCTCGTAAATCAGCGTTGTCGTATCTTCTATACTTTTTGACTCGTGAGCGTTTAAATATCGTGTGGTTTTTGTTAATTTTCAGCTTTTCCATTAGTGTGTATTGGGTCAGTTAGAGTGCGTGATGTCACAGCTACAGTGAGAAGGTGCGCTTTTTTAAGACAGAACTTCTGTCTTTAACTTGTCACTACAGCCACAATTTTTACTCTATCAACGGTAATTACTTCAATAAATCGTAGTCATACTTGTCTTCTTTCTAATGATGTGTCTGGATATACCCTCAGACCTATACTTTAGTCGCTATCAACCTCAAAGCGCAGAGACATCCCTGAAATTTCTCCCATAGACTCTAATGATAATTTTCGGCAGACGTCTGGGGAGAAAAACAGAGGAGACATATTTTGAAATTGCCACTGTGGCTACAAGCTTTTGTCCTTAAACATAAAACTCACACCATTTGCCATTGAAGCCTTGGGACTCGTAAAATGAAATAATTTTTGTGATAACTATTATGCTTTAGCTGGAACGAGCCTGTTTATACAGGGTGAAACTCTGCTTTTACAGAGCAGAGTGAGCCTGATTCCCGCCTTTCGTCTCCATGGCGACGGCGCAGCTGCAGATTTGACTGACAGGTCAAACTGCTGATGCTCAGTGTACAGAGCAGTCCATGCTTG
This sequence comes from Betta splendens, assembly GCF_900634795.4. Taxonomy (NCBI): domain Eukaryota; kingdom Metazoa; phylum Chordata; class Actinopteri; order Anabantiformes; family Osphronemidae; genus Betta; species Betta splendens. The sequence continues at coordinate 29,304,050 of NC_040889.2, read as the reverse complement.
TTACTGATTAGCAACTACACTATTGGATTGTGTAGTAATTAAGCACGCACTTCCTCTAAAATCCTTTAAAATAAAAGCACCAAGCCAAATAATTAGCTTTAAAAGCAGTATTTCTGCTTTTAGTAGGGTAATTATGACTATTTAAAGATAGATTAACAGTTTAGTAATTACCCACACATGCTTCCTCTACATCCTTTCAAAATAAAAGCACCAATGCCAATTATTAGCTTTAACTGCACTGTTTTTGCCTTTGAATGGGTAATTATGATTATTTAAAGACTAATTGACAGCTAAGCTATTACCCCCCACACATTTCCTCTAAATCCTTTCAAAATAAAAGCACCAATTACAATTTATTACCTTTAATGGCAAGATTGATTAGAAAATTTCTGGTTCTGAATACTTACCAATCGTTAATGAGACTACTTTAGAGTTCAGTAAATAACCACTCACACTTATTAGGGTGCTTTTATTCTGAAAGGGCTTAATCTAAATCTTTTGCTTTAATAGGGCTATTCTTGCTATTGAATGATAAATTATGACTATCTAATGACTATTTTATAGTTTAGTAATAACTCACACACAACCTCTAAATCCCTTCAAAATAAAAGCACCAATGTAATTTATTACCCTAAATGGCAAGATATTTGATTCTGACTGGTAAATTTTTAATAGTTATTAAACTATTACATAGTTAGGTAATTATTTACAAATACTTTCTTCAAATCAAAAAGCTAGTCAGCTTATTTATGATTGTCAACAATGCACCTTGGTCAACTTTTTAATCTTTGACATCTTTTAACCTTGGTCAACTTTTGAATCATTGTCATCTCTTTAATATTGTCATAGTATGACCTTGGTCATCTTTTTAATCATCATCTTTTTATTCACCATCTTTTGTCATCGTTTTAATCTTTGTCGTTTTCTCGTTTTCATCGTTTTCATCGTTTTAATCGTTTTGCCGTAGTCAACTTTTGGACGTAGTCAACTTTTTGACGTCAGCAGCTTAATCAGCGTTTGTCATCGTTGCGGCAGCAGATCAGCTCTCCCACGTAATTTCTCGAGAAATTACTTTTTCTAGTTGTACTTAAAGTTGTCCGTGTGTAGGTTTCATGTTGATGTTATCGGACCCAGCTGGTTCTGTGTGAGTGACGCTGGCTTTGAGCTGGCACACGCAGCCAATAGGGAAGCAGCAGGGTTCAGCAGAGGTTGGTCCCAGGAGACGTCCAGTGGTTCAGACACAGGTTCACACTCTGATGGCTTTTCAGTTTAGACTGAAGCAGGTCCAGACACACAATGGATGTTTTGTGGATGTGTTTCTTTCAGAGTGTCATGGCTCCTGCCGGCTTTGCTCTGGGCCGTCTGCAGACAGCTGCACTTCCTGCCTGCCCCCGTCCTCTCTGCACCAGGGACGCTGCGTCCTTCGCTGCCCACCGGGCTTCTCTGTCCAGGACGGCCAGTGTCACGGTGAGCGCTCACACGCACACGCAGCTCACACTCACACGCAGCTCACACTCACATGCAACGCACACGCAGCTCACACGCACACGCAGCTCACACTCACACGCAGCTCACACTCACACGCAGCTCACACTCACACGCAGCTCACACTCACACGCAGCTCACACGCACACGCAGCTCACACGCACACGCAGCTCACACGCAACGCACACGCAGCACACACGCACACGCAGCTCACACTCACACGCAGCTTAAACGCACATGCAGCTTAAACGCACATGCAGCTCACACGCAGCTCACGCTCACACGCAGCTCACACGCACACGCAGCTCACGCTCACACGCAGCTCACACGCACACGCAGCTCACGCTCACACGCAGCTCACACGCACACGCAGCTCACACTCATCTCACACGCAGCTCACGCTCATCTCACACGCAACGCACACGCAGATCACGCTCACACGCGCTTCCACCCAAGCCTCTAACGGCCCCATTTATTGCTAATTAAACCCAAATCTTCTCTTTAGTCTTACATTGACCTTCATTTTTAGACGTAGCTGTTTTTTTACAAGATCAGCTCAAGAAGTGAACAGGCTGTTACTGTCATCAAAGGCTGTGAGGCAGGAAGACGAGTGAAGGCTGTTGTTCCTCCACTCGCTCGCTGCTTTTCAGGGCCTGTAGCTGTGCCCTGATTCACTTTCATCTGGAATAAACCGCAGCGGGTGCAACACATTGCAATTTCTGACTCACCATCTTTGACCCATAGAAACTTATTAGCTTTTCCAAAGTGCTTCTCTGGCACATGCAATGAAAATAAATGTGGTAGTGGTGCAATCAGAGTTTTCTTCATATGTGCAGGGAAATCAAACCAATTTTAAGGCTGTAATTTGATATTGTAGTTGGAGAAGAAGTTCTTAAAGTTTGATGACCTTTTTTTGGGCCAAAGCAACTTTTCCAGGCTCCAGCCTTAGTTTCCCTTAGTTAATGTTGCACCACCATCCATTCATTATAAGACGGTGTCACTGCGGTTTCAGGTCAGTTGTTAGAGGTGTTCAATAATTGTGTCTGTGTTCCTGCAGACTTATTATTATCTGTAAGACCAATCCAACCACCGCCTTCCTCCTGCTTTACCTCCACCTTCCTTCCTCAGCTCAGATTTATTACCTTGTCTCTGAACTCATTTGAAGCTAAAAGACTCCTTCCTATCGTCCATCTACCAGCTTTGCCTTTACGACGCTTATTGTTTATCTTGTGGGAAACTAAAACCTTGAGCTCGTGGTCAAACCGTTGAATTGAACGCTTGATTTGGTGAGTATTTCAAACGGCAGCGGCAGACGGAGGCCTGGACGCTAACGAAGAGTAATGGGCTCAGATTGCATTTCCCCCTGAGATGCCTGAATAAATGGGGTCTGTTTGTTGCTTGGCTTCTCCCCTGGTGTGGTGATTGGCTCATTAGCAGCTGCACTGAGAGCCTGAACTATTGCATTTCTGTCCTGAGGAGAGTAAACTTTGACTGGAGTCAGTTTCGTACCAGTGACGGGTTTGAGTGGTGGGAGGTGAAATGTGTTTGTGTGCGTCTCCTCTTGCTCCTTTGACTTTGGGCTCTCCCCCCCAGCGTGCCACCCCTCCTGCCAGACCTGTAGCGGCCCCTCCCAGGCTGACTGCACCTCCTGCCCCGTGCTGGCCTCCCTGCAGAGCGGCTACTGCACCAGCAGCTGCCCAGACGGCCGCTTCCTCCACGCCGCTACAGGAGAGTGTCTCAGTAAGTCATGAGCATCTGGATGTCCTGATTTAGACGCACATAGAAGCTCGCTGACGCTTGCATACTTATACACTGACGTAACACAGACTGTGGGTCCTGCATAATTCATGAACCTTTACAAAATAGATGCTCTGTTCCGACGGGCTCGTATCTCTGCAGGAGTCATTTTAATTTGACCTGCTGTGATCGGACGCTCTTCCTGTCTGAAGTGAGTGTGGGACTCATCTTTTACCTGCCTGCTAATAATTACTCCTGAAATCAAAATAGCGTAATTCACCCTAATCTGGTTTTTGAATCCATTCCTGGAGTCGTGTTCTGTGTTATAGAATCAACCTACAGTCTGGAATAAAGTCCCATAAACAAAATGAATTAGGCATGATTTTGCTCATGCTCATCAAAAGATGTTAACTTAGCTTTTAGCACAGCTCTGCAGATGCACAGGCAGCCGCTGTATCTCTGGCTTGTTGATGCTGAAGAAACCTTGATTACCGTCACGTAAGTGGTGCTTTCGTCTTTGGCTTCCGTATGAGTGGCACCCACCCACACTCAGTCCCATTAATCCCACGTGAATGAAGCTTGGGATATTTATGTGTTAGTTAAAATAAATCGGCACAAGGACAAATGCAGCTTTGTTTTCTTTGCTTAGCAACTCCTAAAGTTGTGTTTTAAAAGAATCCGTATTTTTGCCCTTTGGAGAAACGTACTCTGCTGTAAAGATAAGTGTTCTTTAGATCTTTGCTAATAAACAGTAGCCTGAGATATCTTACATCTCACAAAAATACTATTTGTCTTTGCCAAGCAAAGTATGATAAACTATTAAACCGGAGATAAGTGGAGAGGTAGGACTGGATGTTTGTGTTGGGGAGCTGCTCCCTCTCGTTTCTACGTATGTGCACGGCTGCTTGCAGATTAAACACTGTTGTGTGAGGAGATAACGGGGAAAACAAGAGATGCACACATTTAATTACAGTCTGTGATGACACACTGTATTTACATAAGCACAGACACACACTGCTGCACAAGCATGTTTGAAGATGCAAACGCTCACAGTCAAATCTCAAATGGGTCGACCTCAGCCAAAGCGGAGTTAATAAAAGATGCCTCGTGGCTCTTCTGGGCCACAGAAATGCCAGGTCATCATTTGTGCATGGACAGGACGTACACACACGCAGGCTGGAGCTTCTATTGTTGTGAGGACATCTTAACCAGGCCTAATGCATGAACCTCACACGCCTCAGCTCTACGTCCTGCCGGACTTGTTGAATCCGACCTACAGAACCATGTTTCCACTTATAACCGCCTCACCACCTCCTGGCTCCACTGCAACGACTGGCGTTTTTTAACCGGCGTTCTCAGCTGGTCCATGTTTCACGTTGAACTTGTATAAAGCTCCACAAAGAAAAGAAAAGAAACCGGCAGAGGTTAATGATGTTTGTAGCTCTGCATGTTGTGACAGCCTCCGGGTTCACCTCTGTTCACCCAGCAGCCCATCTGGTGTCTCACTAAGTGGCGTCGTATCTGGTTGTCACATACGTGTTATGAGCAGCCGTTCCAGACACTTCTTAACTCAGGTTTTATTAAAATGCCAACATCTGTCTGTTTTCAGGCTGTTGGCCTGAATCCTGAATCCTGCATCTTATACCAATAAAAGGCAGCGATGTTGCTGCTTCTCTTTGGCTGAGTTACCTCGTTTCCTTGGCTCAGATGGATAACGTCTACTTTTTATGTGATAATCCTCAGTGTTGAGGAAGCTTAGACCTACTTAGCAAGATGGCAAAGATTTAGACATTAGCTCAGGCTAAATGATGGGAAGTGGTGAACTGAAAACCTCTGACGTGCTAATAAACAGCCAATATATTGTAGACTCGTTTTTGTTAATAACAGGATTCTGGATGTAACAAGTTCCAGGTTGAAGTAAATGTAATAATGTTATGAAATAATATTAATGCATTGCCTTGAAAACAGTAACATTCTTTGACTTTATTGGTGGATGTTGAGTGGAAGCGTGAGATGTGAGGAGTAACATCATCTGCTGTGGGGGAGATTAACGCTGCTGCCAACGTGCTGCTTCTCCATCTCACCCTCTTCGCTCTTGTCTTTGTTTTTTATGCTGATGTAAAGAAATAAACATCTTGAGTCAGTGATGAGGAAACATTCAGATCTGAGCTCTAAACTGCCAAAGACGGTTACTCAACAAAATATGGGGCCTAAAATAGACACGCATGTCTGTGAGAGGCTGTGTTGTCATAGAAACAAAAGATGCTTACACCAAAATAAATGCAATCAGATCACGTTTTCCCTCTGTCCTATAAAAGCTTGGCACAGTCACTTTGGCTCTTTGACCTTTGCATAGTGAACACATAGGACATCGGGCTCCGGTTTGTCCCTCTCCTGTAAACACAATATAATGGAACCATGAGTCAACTGCCTGTTAATTGCCTTTTTGGTGGTTAACAGAAAAGCTCAAAGCCGGAGTAAAACGGATCAGCATATTTATTTAGCCATCGTGTGTAGAGCCGCTGAACTTCGTAATTCCTTCATGCTGAATAGAACAAAACGGATAATTTAACTGTTGTAGGTTTGGTTTTGAGAAGACAATAAGTTGTCTCATCCGTCCTTTGCTTTCTAATTTTAGAGTGAATCTGGACGCTCTGCGTGGATCTGATTTATTTTTAGAAAGGCAGACAGTAACATTCCAGTGCTGAGGCGTGATAATAGAAATCAGGATTAGCGCTTGTTTAATATTCATCTAATGCATTTATCCTCCATCTACCCCGCAGACATTCCTTTCATCAAAATTGCATGAGAGGAATTTTTAAATACAGCAGGATCCCTCTTGTTTCAACCTCTGCTCTCTGTAGAGAGCTCAAAGAAAATATTTGCTTTCCAAATAGTTTTTTATTAAATGCACATAAATTGAATGCATGTGTTAATGCTTCTTTTTCTTTTAAAGCAAAACACAGATGGATAATTCCAGGTCATGAAGAGATTAACAATTACTAATCTTAGTAAAGATGAGTAATTATTGCGCAGCTCTTTGTGTCTGAACTAATTATTGTGACCGCTTCCTCAAAGCTGTGGCTCCTTAAAAACCTATTAGTGACAGTGTTCTTCACAGAGTTGTGATGCAGCAGGAGGTGGCTCCCAGCCAGACTCCACACTGATCCTTATCCCACCAACACCAGACGGAGCCAGAACGTGGAAATGAAAACAAAAGTAGGACTTCTTTAATAGCTGTGTGTGTAAATCCCGTCTTTGTGGAGCAGCATGTCTAGACAGGAGGACGTCGGCATGGCAGGACCACACAGCTTCTCTGCAGCATTCATGTACCTGCAGCTTCAAACGCTTTCCTCCTGCTCCATTCTCCTCAGAGTAAACTGAGTGGGAGACATTACGTTGACGTGTAGAGGTGATAACACTAAAGACGCAGCATTAGAAGTGTGGTGGAAGGACGGCCCCTAGGAGAGAAGCTCCTCCATGTGTGGCCTACGCTGAACAGACCCGGGTTTAATACTCAGATCCTCCGTGCACAGTTCTCTGTGCTTAAGTGATGCATTGTCTCCTACGCTGCTTCAGAAGTGACTCAGCACATTCAGTCTGGAGTTTGACTCCTTCAAGTGTTCGATGAAGGAAACCAGAGGCAGAAACGGTCAGAGGCTGCTTTAAACGTCGTCCGTGCAGACAGTTCAGTCCAGTCCAGTGTTCCACCTAAAGCTCTGGTGGCCAAAGCTCGACGGCAGCGTTAGTAGTCAACATTTTCCATCCACTGCAGCAGGTTGTGGTGTTGATCAAACCTCTCGCTGCCCATGTTCTTTGCAGTGAGCCTGAACAGAGTGAGTGACTTAAATAGAGCAGGTGGCTCTAAAAAGCCTGCTTCTTCAGCGACGTCGTCTTTCTGCTTTGGTTCTACATTTTCACATCTTTTTATTTTATATACATGATTCTCTTCCTGTTTGACTGTTAAATTCCTGCTTTCCTTTTCTGGTTTGGGTTAATCACAGTCTCTGCAGGTCTTTTGTTCCTTCCACCTCCATGTGATCTGTCTGTATCTGCAGACGCCTGCGGCGCCCGTCGTTCTCTGATCGCTGTCCCGTTATGGCCGGATAACCCTCGGTCCCCACCGCTGCGCTGCTCAGACACAAAGCAGATACTCACAGATAAGACGCCACCGAGGCGCCCTGATTGTTCTGCTCCTTCCTGGGTACATGTGGGTCTGTGGGCAGAAGGAAGTGAGGGGAAGAGGCTTTAACAAAGGACCTCAGAACATGTCACTGACTGTGATTTGCCTTTTCTTTTGCATTGTTATTGTAGCTTTAAAACTCACTCATCGTCTGGACGTTTATGAATGAATAAATAAATGAATGTTTTCCAATTATTGTGCAGAGTCGTCAGCTGACTGGTCGTCTTCTGTTCTTTATAATCTGACATCTGTGATTTTTACAGATTTTCACTGGAGGAACCTGAAGCTGAGACTCTGATTGGCTGACCTTTCAGACTCGATGCTGACATTCTGTGTGTCTTCTTCCCAGAGTGCACCTCCAACTGCCAGCGCTGCACAGCCGACCTGCAGACGGGCGTCGGCAGCGTTTGTCTGTGGTGTAAGGCGCCGAAGACGTGGCTGCTGGGAGATCAGTGCGTGTCCCAGTGTCCTCAGAGCCACTACGCCTGGCACGGAGCCTGCATCGGTGAGGCACCGCAACAAACGATGGTTTAGTGAGTCCAACGATCCGCTGACCAGCAGAGAACACACGAGCTGTTACTGTGCATCACTCAAAGAAGTGATGGGACGAACCAGTAGAATGGAAGACCCTGAATGCAACAGCCGTCACTTATCTTCATCATGCTCACACTCATCATCCTCACCCCGTCTTCACACACGCTGGTTGTGGTGCTGGGCCTTGGGTCATTGTCCTGCTTTAACAGTTGAACAGTTGGCCTCACATTTGACCCTAGATTTGACCCACAGAACGCTTTATCACTGGAAAAGCCTCCAGATTAATGTGCAGCAAAAAATGTTTGTCTGAGAATGTTGCTTATGTGGGTTTATTGTGTTAACAGCTTCCTTTTGTACGTAAATGCCCCAGACAAGCAAATAGTGATGAATGATTAATGAATCCAAGGCTGATGATTAGCAGCACCTGACTCACATCCATGCATTTTTCTTTTTGGGCTCCATTCTTCGTAAATAATTCTTAAATTTGCCTAGTGTTAAAACGTATTTACTATATTTTTACTCTGTGTCTCATTGTCCACTCTTTATCCTTCTCACCTTCATACTCCTCAGCCTGTGGTTCAGCAGCAGCAGCAGCTGCTGGTCTGCAAATCCACACGTTTAAATTCCGAGTGAGAAGAAGCTTCAGGCTGTGAGAGCAAAACCTCAGGAGGCTCATTTGGCTGAGCCTCAGTCACACACAAAGAAGTGAAACGGCGAAGAGATGCACAAATACTAAAACATTACTGGGCACCTAAATGTAAAATTGTATTATTATTACTATATTAAGTCCCATGTGTTGGATCAGACGAAGCTATATAAACACAAAGACCAGTCTACAGCATGAACGTTGTGTTAATATAATTTAGTTTTTCCAGTTAAAGACGCTGAAGCTGTTTTTTTCCAGCTTGTCATCCCTCCTGTCAGACCTGCGGTGCAGCCGGGCCTCTCTCCTGTACCTCCTGCCCCCCCAGCAGTGTCCTGCTGTCCTCGGGGCGCTGTGCTCCCAAATGCCCAAGAGGTCACTATGACAACGGTCACGGGGTTTGTCAGGGTACGTGAGGCCGAGACACAGCATTGAAGTGATGTAATGAACCGGAGCAGTAACTACAGAGTGTTTGTCGCAAGCAGCCGCTCAGCTGTGTCACGAATGTCTACTGCACACAAAGCAGAAGGATCGGATGTGCACGTCTGTAAAAGCTGACCTCAGCCTCTTCTCTGTGGCAGCATGCGACAGCCAGTGTCTGACGTGTGATGCGGCAGGGGTGTGTACTTCCTGCCGCGACCCGGCCAAGGTGCTGCTGTTCGGGGAATGTCAGTACGACAGCTGCGCCCATCAGTACTACCTCAACACCACAACACGCACCTGCAGAGGTAGGTCCCGCCCTCTGCACCCACAGCCCGACTAAAAGGCAGTCATGGAACCAACTGTGGGTTTCCATACGTTGGTGAGTTGTACCTCAGGTGTACATCAGGGCCCAGAGAAGCTGATAAATGAGCAAGAGGCTTCCTGTCCAGCTGGTTGACGTTGTCACTTCCATCACAAAAATATGTCAAGTCATTGTCATTTAATTACCCCCAAGGCCCGAATCCCTTTCATCCAGTCACAACTAAGATGTTAGCCTTCATTTTCCTGCTGCATCTAACGCTAGAAACTTTAAGGTTTTGAGCTCAAAACAGCTTCTGTGTCGTGTCTCAACTCCACAGAAGTAATTCACAGCTGCCACCACAGACTTTCCCTTTATCAGCAGCAATGAGATTTATTCAGGCATCTTCAAAGGACCTTTCCCCTGAAGTGGAACAAGCATTCCCCATGTATTTGATGGGATTAGCATCGAAGCTAAGTGCTAGTGGCTAAATGCACAGTGTGATTCCCAGTGAGACTGGGAGCGGTGCAGCCACACGGCCTGTGTTCATCTCCCCTCAGCCACAGCTGTACCTGGATAATCCACCCCAACCTTTTTCCACATTTAGGTGCTTTCAGAAAACTCTGGGAGCTTTGTACGCAGCCACGGGGCAACTTCAGAGCTCCCTCAGAGAGTCTCTCGTGCCCCCAGAGCTTCTAGCAGCAGCACATTTACTATAGTTGATCAGATCTTATTCCAGCAATTAAACCCTCACTCAGCTTTTGGCCTCCATTTGATTTAGTGTGAGAGCTGTAAAGGATGTTAGTGTGTTAGTCTCGCACACTTGTGTCATGTAAAAAGGTCCATAGATTAACTCTCCTGTCGCTGCACATATTTTATATAACATACACTAAGCTCTGTTATTATAGTTACTGTCTCCTTAGTCAAATGTATGAACATTTACTACAAAGCTACAGTACTGTAGAAGCTCCTGTGAACAGAGTTTAGTTGTAATTGTGGCTTATTTTCCCTCCGCTGTTAATGGCGTGTAGTAAATCCTGCACAGATGTGCAGGTGATTGCCTGATGTAAAATCCACTCACTTTTAATGGCAGTCATCGCTGTTCTCTGTATCTGCACTGGTTCCAGAGTGTGACTGGACCTGTAACGCCTGCAGAGGCCCTCTGCGAACAGACTGCCTGCAGTGCATGGAGGGCCACGTGCTGCAGGACGGCGTGTGCGCTCAGAGCTGCTCCCCCGGCGCCTACCGGGACGGAGACAGATGCCTCGGTGAGTCCAGCAGCAACACACCGCTGCAGGGTGGTCACGCGTGTGTCCCAGTCCGCTGGTCCTCACAGTCTGCACTGAATGCCTTCTGATCTGTGTCTGTGCTGCAGCCTGTGATGACCACTGCCTGGCGTGTGACGGTCCAGGACAGTGCCAGCACTGCCGGCCCCCCCACGTCTCCCTCCTCGGCCAGTGTGTGCTCGAATGCGGCAGGAACCACTTTCTGGATCCCTCATCTCAAACCTGCAAACGTAAGAGTTGACACTTTGAATTACTGATACTCTGTATTTATTAAATGATAAGGAAAGAGCAAGATCAAGATGAAACCTACAGACAGGAAGCTTCAAAGGCTTAGAGGCTAGAAACATGCAGTGTTACTTAAAGCCCCACTGAGCTCCTTCGTCTCCTTCAGCCTGCTCATCGGACTGTGTGCTGTGTGACGGGGTGGGGAGCTGCCGAGCTTGTCGCAACAACACCTACCTGATGGAGGGGTACTGCACTCCTGACTGTGGGCACGGATACTACGCTGACCAGAAGACCAGGAGCTGCAATGGTAGGTGACGCCAAGTCGTTTGTGTGATGGACTGTCATGACTAGTCCTGACTGGACCAGACTGTCATGACTAGACCAGGCTGTCATGTGTAGTCATGAGTAGACCAGACTGTCATAGCTAGTCGTGACTAGACCAGACTATCGTAACTACACCAGACTGTCATGACTAGACTGGACTGTCGTAACTAGACCAGACTGTCATAACTAGTCATGACTAGACCAGATTGTCGTAACTAGTCATGACTAGACCAAACTGTCGTAACTAGACCAGACTGTAGTAACTAGTCATGACTAGACCAGACTGTCATGACTAGACCAGACTGTCATAGCTAGTTATGACTAGACCAGACTATCATAACTAGTCATGACTAAACCAGACTCTCATGACTAGACCAGACTGTCATGACTGTTCATGACTAGAACAGACTGTCATAGCTAGTCGTTACTAGACCAGACTATCGTAACTAGTCAGGACTAAACCAGACTGTCATGACTAGACCAGACTGTCATAGCTAGTCGTGACTAGACCAGACTGTCATAGCTAGTCGTGACTAGACCAGACTTTTCTAACTAGTCATGACTAGACCAGACTGTCATAACTGGACCAGACTGTCATGACTAGACTAGACTGTCGTAACTAGTCATGACTAAACCAGACTGTCATAACTAGACCAGACTGTCATGACTAGACTAGACTGTCGTAACTAGTCATGACTAGACCAAACTGTCATAACTAGACCAGACTTTTGTAACTAGTCATGACTATACCAGACTGTCATGACTAGACTAGACTGTCGTAACTAGTCATGACTAGATCGGACTGTCATAACTAGACCAGACTGTCATGACTAGACCAGGCTGTCATTTCTAGTTGTGACTAGACCAGACTATCGTAACTAGTCATGACTAAACCAGACTGTCATGACTAGACCAGACTGTCATAGCTAGTCGTGACTAGACCAGACTATCGTAACTATTCATGCCTAAACCAGACTGTCATGACCAGACCAGACTGTCGTGACTGTTCATGACTAGACCAGACTGTCAAAGCTAGTTGTGACTAGACCAGACTGTCAAAGCTAGTTGTGACTAGACCAGACTTTTGTAACTAGTCATGACTAGACCAGACTGTCATAACTGGACCAGACTGTCATGACTAGACTAGACTGTTGTAACTAGTCATGACTAGACCAGACTGTCATAACTAGACCAGACTGTCATGACTAGACTACACTGTCGTAACTAGTCATGACTAGACCAACTGTCATAACTAGACCAGACTTTCGTAACTAGTCATGACTAGACCAGACTGTCATAACTAGACCAGACTTTTGTAACTAGTCATGACTAGACCAGACTGTCATAACTAGACCAGACTGTCATGACTAGACTAGACTGTCGTAACTAGTCATGACTAGACCGGAGTGTCATAACTAGACCAGACTGTCATAACTAGTCACGACTAGACTAGACTTCCGCAACTAGTCATGACTAGACCAGACTGTCATAACTAGACCAGACTGTTATGACTAGACTAGACTGTCGTAACTAGTCATGACTAGATCGGACTGTCATAACTAGACCAGACCGCATAACTAGTCATGACTAGTTATGACAGTCTAGTCTAGTCATGACTAGACCGGACTGTCATAACTAGTCATCAGACTGTCATAACTAGTCATGACTAGACCACACTGGGCTGTGCATTTAGCTTTTTTTTTTAGCATTTTTACATTTAGCTCTGTATCAAGCTTGCATTTTTAATCAACCTTTGTTTGCTCCTGAGCATTAAGAAAGTACAACATTTGTTATCTATAGATTTTTTATTTTGAATTGTGCAATTTGCGGGGCTCAGCAGGAAGGTCGCACACGGCGTGAATGTGAAACTAGAGGCTCATGCATAGTTAATTCCCTCCTACAAGGTCAAAGGAGACTCATGAAATCACAGGAGAGAAAGCAGCCAGTTGAAGCCTTTACTGTGATGTCGTACGTGCATGTAATGATTTACTGTACTGAAAGTAGAAGCTGAGCTGATCTTTATTATGTTGATGATATGATATGTTTAGTTTCCCATCGTTCTGTCGCAAATAAGCTCAGTCTTCTCCTCATACTATAGTCTCTTTTTAACTATCGTACTTGTTCTCAGACTCATGTATTCTCTTGTGAGAACAAAACAGATTCATATTTGTTGCTAGGCAACAGCCACTTTAACCACAGCCGAGCATTGGGTTAATTATCACCATTTACAGCTCTTATTAATTCAATATCAGCAATTATATGAATTTGCTAATGCACAGTTTGTGAGACCTGATGCTGAGACCAGCTCAGTGATACAGTCAATACTCGAACCAAGATTGTTGGTCGATTGCTGAATACAAATAAGCAGGTTTCTAAGCTGAGATAAATCTGTCTAATGGAAACATGACGCAGGTTAATACTCTGTAAGCTTAGCCACTGCTCCTTCAGTTCTGACACACTAATTAATGACCTGTCAGTCATGTAGCAGCCAGAGCTGTGCTCCTCATCTGTCAGTCTGGTACCAGCTCATCTCCAGGTTCCTCATGTTTGCTGTTACTGAAGTGTACTGCGTTTATTCGTAACCTGCTTGAAATACAGTAGTTGTTCATGAGACGAGTCCTGGACTTCGGCCACCGGTGATCTGTAGAAGCCCCCTTCTGTATCATAACAAGATTATTCTGATAAAGGGACTTCATTACGCTGCCTCTGTGATAAATGCTTTCTTCTTGTGAAAATATTAATTTTAATCAATTGAGTTAATCTGTAACAAAACCGTTTTGTTTTTACTGCCAGCCCAGAAAAAATGTAGAGAAACTACTGTTTTAAATTCTACAAATATTCTCATTTGTTTTAATTATAGTGTAATTATGTGGCTGAAGGTTTGAGCTGTTCAGAACCTGTTGGCATCATTAGAGGAGCGATAACGAGCTGAGATCTTTAAAAAGTTCCCTAACAAAGCAGGTTCCTATTAAAGCCCACAGCGAGTGTGTCTCCCCAGACCGCTTTCCCTCTCTGCTTCCACTTAATAACCTGCTCCTGTCCTCTCCTCCCACCTAAAGACGGGTCCAGCTCTATTTTTAATTGGATCAATCAAAAGGTTCAAAAAGCAATATAATGTATTGTAGTAATCAGGACAATGTTATAATGTTGTTGTAGAGGTTTTTCCTAATTAGAGAGACCTTTTTATTACATATTTTAATCAGATGTGCTGTGACAACTGGGCATGGTCTCATTGTTCTTTCTCCCCTCAGTCAACAGCCGTCCTCCTGTCCTCTATGTCAACGGCTCCCTGCTGGTTCCTCTGGGCGGCTTCATGCCTCTGCCTCCTAACCTGCTTCACGTTAAGGACCCAGACAGCCCAGCGGAGCGGCTCGTGTTCCAGCTGACGCAGGGCCCAAGTAATGGTCGACTGGTCGTATTCAAAGCCCAGGAAGCAGAAGGAGAAGCAGGATGGGAGCTGAACAGGGGCGACACCTTCAGCTGGGAGGATCTGAAGTCTGCCCGGGTCCGGTTTGAACATCAGAAAGACAAAGCTCGGTCAGTGGACCTGACAGTAAATTAGACCCATGAACATGTTTAAGAGCAGATAAGGGAGTTTATATGAAACTCCTCAGGTCCATAGAAGTTCATTTATCTGCCTTATCTTTTTTAACATTGTTGCTTTCACAGCTTTCACACCTTTATGAATAGTAAGTCATCTTAAAGTTGACATTCGGCTCAGGCCGTAAGTATCCTGACATTTGATGTTATTAGCTTATTATCTAAGATGCCTACTGTACCTGGCACCTGTCTCATTAATGCTTCTCGACTGGAAAGTTCATTTTCATCAACCCAACAATACAGTGCAGGTGGATTAAATTTAGCTGCTTTAGACGATGTGGAAAGAAATGCAGTTTATAGATAAGTATCTTTGTGAAAGCCATTTAGGATTAAAGAGACTGCTAATATGTATAGATGGTCAGATCCAAAGCTCATCCAGAAGCTCTTTTACTGCAGCTGTGCATTTGGACTTAAGCCCAGCATCTGGCCCAACAATCACAATTCACTTATTAAACACATTC